>NC_000084.6:14547500-14912500 GCF_000001635.26 Mus musculus | reverse complement strand
TTTTAATTAGAGTAACTTATGAATCAAATGGAAAACTCAAGAACATAATATTTTTTCACAATCATAATGCCATGCTATAAATTCCCTGGAAGGCCATTTAAAAATGAAAATCTTTAGTTATTATAATCACTTCCAGTGTTACTATTACAATTACTTTTATTTTCATGCTGTCTGATTTGAATGGAAAACTTGTGTGGGAAATTTATGAGAGGGTTGGAGAGGTGGATCAACAGGTAAAATTGCTTTCTATACAAGGTGCATCCACCGGAAAGGGTGGGGCCTGGCTGTTTGAACCTGCAATCCCAGTGCTGGACTGTGGGTCGGGATGGGCAGGAGGATCCCTGGGGCAATGCTGAAAAATGGTAAGCTCCAGGTTCAGCCCGAAGTCTTGTCTCAAAGGAATAAGCAGGGAGCAATAATGCTGGAGAAGAGCATAGACCTCACCCTGTGGCTCAAAGACACTCAGATAGGAATTAAAGTGGAAACTGAGTGGGTAAGATAGCTTAGTAGGTTTGCTGCCAAGTCTGAGGACCTGAGTTCAAACCCTGAGACCCAACAAGTAGAAGAGAGCCACCTCCCATAAACTGTCCTCTGCCTTCCACACACATGCACATGGACACATGCAAATGAGTGTGAAAAAAAAACCCAGAAGTTGAAAATATAAAAGACATGTGAGGACTGCTTAGACACAAGGCAAATCGTGCTAATGTCTTTTCTGACCAAAGCATAACTAGAGAGCATGGCTGAGTGTGGCACCCTCTAACTGGCAGTGTTTCTCTTCGTGAGAGGGTTCTTCCTTTATCTGAGCACTCACTGCACTTTAAATACAGCTGAAGAATGCAATCGGCCATTTCATCTTTGCCTTAGGTTTAGAACCAGTTCTAAAACATATCTGGCTTAGAAACTGACTTGTGTTGCCAGGTTGCTAATGATTTTTACAAATTAATACTAGAATTTATACATAAATGAACTGTATTCTAAAGCTATGTCTTTAGGCCAATGACCTTCTCTCTCTAGGTTTCCGTTCTTGGGTCTGAAATCTGATTATAGCCAAAGTTCAATTGTGCTTTAAGACACCTAAGCCTGGATGGGGTCTGACCAACGAGACTGTATAGTTATTGACAACTCTTTTATACTGAGAAATCCAGATCTACTATAAATTAGTAAGAGTATATTTGCACTAAAGTTCTTAGCACTTATAACACATATACAAACTATCTAGACATTTTGCTAAAATTCAGATTCTGATAGAGTCACCAAGTATTTACATTTATAACAGTCTTCTCGGTGATACTCAAGGATTGGCCCATGGATCACACACTAGGTGACCTGCCTGACAGGCAAAGGTTTCCTTCACAAAACACTGCCAAGATGTGTCCATGCCTGTGGTCAGTCTTTCCTTATGCCATGACAATGCCACCTGGCCAGGTTTTCTGCAATGGGGACTGTCCCTTGATTCCAAAGCAGCCATTTTCAGCCTGGCCAGATATCAACTGAAGCAAAAAAAACACTCTCAAAGGCATGGGTATTCAACAGGAAGAACATGTCACAGGTCACAGATTGGAGATGACATACATGTGGGGGGGAGTGGAAGGTGGGGGGAGGGCAGTCTGAGAGGACTGCACATGCTTTCCACAGGGCCCTGGGTGGGCATCTGGCTGTGTTAAGCCACACAGCAGGTGGTGGACAAGGGGCAACCCCAGGTACCAGGTTCTCAGCCTACAGCATCCCATGCTGGATACGGTGGGGGAGCTGAGAACAGAATAGGGGCCCCAGGGTGGCACTCAGCCCCAGGGATGAAGGGAGGATAGGGCAGGGGGATAGGGGACACTGGATGGTTCCCACTCAGGCGAGAGTCCTTGTTCAGGTCTGTGGCTGGAGCACAGGATAGCCTTCTGGTGGGAGGTTAGAGACACAGCTCCTTAGGAGAAAGCCCATCCCATCCTTCAAGCACAGTGGGCCTTGATGATCAGAAACAGTCTATGGTTTTAGAGCTTTATTGTAGAAAGGCAGGGAGAAAGAGAGAAGGTAGATAGAAGAGGCTGGCCATGGCCACGTGGAGAGAGGGGGGAAAGGAGAGAGAGAAGGAGGGCTAGAGAGTAAGAAAGGTGAGAGCTTAAGAGTGCGAGGAGGGGCCAAGAGCCCCTCTTATAGTGGGCTGGGCCATTTTGCTGTTGCCAGGTAACTGTGGGGAGGAGCATATCTGGCTATAGTCAGGTAACTGTGGGGGTGGAGTCTAGCCAGAATGCCAGAAGCTTAGGACATTGTCTGTGTGACTGATAGTCACAGAATTATGGACAGGCACCTGATTCTGGGAACATGGCTCACCTTTCCGTCCCTTGTAGATTTCTCTACTGGGTCACCAGAGCAAGCCCCATTCAACCAAAATAGACTGCCTATCACAGTCCCACAGTAGCTCACACCTTTAGTCCCAGCATTTAGGAGGCAGAGGCAGGTGGATCTCTGAGTTTGAGGCCAGCCTGATCTACAGAGCAAGTTCCAGGGTAGCCAAGGCTACACAGAGAAACCCTGCCTCAAACAAAACAAAACAAAACAAAACAAAACAAAACAAATAAGCAATCAAACAAAAAAATTCGAAACAAAAAAACCAAACCCCCCTCAAAAAACAAAGGCAGAAAGGAAAGAGAGAGAGCAAGAGAGCAAATATATTAAGGTTATCATGGCTTCATTTTAACTCTACTTTAAACCCACTTTCTTCAAATACAGCCAAATTCTGAGTTATTTGGGATTAGGCTTTCAACATAGGAATGGCTGTATGTGTCAGCCCCTAACCTTGTCATGTTCTTCTTTGAGATGGCTGCTGCGCTGATACCATGGCTAGGTTTATCACTATAGCAATTGCCATGACAACGTTGTGAACTCTGCAACAGTATGGTCAATTAGATACAGTTAAAGTTGACCATGAAGAGATCGAAGGGCTAATTAGTAGATTAGTGTTGGAGGGCAGTGACATGCCTTGTGCTTTTATTGCTGGCCCTGGCTTGTTCAACACATTTATGGACAAGGAATGAACAGAGAAGGCCTGCTTTAGAAGTCACTGGAACGCATAAGGCTGAAGCTGGGTATGGTGGTGCATGCTTGCAATCCCAGCACTCAGAATGTAGAGAGGGAGGATTAGGAGTTCAAGGGCAGCCTCAGCTACACAGCAAGCTAAGCCAGTCTGAGTTACATGAGACTCTATCTCAAAACAAAGACAACTTTTGGCTGAGAGGCATAATGAACTACATAGTTGCCTGAATAACTTTAACTCATATGTCGTCACCAGTGACAGTGGGAAGTGCTGAAAACATCTACTAGAGTAAAGATGAAATTGCAATTCCTGAAAGTAGCAAAGGGCTGGTGTTGTAAGGAGGCTGGGGTGTCAGGTGCATGCCCTTTGCTATGGGCTACAGTAGATGCAACTGAGGCTCAGCTGCCATGTTGGGAACAATGTGACCACTTATGGGAGGAATTATGATGGCAAAGGGACATGTGGCTTGCACTCTTCACAGAGGCCTCTGATGCAGCCTATAAATTGGATGAGGAGGAGACAGAGGTATTGGTCTACTGTTTCTTTCTTTTTTGTTCTCTCTCTCTCCCCTTCCTTCCTTCCTTCCTTCCTTCCTTCCTTCCTTCCTTCCTTCCTTCCTTCTTTCCTTCCTTCCTTCCTTCCTTCCTTCCTTCCTTCCTTCCTTCCTTCCTTCCTTCCTTCCTTCCTTCCTTCCTCCCTATCTATCTATCTATCTATCTATCTATCTATCTATCTATCTATCTATCTATCTATCTTTAGTCTGCCATCTCTTACAGCTGGAGAACTGAATGAGAAAGAAAGGTCAAATTAGATCTGTTAAGAAGCCCCTCCTGAGACGCAAATCTTGGAACCAAGAATCAGACAGTGAGAAGAGAACACTGTAAGGTTGAGAAGAGACTCCTCAGCTTCACTAGAGAAGGAAAATCCATGGTTGGACATGTAGACTTGAGCCTTCACAATGACCCAATACAAGCAACTATGTTAATCAGGGAACACTTGGCACCCTAACTGCTTGAATTGAAAAAGGCTTTTAAACAAGCAATGAAAGATCCTTTAACAGTTTTGTTCATGACACTGTATTGGGCCTTGCTAACTTTTTTTTTTCTATCCCCTTAGCCATCCAAAACCAATTTGAATGGATGATGGTGAGCCTCCAGAGAGACTGCTTAGACTCTAAAGGGTTTCTTTAAATAATGCTTAGGCTGCATGTCTTATACATTTGTAAAAGTACATGAAGAACAATAAGGGCAGCCATTAAAAGGCACTCCAAGGACTAAGAAAAGGCTGTTGGGTGGAAATCCCAGTACCAGGGGTGGCCTATCTCCTGCTGAAGATTCACAAATCATAAGAGCTATTGATATTGCTATTGGAGTCATGCCAGAACTAGATGATCAGCCCCTATTGCTAAAGACACTACCAGCTTTAGCTGCAGGACATTTTAAAAATCAACCTGAGACTGAACTAGAAGCTCCCTTCCTACCATCTGGCTTCCATAGTGCTGCAAGACACCATGAAGGTTGCTCAGAGAGAATGTTCACTAATAGTTCTGCCTGGCTATGTGCCCTGTGTGGTTATAGTAGCAATGTGCCAGGCAGGATATACCCACTGGTGAAATAGTGGCACAACTGCTTGGGTGGACAAAACTTTCATATTAGATTCAAGGTTTGCTTCCCAGGAGAGAACTCCCAGCTGCTACTGTATTCAGGCTATAAGACCATGGCTGGAAGAGTCATAGGCCCCAGAAGGGAGCCCACTAATAATTTTTTTTTAAGTGAATGTGCTATGCCTGTCAAACTGCCTTCTATACATGTGCTTATGCTCATAGGCCACTGTGTCTGTTAGCTTCAATTGGACTTGAAAATGGAAGGTATATTATAAGGACTCTTCACTAGGCAAACTCCTGAGAAGAAATGATCAGTGCAGTGGCACCCTAGTCTGGTGCTCAGCCAGAGACAGAGAAAAACAATCAGACATTTATATCACCTTCCCAAAGACTCAGGAAACATCATGAAGAGGAGGCAGGAAAAAAAAAAGGAGCTATAAGAGGTAGTATTGTACAGCAATTTCTTCTGCATTGAAACATTTCATCCTAGATTGACACTTGTTAAGAGTTAAGAAGTAAATAAAACTTACAAACCTCAGGGAACAACTTACAAGTCTCAGAAAATTCCTGAAATTTAATAAATTCACAAGACCCCCTTACTAAGCTTATACAAACAACCTGATGAAGAACTTCCTTAAGGCCCATGCAAAATAAAAACAAAAGTTTTCTGAAGATGTTCACTTGAAGATGTATATATGACTAGAAACTCCAAGATGTCACTGTTTTAATCACGACAAAGACATTTCTCAAAAAAGATCAATATCTGGAGAATTTTAAGTCTGGGTTTAAATGGAACAGAAAGGTAAAGAAAGTAATGGACATTATCTTTCAGACCATAAAAATTTTAAGTTTCTAGTCTAAGGAGACACAAAATCAACATATTCATATCTTAACAAACTAGATTTTCACTATTTCTGAAGTCAGAGATTGGAGATATAAGACCTATAAAAGATAAAAAAAAATCATATACAACGAAGGGTGTCCTTCCAAAATTCATGTCCTCTGGAACCTTAGAAATGTATTGCTGGAAAAAAAGAGAGTATTCGCAGATATTATTTCTAAGAAACAAGATGAGGACATATTGGACTAAGCACAGGCTTATACCCTGAATACAGTACCAGATATGAGTTATCTCCTAAGAAGCAAACCTTGAATCTAAATCCTTTCAGGAAGAGAAGATCTAAAGATTCAGAGAATCCATTTAAGGACAGGAAAAGTTCTGTCACAAGCCAGGCCCTACCAGTAGCCAAGAGACAATTGAGTCCTCTAGAACCTGAGGAGTGAGTGTGTCCCTGCTTGGGATTAGAGCCTTGAATTTGGACTTCTGCCTTCCAGAACTGTGAGAGAATAGGTGTTCTTTTGTTGTTGTTTTCTGACTTGACTTCTTTTCCTGCTGCTGTGATTATATACTCTGATAAAAGGAACTTAAGGGAGAAAGAATATATTATGGCCTACAGTTCAAGTGAGTAGTCCATCACAGTACTGAAGCCAAGAAGGCAGTTGCTTGAAGCAGCTGGTCACATTCCATCCATGATGAGGAAGCAGAGACTAATGAATGCACAGGGCTTTTCTCAGCTCCTCTCTCCACTTACAAGGTCCAAGATCTCATCCAGGGTATGGTGGATACCATGAGGGGTAGGTTTTCCTACCTTAATGCAATTAATATAATCCCCTGTAGTCAAGCTACATTCTCCAGGTGAGTAGGGATTCTGTGAAGCTGACAATTAGTACTAGCCATCTGTGCTGTTTGAATAAGAAATGTCTGCTAAAAGGTTGTGTATTTGAATGCAGTCTCTAGTTGGTGATGCTTTCTGTGGAAGTCATGAAACTTTTAGAACCAGGAACCTTGATGAAGGAAGTCAAAGAAAAGACTTCAATTGTCATTTATCAGTTGTCTTCCTCCCTTTGGGAATAGAGTCAAAGATATAAAAATTAACATTACTAAGAGCTATTGCGGTGAGAAATAGTTATATCACCAACTGAAAGTTAAGGTTTCTTTGGAGAGTGCAGGCATGGTTAGGGCAATAGGTGAGAACTTTCATTGGATCCACAAGCACAGGGAAGAGAGAGCAAGGTAACTTTTCATGGCTTGGGCTATTGAAACCTCAAAGCCCTCAGTGACACACCTCTTCCAACAAGGCCACAGCTCTCAATCCCTCCCAAACAGTTCTACCAACTGAAGACCAAGCATTCAAACATAGGAACCAAATTGGCATATGGATGCCAATTTCATTCAAACCTCCACAGAGAAATCCACTTAGCCTTAGGATTGGAGTCCCAACATAAAAGGCTTCAAAAAGTCAACTCGCAAGTCCTTTCCTTTCCTTGAAAAGTGTTTATTAATATTACAAACAGAAAAGGCTCTGAGTCCTATGGTATCAACCTCAAGGCTTACATTTTTATACTAGCTTTCAGTCAACTGAATAATTTGCATAGGTAGAATTGTGGTAGCTTTTCTCTGACATTAATATGTAGAGGACTACTGTCAGTAATGAGACAGGAAGGATATTCATTCATCTTGTCCCTCAGGTAATCAAGATGGAATAGTTTAAGGCAATCTATGAGCTACTTGAGGGAACGAGAAACATGGTCTCCGCATCCCATTGGGTGATAGAACTGCACAGTTTCATTTCTCTCCAACTGGTGCTGTTCTTCACTTAGCCCCGGTGTCTCCTGTGGTACGTATAGATTGAAAATACGTATGGTTACCACAGAAGGAGCCCGGAGAGTAATGCACCAAAAATGTTGACAGTCATGTAGCTTTCTTATGTTTTTATTTGCCAAATTTCTCAGTAAGGGTATATTGCTCTTATAATAAAGCAAAAAAGTCTTTGAGCTAAAACGATTGCAGCTGACACTTTCAGTCCCCCACCCCCTTTTTGTAATTTCTTTGAATCACAAATTGTGAAGAATTTATCTAGATTTACCAGCCTCATGTTCTTTTTGAATTCTGGAACAGTTTTGATAGTATGAATATATGACTAAACCCCTCCTTACATTTCCAATGTTATCTCCCCTCCATTATTTAAAAAAGTCAGGCAAAGTAAATGCTTGCTTTACTTTATATTTGATATCAAGTAGCATGTTTCTGTACATTGTTTTACCTAAAGCCTTAGAATCTATGACTTGAGGGCCAGTGATATAGCTTAGTCAAGTAAACCTTGGCAACCTTTGATCCCAGAACCCACATAAAGGAAAGGAAGGGTGGGCTCCAGAGTGCTGTCCTCTGACCTCCATATGATCACTGTGGTACACAGTTTTTAAAATGTTTTTTCTTTCAAAGTTGAGATGAATTTTAGTTTCTTCACTGAACATGAGTGCTCCACTTCAGTAACATATTTCTTTTCTAAGGGATCTGTGAAAATCCAGTCTCATAATTGTTTTTGGAAAAGAGCACACCTGGTCATATATTAGTATTTATGCAGGTATTCCCTTATTCCTGAAAAGAGCACCCTTCCAAGACACATACTACATCTCACTTCTTTTGTACTGCATATTACCTCAGCAGTTTCTTAGTGACTGATGTGCATGCATGAGTGCCCACTGTGGGTTGTGCCATCCCTGGGCTGGTAGTCATGAGTCCTGTAAGAATGCAGGCTGAACAAGCCTGTAAGCATGGCCTCTGCATCAGCTCCTGCCTCCAGGTTCCTGCCCTTTTCCAGTTCCTGTCCTGACTTCCTCCAGTGATGAGCTATCCAATGATAAGCTACAATGTGGAAGTAGAGGCCAATAAACCCTTCCTCCCCAACTTGTTTTTTGGTGGTGTTTCATTACAGCAATAGAAATCTTAAGATAGCCACATTCATGGCTTTGTCTACTAAGTTTCCTGTAGGGTTGGGAACTGTAATTGCCATTCCTCTCAAATTTTCAATTGAAAACATTATAGAAACATATAGGGCACATTGAAACAGTATAAAAGAACACAGCAGAATACTTCTCTTACAGGTTCCCCTGAGCCTGAAGCAGGCTAAGCCAGAACTTGACCTTGCTGCCACTAAGGAGATTATCTAGGCCTGAGCCTTCCTCCCTAGATCACTCTATTGTTCTGCCACTGCCGCTGTTTCTCTTCAAGATACTGCTACCTGCTGAGAGGCCCCAGAGCTATTCTGGAGGCCACGCCCTATTCTGCAAGTCATCATCTGCATCTGATTCCAGGCTCCAAGGATGAATTGGCGGGAATGGACTTTCCTCCCTCTTTTATAAAGAGTGTCAAATTAAAAATTTGAACCTTGGTTCCATTATTTCTCAACTTGCCTAGGCTCCCTCTTTTCTTCCAGATTCCAAGATGCCTTCCAGGCTCAAACCCGGACATGTGAGCTGCTAGCCGGCCCGAACACCTTCTCAAAATCCATCCATGTTCATTAGTTTCATACATACTACTCTGTGTAGTCCCTATGTTCTTACCCTCTTACTTGCATATGGCAGCATACTGACTCAACTTTTTTTTAAAATTTTTTACAATTCCATTATTCTTAATTCCACCTACCTATTTTCCAGATCAAGTGTGCTAGCAGAATCTTGTTATAATCTTTATGGAAAAACAATTTTCTCTTGAAATTTACTATTTTGTAAATTTCATGAATTTACCATTTTATAAATTATACTGTTTCACTAGAACCTACCAAAATATGTCTGTACGTTCCACTATTCCTCCACCAAATAAGCACTGTAAGAACAACAGAAGAGGAATATTCTATGCCTATTACTGGAGGACAAGCATGGCAGTGAGGCAGGGAAAGAGGAAGGTCATTCACTGGAAGGACACACTATGCTGTAACTCTGAAGCATCACTGTTATCATCCTCCCACTGTGAGCCAACCTGAACTCAAGATCATTCCTATTTCTTCTCTGTGAGATTTAAATTCTTAATAAAAAAAAAAGAACGAGTCAGATTATGGATGATATCAATTTAACATTCCTAGGTGTGAACATGGATGGGATTGCCTGTACACCCAACTACTCACTTATCAAGCCTGACTGGATTTATACTCACCACAGAAACACAATGGATATGTCTATATAAATGTTTTCAGAACTTTATAAATTGAGCAGGGAACATCCATCATTAATGTGGGCTGCATCATCACACCTGCTGGGGGTCCTGGACTGAATAAAGAGAGAGGGGGCTAAACACGAGCATTCCTCTGTTTTGACTGCAGACACCATGTGGCCATCTATTTCACCTTCCTGCTGCCAGGCCTTGCCAATCGTGATAGATTGCTGTATCTCTTACACCATGAGTCAGAATAAATTGTCCTCCCTTAAGTGACCTCTTGGTGGAAATTTTGTCACAGCAACAAGTAGCTCCTACAGGGATCGAGCAGTGGTAACATGGTAAGACTGAGTCCACTCATGAGCATCCATCCTACATACACAAAGTGAGAAAGAGAGAGAGAGACAGAGGCGGAGAGAGACAGATACAGAGACTGATAAATGGTCCTATTAGTCAGATCCTTCTTGTGGCTTCCTGTACCAGTCTCCAATGCCTAGGAATTTAGCCAAGTACATAGTTGGGTAGGCCATAAAGCTGTGTCAATTAAAATCCCCAAATAAAAATAAGCATTACTCCTGCATTATGTCTATTATACTTGGTAGGCTGGTCTGAACACCTTACACACAGTCTTTACTAAATTCTCACTGCCACCCTATAGGCCAGGTACATTTTTTTTTTTTAAGATGAGGAAACAAAAGTAAAATAATTTGCCCAAAGTAAGTGGCACAGGCTTTTTACTGCTGTGATAAAATACCATGAGCAAAAGCAACTTGAGGAGGAAAGGGTTTATTTCAGTTCACAGTTCCACATTACAGTCCATCACTGGGGGAAGTAAAGGCAGGAACAGGACAGAAACCTAGAGGCAGGAGCTGAAGCAGAGGCCATGATGGAGGAGTGTTGTTTACTGACTCGTTCAGCATGCTTTCTTATAGTACTCAGGGCTACCAGTGCAGTGGTGGCACCACCCACAGAGAGCCAAACTGTTCCATATCAATCATCAATGAATAAATTACACCACAGGCTTACCCACAGATGAACCTGGTCGGGGCATTTTCTGAATTTGGGTTCCCTCTTCTAAAAGGACTCTAGCTTCTGTCAAATTCACACAGAACTAGTCAGCAGAATTGGCTGTGATTAATAGGAGACCAGAGCTGCTAAAGTAAAACCTTTGTTTTGTTGTGACAATTGATAACAGTCAACTGCAGCTGAGAAATTAGTGGTGATTAAGAAGAGACTGGCATCACTGGGGAAGTGCTTCCTCAGGGTCATCTTCTGGGAAGTGCTTCCTCAGGGTCAGCACATAGAACCTGTATTCTTGAAGCATCCAGAGATGTATCATGTGCTGATAACTAAAGTTGTTAGTGTAAGAGTCACTCAGGTAGTACTGTTTTAAAGGTGTGCAGGGTTCACAGAGAGCAGCTGAGTCTTTGTACTGTGTGGTAGTGCTGCAGTTCCTGAGGAGAGGCCATTGGTGAAGGTATAGACTTAGCTGCAGTAGAAGATCCAGGATAGAAGGGCTCATGGAGAGATGTTGAGGCTTGGCACCATATGTCAGGGACAGAGTCCTTGAAGAGAGCCCAGGAGAGGCCAGTGGCAAAGGTACAGCCCAGTTGCAGAGACTCCAGCATTTTGGAGATGCCAGTACCGCTGGATGACCACCAAGGATTTGCTGTACAGTGGAACAAGCCTGACATAATGAGAGATGCTGTGTGTATGCTATAGATTAGTCAATAAACCTAAAGAATTCCCAGAGGCATTCCCAGAAACCTGTCTCTAATGTGATTCTAGAGCACACCAAGTTGACAACTGAGATAGAGTATCACAAGAAGAATGGTACAAAGTAAACACTGTCTACCAGGTTATCCTCAGACATGTGACACAATATGCTTATCCCTGCACAATGTAATTGGAACTTTTAAGGTCAAATTTGTACACACACTGAACGGATTCATTCTACAACATACAAAGTGAAAAGTTCAAGTCAGCATGTACCTTGGTCCTGTTACTTTCCTAAAAATTATGCCATAACATTTCTGTGTTTTCTGCTGGAAGAATGGCATCACTAGTATGAAGTCTTAATTCTAAGTACATTTCTCTTGACAAAATTCTAATGAAACAGAACTTTTGCCACATATAATTTTGAAGAATTTTATAGGTTTTAAAATGTTTGTTGGGACAGTGAAATGGCTCAGCAGGTTAAGGACACTTGTTGCCAAGCCTGACGATCTGGTCTGATTTGATCTCCAGGTCAAATTTGATCTCCACAATAAAGAGAACCAACTCCTGTAAGCTGTCCCCTGATCTCTACACGTGCATGCCTATAAATCAGACACACAGACAATAAATATTTTAAAATTTCCAATGCTTCTTTAAAAAGAAGAAGATTAGTGGAGCTAGGGAGGTGACAGTGAGTAGGAGTGTCTCTGGTGTACAGACGTGAGAGCCTGAGCTGAATCCACAGCATTCACGTAACAAAACAAAACAAAACACCACCACTGACAACAAAAAAGGCTTGTTATTACTGTGTATTTAAAAACAATGTATCTGGCGAGCAAATCTACCCCAAAGTCTCCATTTTGCCAACTACCTGTGTATATCTCGGATACACACATTTGTTTTTCTCTGTATAAGAGGTTTTGAAACCTGTACAACCCAAGTTTCAAAATGTACATTAAGGAACTTAGGGACTGGCTCAGTGGGTAAAGTGCCTGCTGTGGTGAGCTTAAGGACCCAGGTTCGGATCCCCAGTACCCATGTACAATGTTAGCCATGGTGGTACACTCCTGAACTCGTAGAGCTCAAAGGCAGAGACGGGAAGATGCACAGGGGCTGCTGGGCAGCCTCTCTAGCCAAGAGTAAGCTCCAGACTCAGTGCCTGTCTACAAACTTAAGATAGAGGTGAGAGGAGATGGCACCATACATACACCACACATATGTATATACAAAAGGCTTACATTACACATTTTGAACAAGAATATCTTGGTAAGAAAAACTCAATGGACCAAGAAAATCTTCCATAATGACTATGTCTAGCTTTCTTTTTGAGTCAAATAGTTGGCAAAATTACAACTATTTCAAAGGAAGTGATATAGAAACTTAGATCTAAGTGCAATTCCAGAACCCAAATGTTCACAGAACCCAAATGCAAATAAATAATAGACTCACTGCCAGGCAGATCTGCATCCTCCAGGGACTGGCTGCTAATAGAAACTGCTGCAAAGACAGTGACTGAGCAAAGTTTTGTTTGTTTTTAATCATAAAATAATGTATTTGAAATAATTTTAAACATCAGATCAATAAGATTACACAAATGTGGGAGTATGCTGGACTTTACAAAAAATAAAGCTAAGCATTTAAATATACAACTTTGGGTATACATCTCTTAGTAAGGTACTTTTTAAAGCATATACATAATTTACGGCATTTTACATAACTTACTAAAACAAAAATTGTGGCCAGTTAAACTCTTACAACAGTATAGAATGTGGCCATAACAGTCCCTATGGGAAGAACAGGACAGAGAGTGACATACTTGAAATGTTTCCCCAGGAGAGTTTGGCATTCTTTCGGTATGTGATTTCAGTTTCCCCATTATTTCTGTCAGCTATAATGTACACAAGTAGATTTCAAAGGGAGAGAGGAGGTACTTTGAATATCAGCTTCCTCCTCAGAGAGAGGTACATAGTGTGTTGCTCACGTTTAGAGCCACCCCCTAAGAGCAAGACACATGACAGCACCTCTTAAGTACACAATTCAAAGGGAATCCTACTGCTTAAATGTTCTTACCAGCAGTTAGAAATTTGAAAAGCACTAGATGCTTAAAACATAGGGTAACTGGGAGATTCTTTATAAAAGAAAGAACTCCTTCTTGGGAATTAAAATAATACAAAAACAAATCATCCTTTTGAAATACTGTAACTAAATGTGTGCCAGATTTCTTCTTTGGTTGACCTATGATTTTTTCTTTTTTTTTTCCCCTATCACTAAAACAAGGACCAGCTTTGGCATTCCCTGAGCAGCCACATCTATTTCAAGATAGCATTCTCATCCTTTGTCAATTTGAATGCAAGGCCTTATATTTTTTCCAGTACTTTCTACCTTTTCCACATTTCAGTGAGGTATAGCAGTAGCGATTTTACTTAGCTGAAAAGGATGGCCCTCACTAGGTATCAGAAACACTGCTGTGTAGGAAGCCAGAGAGTCAGCAACCTCACTGTATAATTATCAGCTATGTAATTCTGGCTCAACTAATTCAAGTTGACTTTGCCTCTACTCTGTAGCTTGTCACACTTCAACTACAGAAGGTAACTGTCACCATGAGCTAAGTAACCTCTAACTGCAGACCATAAAATCTAACACTAGGAGACAGGCTCAGCACAGGATATATTTTGACTCCTTCTTTATCCCACATCTAGATACAGCCTGTATCAGAGGAAGGCACCTCATTGCTACTGAGTGGAAACAACAAAATAAATGAAGGTGGCAAAAGCTAATCCCTAGCTATTGTAATTTTAAATGCAGGTCAGTAGGTGATACTTCCTCATAAAGTATACATACACTGAGTTTCAGAAAGCATCTGAATTCTCAGCGGCATGAACCCACAGGCCACAAAGACAAGACGTAGCAAAAGCTTGTCAGTGTAAGCAGTGGTCTTCCATACTCCAAGGGAGGGTTCAGAACAGTGCAACAGTGCGCTCAGTGTCGTCTTTGGCAGTAAACAGTGTGCGTCTGGATGGATGGAGTCATCACTTAAGAAGGGCAAGGTATAGGGCTCGAGAATACTTCATCTCTCTTTCCTGTTCCATACAGAATATCAAATCCCTGAGGCAGATTCTTGTGATTCTTGGACGAAATGGTTTGGTGGCTGTTAGGCTGGAAGTCCCAGAAGTAGAAGGGTTATCTTTGAAGCTCTAAACAGGGAAATAAAACAGAGAGAGAGAGAAGTTTAAAATAAGGACTTTCATAAAGGGAAAGCCTGTTGCTGTGGTGCACGTGGCACTGTCCATTGGGAAGGTATTATGGAAGGCTCAACCCACTGAAGTCATGACCTCATTCGCTCCTCTCTCCTGACCTGGCAGAGCCTGGAAGAAAGATCTCTTCTCTTCCAAGTGTTCCTTTGCTCCACTTTCCTGCCCCTTCCAGGTCAGACTTCCCACTTGAAAAATTTTACAAAAAGCTTCAAAGTGATGGGTGAATTTATTTTGATCATGGTGCTGAAGGGTTACATACACATAAAAAGCCACTGCCACAAAGCAGTCTTCTGTGCATCAATTGTAAAAAATAAACATAACAAAAGCCCATTATGGTTCAAATCTCATCAAGCTACAGTGCCAAAAAATCTTTAATGGCTTCCCAGAGGCCAGACCTCCACTTGAAAATTGTCTCCTTTCTTTCATACAACATTGCAACAAGGTCTGTGAGGGCTGCCTCCCACTGCTTAGATCAGATAGGAAAATGATTCTGGCCTGGGAAAGTCATGTGTCATAAGCCTCACAGCAAGATGGAATAGGACTCCATTTTTAATTTGGTCTGGTCAGTGTGATTAGCCACTGTGCTATGTGGTATTATTGATGGTACCAGGTAAGCACACACTTGCCATCCTCTTTCACAAATGACTTTAGCTACATACAATAGGCAGAGATCTCCAGAAGGCCACTCAAGGGCAATCTATTTATCTAATGAAATTTATTAAGAAGTTCATGCTGTATAATAGTAATTCATAGATGGTTCCATACCACCACAAGCTCACAAGACCAGAAGATTTCTAAGGACAATGACTATTAGATATGGCCCCTCTTGTAGTTGGCAAAGTATAAAGTACAGCATGGATTATCCACAGTATTTTCTTTTTTAAACAGAGTCTCATCATATTTAGCTCTGGTTGGCCTGAAACTCACTGTGTAGGTCAGACTAGGCCTCAAACTCAAAGATCTACTTTCCTCTTCCTCCCAAGTGTTGCAGTGCTGGCATTTAAAGGCATGCACTACCAGCCTAATATTTTCCTAACCAAATTTACTACAAAATTACTAATAAATTTACTAATAATAAACAGAACAGCCAATGTGAGTTTCACATTCATCTAAGAATGAACTGTCTTATTCCTGCAATAAGACAGCTTCTTAAACACTGACATCTATGCACTATTTTGTTAAATTCTCCTTTTTAAGTTTTTATTTTTTATTATTATTATTTGGTCGGGTGATGTGGGGTTGGGTGAAGGACATATGCATGACATGGCCTGTATGTGAAGGCCAGAAAACAACTCTGTGGAGTCGGTTCTCTCCTATATTTATGTCTTAGGGATCAAACTCGGGTTGTCAGGCTTTTATAGCAAGTGCTTTATCCACTGAGCCATCTTAATGTCACTTAGACAACAACAAAAACAACAACAACAACAACAAAGAAGGTAACCAACAGTCTTATTGAGTTTTGCCATCTAAGAACAACATCATCAACCCGCATGGTATCATAACAGTACAAGTGCAGTAGTGGCACACATACCTTGGCAGTAATCAACAGCTCTCTAATTGAACACATTCAAGAAGATGGATGCCATGTCTGGTACTAGAAACTTAGCTAGTTAGTCAGTACTAGAGAAATTATGGTTATTCAAAGAGAATCTATAACTAAACCAACTACTAACATAATCCCTAACAATAATCCATAAACACTGTGTTCTTATGCCAACAGATAAGGGTAGTCTTTAACCTTCATTGAAGAAATCTTTTTGCAACAGTAAGCGACCACTCCAGAAAACAACAACCAATAAAAATGCAGAGTCGTGGAGCTCCGTCCAAACAGTTACATCAACAATCAGACTGCACCTTCACTCCAGGTTCAGAGATCATTTCAGAAGAGGGATTGGAAAATTACAAGTGCCCGAGGAACTGGGAGTTTGCTGTAAGACTGTATTTTCTGGTAATATTAGAAGCTATACACAAAGTCTCAGAAATATGAAGACCCAAATGTGAGCAATGATGACACCAATAAACAAGCTGAACTGTGTGGGGAAAAGCCTATAAGGCCTCAACTCAACACAAAGAGCCATGGACAACTGAGGAAAGAGCACACCAACTGGCTATCCAGTGCCAAACAGTGATTCCTGAAAACATGTGCACAAGTAATACATGGATTCAATAGGCTATATTTAAGAAGACATATAATGTGTGTACAATATATGCATATATATACAAATACATATATATTCATAACAATTAGTGAAAAAAGAGAGGCCATTAATTTTAAAAACAGCAGGGAAGAATATATGAAAGGATTTTGAAGGAAGAAACATAATTAAATTATCATCTCAAAAATTAAAAATAAAGCCAGGCAGGGTGATGCATTCCTTTAATCCCAGCACTCAGTGGGGAAAAGCAGGTAGATCTCTAAGTTAAAGTAAGCACATTCACCCACTGAATCATCTTGCTTGCCCCAAGTAAAGAATTGCTTGCAATGATAATTGTGTAGAAGTGAAGACCTCATTTTGTGTGTAGGGTGTGGGGTCTACTTTAGCTAAAAACTCTAGATTACAGATTATCCTAGCAGATGCGTCACAGCAGCTGGGCCTTTAGAGGAATGGCTATAATATCCACAGGCAGAAGAAAAGAGGCATGTACAAGATTTTACTCAGTTGGCACTAAGCACTACACTCTTGCACAGTTCAGGATCCCTTTCTTAGGGAATGGTGCCACCCACACTGAGCATGTCTTCTAATCTTCAATCACATTATGAAGATAATCCTCCACAGGCAGGCCAGTCTAATCTAGACAATTATTACTCACTGAGATTCTCCACATCATATAAATTTTTTGCCTTTTACTTCATTTTTTTTAAACTATATTTTGTTTTCAGGACTGGAAAGATGGCTCAAAGGGTAGAGGCGCAAGCCTGAGACCTGTGTTTGATCCTGGGAACAGAGGAAAAGGTGAAAGAAAAGAACTGACTCCACAAAGTCTTCTCCCTTCCACATGAGAGTAGGGCATGCACACCCATGCATGTGCTTTATGAATGCACACACAATAATAAATTAATTTTTTAAAAAAACTTGAAAGTATATAAAAAAATCCCATTTTGATAGGCTTGGTAAGCTTGATAGGATAAAGCAGGTTTGTTTCATCCACTTGAGACTTTCTGAGAGGTACTTAAGTCATATGGAAATCAAATCTTCCCATTCTGTTTCAATAACAATGAATTTTAGTTATTCCTGTCACAATTTTAGTTTGTTTTAATAGTGCAGGGCATGGTGTATATAGACTACAAAACACCAAGGTTAAACCAGTCAACCAAATTCCATGATGTTCATAGCATGACTTCAGGGAGGCTTTACTTAGTCAAAAACATTTTCTAATAACATTCAATTTTTGAGGGCTATAATATCCTAGCCATGTCAGTGTTTTCATTAGGTTAAACTTGCTCATACCACCCCATGGAAGAAACATTGGAAAGCCTATGAGGAAGAAGGGTGCAGAGTGTGATTTGTGCATGTCCAAGTAGTGAACTATGACTGAGCAAGCATGGCAGTCGATAGTTAGTGATCTCGTATCTCCCTTTGCTGAAATCTTTGCTACTCAGGCATCCAATAGATGACACTTTACTACTGTTAATTATTATCACTAAAACATTTTCACATGATCTTTGTAGGATTATCTCAACAACTCAGCTTTGGAAACAATAAACATACAGAATAGGAAGTCAGTAAAATGTACTATTGATGTGACAGGCAATCTTGTTTATAACAATTAGAGTTATTTAAAACTTCAGTGCATTCTAAAGAAGAAGGAAAGGAAGGAGGGAGGGAGGGAGGGAAAGGAGGAGGAGATGAGGGAGGAAGGGAAGATAGATAGATGGATGGATGGAAGGACAGGTGGATGAATAAGTAGATGGATCTCCTATAGTTCAGGTTGGTGCCCAAATCACCTTGAAGCCAAAGATAAACTCTGAACTTTTGGCCCACCTGTCCGTACTTCCCAAATGCCACCATGTCTGGTTTATATGATGGTTGGGTTCACATAGGACTTTCAGCAAACTACACAAGGATTTACTGACCTAGCTATATTTCTGGCTCAAAAAAGGAATTTTTAAAAGTCATTAATGATATATTATTGCTAATTCTAAATCTGCACATATATTTAACAGTGTCCACACAGTGTTTACCATCTTACATAAAATTTAAATTTGACTAGACAAATATGTTTCAGTAATTTTGTTTTTTAATGAAAATACCTAGAAATGTCATTTCTACTAAAGGTCGCATAAGTTATATTTTGAACTAGTATTCACAATGATCCTTCCTGGAAACACAATGACTTATTATAAGTGAAGTAAGCTATAACAACTGAGAGACCCAGAACACAAAGGAACACCTACTGTATGGTTCCATTTTTTGCCATATTTCCAAACAGGCACGCCTGCAGGAGTCAGGCAATGATTCTTCTTGGGGATCGGAGGAGCTGGGAGGACACACTAGTTTTCAAAAGTTCCATGATGCTTCCTCCTTAGTCTGACTACTGTGTAGGTGGGTACATTCCTTGCCTAAAAACTGAGTCAGCTTATGCTTTGGTTTTTGTCCCTTCTGGATCAATGTTGTGTTTTGATAAAAAAATTAAACTGCTAGCAAAAATCCCATCTCATCTCTGTAGGAAATTAAAAGGAAAGTGCAAGAGGGGGAAGAAAAGATAATAAGATTGTTAAATATAAAGAAAATACAGACCCAATTATCTGGGTTAAAGAACAAAGGGGTTACGGTTCATGTCTGTCATATGACAAGCCCGAAGGATACAAGGGAAGAGCTGCATTATAGCTGCCAGGCCAGGGTTGAAGAGGAGGTCACTGCAACAGGATGCAGTGGAAGGCCCGAGGCAATGTTATAAATGAAACAAACCCCAAGGGACACTCTACAACCACCACAAATGTCTTTCATAATTTACAACTTCACTCTCTTCCCCCAAATCATGACTGACTTAGAAAGCCAAATTCTTGAAACTGCATGCAAAATAAATGCCCTCTGTTTTTGTAAGTTGGATAGTTAACAATTCTGACTGGTTAGTTTCACCATGGCAAAGTCATAGTAATCAGATAATTCTTGGTTACTGAATGACTACATGTATTCATCAACACTAAACCTGACTGTTAGTTTTCCTTTTTCTCCATGTCACCAGCTCCTTTCCCTAAGTTCACTTAGTTCAACAATGCCAAGGCTGAAAAATTAATTGTACTTTAGGGAGAATATAAAAGAAAAAAAATAGGATCTTATAAAGAGCTCACTGTTTCTGAAACGGGGGTTTCCCAATCCACTTCTCACACAAGGATATTCTTTTATATGGATTCTTAAAATGGAGAAACAACCAACTCAACCAAATGCCTACCAAACCTAGTGTCCACACCTTCTATAACAACAGACCAATAAACTAGCTTCACTGATTTGTTAGCATTGCATCATTGACAAAGCTTCCTATTTCTATAATCAAACAGCAGAAACTCGTTTATTCTTAAAAGGAGAAAGTGAGTAGCAGTAATTACCAGCTTTAGCTATAACATCACTTAACAATGCAGTGACTTGATGTGCCAGGATGGGGTGATATCCAGAGGGGACAGGGGACAGACTGTGTGAGGGGTGGGACTGGGAAGGGGTGCGATCAGGATGTAAAGTGAATAAATAAATACATGAAAAAAGAAACAATGACTAAAAACAACTAGCCATCCAGGTTTTTTATTCTACATAATGGAGCAGGTGGTATAAAATAAAATCTATAAAAGCCTTTTAGCTTTTCCTTAAGTTATATCACTTCTGCACCAAGTTAGAAGCCAAAATAAGAGCTGGGTAGCTGGAGTGGCTTCAGGAGTCCTGCCACACTTCTCTCACTTCATGTGGACCTTTATCCAAATGTCACCACCCTTGCAGAAGGGCAGGAAGAAGCTGAGCAAAACAGTGTCCTGGACTGGACAGGAGCAGTGCACAGGAACTCACAGCTGCATGGAGTAGGGTGGAGCTCATGAGCTGCTTACAAGAAGCTGAGAAGCGGTCAGTAGAAAACCCGTCTCCATCGCTAATTCACACTCGGATCTAGCTCAAGTGCTGTGTCACAGGCACTACGTCGGGATGACATTGTACAGAAATTACACTAGTTGTCAATTTCATAAGCAATTTTAAACAAACTAACTTCTCTGTGCCTCAGTTTCTTACACTGTAAACAAGGATATTAACCACTCTACCCTCAGATCTATTTGAAGATTAAATGAAAATAGCATTGGGAACACAGTATGCAATCTCTAAATGCTGGCCTTTATCATCTTAATGAAATAACTGGTCATTTGGGAGGCATTGAATGTTTGCAATCAGGAAAAAACATATATAACTTTAGCTCCAGACAGAACCCTTCTCCTAATCAAATTTACCACCTGTACCCCATTCTCTCAAGTTCGTATTAAATCACCAACTCACTAAAGTTAGAGAAATGATAAATGTTGTTATGCTTCTCTTGTTTCTAGGTGAACTCTGCAAATTTTAGTGGAGCTTTCAGTGCTTAAAGCTAAAGAGCATACTAATGGCCACTCTGCAGGTAGCAGGTGGACAAAGGACACAGGGACAGATAGGACATCCTTCCTACACTTCTCCAATGAAGCCACACACACACAAAGTCTATCAAGCCAAGTAACTAGAAAATAAACCTCTTCTGTACTTTTCCTTGGATTGTAAGACTAAGAAAACACAAATGTTCTCTGAACGTTAATAGATAACCAAGCACAGAAACTGGGGCATCTTTAAAAGAGAGAAATGGAAGTTCCAGTACACACACTTCTCAGATTCTCTGCCCAGTTTCTACTAAGGCCCAGTGCTAAGCCATTTTAATAGCTCTTAGGGTGGGATACAAATCTTTATAAACTTGAAGAATTTAACAAAGGTTACATGTGGGAGTTAGGGATCAGATGAGACCTGATTCCACAATAAACATTCTCTAGAATCTGGAAGCTCAGATAAATAAAAGTGTTTTTAGAGCGGGCTCAGTAGGTAAGAATGCTTGCTGCACAAGCAAGAGGATCTTAATTCAGATACCCAGAATCCTCGTAAAAGAGCTGGGTGTGCATGTGTATTTGCATACACACCCCTCCCCCCTCGCCAAGCACTGACAAGAAACATAGAAATGAAGTGGGATGACTAGGGTTGGAAGCTCCAATTTAGTAAGAGACTGCTTCTCATGTGAGTAAGGTGGAAAGTGATAGAACAGGACAATCATCTTCTTCTGGACCATGAACATGCACACAGGTGAACACAACTTCATATAACACATACACACGCGCACACACACACACCCCGTGCAACAACACACAGATCCTTATGTCCAAAAGACTAAGCTTTCAAGTCAGATACAAGTCAGTTGGTAGTGTGCTCGTCTAACATGCAGGTAGCCCTGGGTTTGACTAGAGGCAGCACTAGTGGCTCATACCTGTAAATACGGCACTAAGATGGAGGTAGGGAGATCAAAAGCTCAATGTCAACCACATCAACACAGTGAGTTGACTCAAGATTCTGGCTAAAAAACAAAAATGAAGAACAAAAGCAAGACAAAACAAACAAACCAACCCAAAGACTAAACTTTCTGCCTTGAGGGGAACACACTGAACTTTGAGGTTGACTGCCCTCTGCTGGTCAAGAGGCAGAACTTTTGAAGCTACAGTTTGACTTTAATCACATTCATTTTATCCTTGAGAGTGGTAGCAAGGCATAGGCAGTCAGACAAGTCTGTCTCTGCTCAATAATTTTGTCATTCTGGTGTGTTTCAAAGAAAGTAAACAGACTTAAGAGACATTGAATCACAGGCTTTGAACTATAATTGTGGTTCTGAAATTATGTCAGCTGTTAAAGAAATAAACTGGCTGTCATATGTACTAAGGCTAATCTTTATTTCAGGCCCACCATCTTTTAGCAAAGCTTCTGAATGTACAACACATGCCCCACAGTCAACATACTGTGAACCTTCTTCCTTCCCTTCTTCCTCCTTTATTTCAAGAAATGCAAACATATATACATAAAATACCCAATGCAAAAATCTGGATGAGACCATCCCCGGCCTTTCCATCCACTATGCTCTACCGACCCGCCACGCTGACCCATCCTACCTCTCCTTAACACACTGTAAGTCACTTACTTCTTTTAACTTTTTCACTTTTATTATCTTCTATTATTTGAAAAGTACTGATTTTTAAACAGTCTATCCTCTTGAATTACTATTACTTACACTGGAATGTGAGTAACTGTTCTAAAACAATCATCTGGCAATACAATTTTCCTGTTTAAAATATAGGACCGGATACAAATACACAAGGACATAAAAAGACATTTGTATCCACAATAAAGCCAGTCCTGTCTCTCATATCTTTATTCCTGTCACAAACTGCTGCTCATGGAATAAGTAATTTGTCCCCTTGATTTGACCAGTGAACAGCAAACAGTATGCTTTCTTCCTGGTGTGGCATTCTCCAGTCCAGCTGTCCTATTCTCAAGTTCTAGCACCGAAATGCTTAAGGACTGAAGTCAGGCAGTGTATTTCCCCAATGCCTATAAGCACTAACTTGTCCAGTTCTAGATTAATTGCAATCTGTGCACTTTCCTAGGATTCTCGTCAAACTACAAGCCTGCTGTTCCATTATCTCAAACCTGCCACTCACTGAACTGAAGAGGATGACTGTGACCTATGAAGAATTTTACAGTCACTGAAGAAGGATCTCATCCATGTGCGCAGGGTCCAGTGTCACACAATAACACAGTTGGTATGAACGAGTACTAAAATCGAATCACCACAATCCTTGGCCCTTCTGAGTCAAACTGTGCTGCTATTCTTAGCAAACAAATTATTTTTAGCCAAAAATATTCTTAGCCAAACAAATCTGGAAGAAAAATGTAAAGTTCTTGGGGGTGCATTTGTGAAGTATTATCCAGTCCTCTAAAAACTGTCTTATTTACTTACTCCCACCAAACTACCATCAGATGGAATTTATCCAAAAAAATGGCCTTTTTACAGTTTTTTCCCTTATATTCTCAAAATAGTGAGAAAGCAGTTCAGCCAGCCAAGTAATATAACACATAAGAACAGCAAATGGCTAGATAGGAGCCAACTCTAAAACGCCGTAACTTGACTGCCTCCAGTGGCTAAGTACAAAAATACACCTTAGAACTTCTAAAAGTCATTAGAAAACTCATGCAAACTTTCTGGATCTCAGTTTTGTGTTTTGCTAAAACTTCTTCACATGACTGACAGTGAAGTATCAACAAGCAGGCCTCGTTCCATACCAGAAGAACTGTGAAAGCTGCTGTGCTGAACAACTAACCAAAGCTATAGATTTACTAACAGTTTTGAATGTAGCTTTATTTACAAGTTTAGCAATTATAGAGTTTGTGAGGTCCATACAGGATAGAAAATACTCCTATAAAAATATCTGGACTGACAGGAAACTGAAAGAGCCCGAGCAATGCTGCTTTTCTCATTCATAAGCGCTGAGCATGTAACAAGGCTAAGTAATGGCAGTCTACTACAGAGGGATGCAAAGCAGCAGCAGCAGCACAAAGCACAGAGGGCGGATGGGGGCTCGGAGGGAGGCTCCTATGTAAAATGAATGATACTAGCTCAACCTTAGCAACAGTCAAAAAAACTGCATGTTTTATGTTTTAAAAGACACAGATGCCACTTTAAAAAAAAAAAGGTATATCTAAAAAGGTAAAAAGAAAAAAAAAAGGAAACAGTGAAATTGTTAAAATATACTTGACTAAGTCAAATGATAATATACAGGAGAAATTAAAAAACAATTTCTTAAAGACCCACTGTGAATAAAAACACAATTTACATATGTGGAAAAAAGAAAAATCCTGTAAATTCTAGTCATAAGAAAGCTATCACAGCTATGAAATATTAAAGAAGCAGGCTTACAGACGAAGAATATTTCTAGAAATAAAGATCATTCCATAATGACAGAAACACAATTTCTGTCAGAAAGACATATGGCACCTACAAGCAAGCCATTCAATGACAGAAACAGAAATTAAAAGTAGACATAGGTAAACACATAATCATAGTCGTCTCACCGTCTTCTCTCAGCGCTTTATGGGATAAGCACCTCCAGCCCATAGTAAACTAGTAAGAAGACAGAGGATTACAGACACTGTACTAGTAAGGGCAGAATATATGTTTATAAATAGTCATCTAAGCTGACCAAACACTTAGACATAAGCCTCAACAGATTTAAAAGGACTGAAATCATAGACTGTGTTCTCTGCCACATGAAAACAAAACCAATGTAGAAAGGAAACGCACTTCTAAACACCTGGTATGTGAAAGCTATCAAGAAGGAAATTAGAGTTAATACAAGCAAATTATATACAGCATATTAAAGTTTGTATGGGTGAAGCCAAGACAGAAAGATAGTGAAAATTCCTAGTAGATGTTCGGTTGGTTGAGTGCAGGCCTAGCTTGCATAAAAGCTTTTGCTCAATCCCTAATATCCAATAAAAGTGGGTGTGGTGGTGAATGCTTCAATTTCTACAACTTTTAGGAGGTAGAAGCAGAAAGATAAGAAGTTCAATGATATCCTTTAGGTCAGCCTGGTGTACATGAAATCATGTCTCAAGAAAATGTTCATTAAGTTGTAAATTAGTGTTTGATTAATAAAAACCAATGAAGCCTTTCTAGACTAACAAAGAAGTGAGAGGAGGAGAGAAAAAGGATAAAACTCACTGTTTATCAACATTGGGAATGAAGAATATACTTTATTGCAGACATTAAAATGATAAGAAGACATAATGAATAACTTCATGATAACAACCTGAACAACTCAGATAAGATAGAGTCTCTTAGGGCAGAAAAAGTATAGTGACAAGAACAGAAGGTGCTGGTCAAATATCATTCACACTCAAGAGGCAGAGAATAATGGATGTTTGTGCTCAGCTAGCCTTAGTCAGTCTTGAACCATGCTATTGCCTAATTTATGCTGAGTTCCCCTTCAATTAACAATCTAGATAACCCCTCACAGTTAGCTCAAAGATTTGTTTCACTGATTCTAAATCCCATCAGGTTGACAATAAAGATTAATCACCACAAGTATAAAAACTGCTCAAGAAACATACTTTTACCAAGCAACACAAAGAGAAAATCCAATATTGAATATTCTCTATCCTGAACTCTCTGTAGACCTGGATAAGAGAAGTAATAAGCAGTAGCTATGATACAGTCTGAATACCATACAGTCTTTACACCAAACTAATCCGTCCCTTACTCTTGCAGACTGGCTCAAAGTCATAGACATGGACAGAATGCAGTCAGAATGTCACATAAATGACTGCTAGCCCAGTTCAAGAAAGTTCTTGCTCCCTTAAGAGCACATGTTTAACATCTTTCTGCTCTACTTTTTGCTCTTGTGTTCTCTTTCTCTCTCCCCTCTCCCTCCCTTTTCTTTGATGAGAGCAGTAAGCAGTAGCCTTATCACTGCACTATAGCCTGAACACTAGACTGTCTTAAAATTTCCTATCAGTGTGCTCTTGCAGACATGCAGATATCCACGGAGATTAAACCTAGGACAAGCAAGTACTTTATGATAGTAATATTTCCAGCCATTTTTCATTTTTATTTATTCTGGCACACTGTTCAGTAAGTTATCAGGGTTGACTCTGAATTTACTCTGCAGCCCAAACAGGCCTTTCAAAAGTACCATCCTGATGCCTCATATTCTCAGGGAGCTGGGATATAAAATATGCTAATCAGTAATATCAAAAACTAGAAGATAACTGTAAGTACGATTAATGAAATGACAGACTTAGTGGATACTAAAATATAAGGAAAATGATGATGGTAGACATAAATCAAGAAGGCTAAAATACTCATGGGTTAAAAGGTAAAATGTTCATTTCCCAAAAATTATCTCTAGAATCAATGCCAGCCTGACTGAGGAAAAACCTACACAGGCATTTTTATAACAGTGATGCATCTAAAACTCATGTAAATGCATATAGTTCATATAAAATTACACAAAATAGCTTTTTTTTAAAAATTAGAAGACCCATGTAGACTGACTTCAAATCAATTAGTAAAGAAAAAATTGGAATATAAAAATAATAGATACACCTTCCCCACCAGAGGAGAGGTGGGTGCCCAGGAGGGCTCTGACCCCCAGAGCAGGTGAGGGAGCCACCTTGTCTCCCGGTCCCTCTGAGACCAGTTTGAGCAGGTAAGAGTGTGGACTGCAGAAGTGACACAACTTCTGGGACAGGCAGAAGCAACACAGCTTCTGGGACAGGCCCTGTTTTGGGCTGCAGACATCTGGGCACCTTTCCCGCCAGAGGAGAGGTTGCTGCCCAGGAGGGCTCTGATCCCCAGAGCAGGTGAGGGAGCCATCTTGTCTCTCAGGTCCCTCTGACACCAGTCTGTGCAGATGTGACACAGCTTCGGGGACAGGCAGAAGCAACACAGCTTCTGGGACAGACCGTTTCGGCTACAGACATCTGGGCACCTTCCCTGCCAGAGGAGAGGTGACCACCTGGGGGTTGGTCTGACCTCCAGAGCAGGTGAGGGAACCATCTTGTGTCTTGGGTCCCTCAGAGAACAGTCTGTGCAGGTGAGAGTGCAGACTACAGAAGCAACATAGCTTCTGGGGCAGGCAGAAACAACACAGCTTCTGGGACAGACCCCTTTCAGGCTCCAGATATCTAGGCACTTTCCCTGCCAGAGGAGAGGTGTCTGCCCCGGAGGGCTCTGACCACCAGAGCAGGTGAGAGAGCCATCTTGTGTCCCTCGGAGACCAGTATGTGCAGGTGAGCGTGTAGACTGCAGAGGAAACACATCTTCTGGGACATGCTCTGTTTTGGGCCTTCATCTTCAGACAGGAGGCAGGTCTGAACGCCAGATATCTGTGTACCTTCCCTGCAAGAGGAGAGCTTGCCTGCAGAGAGTACTCTGACCACTGAGACTCAGGAGAGACCTAGACTCCCAGGTCTGCTGACAGAGTCTAACAGAATCACAGGAGGAAGAAACTCCAACCAGAGACAACTATAACAACTAACTCCAGAGATTAGCAGATAGTGAAAGGCGAATGTAAGACTCTTACTAACAGAAACCAAGACCACTCACCATTATCAGAATCCAGCATTCCCACCTCAGCCAGTCCTGGATACCCCAACACACCCGAAAAGCAAAACTTGGATTTAAAATCATATCACATAATGCTGGTAGAGGACATCAAAAAGGACTTTAATAACTCACTTAAAGAAATACAGGAGAACACTGCTAAAGCGGTAGAAGTCCTTAAAAAATTACAGGAAAACACAACCAAACAGGTGAAGAAACTAAACAAAACCATCCGAGACCTAAAAAGGGAAGTAGAAACAATTAAAAAAAAAAAAAACAAAGTGAGAAAATGCTCTAGATAGAAACCCTAGGAAAGAAATCTGGAACAATAGATGTGAGCATTAGCAACACAATACAAGAGATAGAAAAGACAATCTCAAGGGCAGAAGATTCCATAGAGAACATGGCAACAACAATCAACAAAAATGTAAAATGCAAAAAGATCCTTACTCAAAATATCCAGGAAATCCTGGACACAATAAGAAAACCAAATCTGCAGATAATAGGAGTAGATGAGAATAAAGATTTTCAACTTAAAGGGCTGGCAAATATCTTCAACAAACTAATAGAAGAAAACTTCCCAAACGTAAAGAAACAGATGCCCATGAACATACAAGAAGCCTACAGAACTCCAAATAGACTGGACCAGAAAAGAAATTACTCCTGACACATAATAATCAGAACAACAAATACACTAAATAATGATAGAATATTAAAAGCAGTTAAGAAAAAAGGTCAAGTAACATATAAAGGCAGGCCTATTAGAATTACACCAGACTTCTCACCAGATACTATGAAAGCCAGAAGATCCTTGACAGATGTTATGCACACCCTAAGAGAACACAAATGCCAGCCCAGGCTACTATACCCAGCAAAACTCTCAATTACCATAGATGGAGACACCAAAGTATTCCATGATAAAACCAAATTCACACAATATCTTTTTACAAATCCAGCCCTTCAAAGGATAAAAAAGGGGAAAACCCCAACAGAAGGATGGAAACTACACCCTAGAAAAAGCAAGAAAGTAATCCTTCAATAAACCTAAAAGAAGACAACCACAAGAACAGAATACCAACTTTAACAACAAAAATAACAGGAACCAACAATTACTTTTCTAATTTCTCTTAACATCAATGGACTCAATTCCCAATAAAAAGACATAGACTAATAGACTGGCTACACAAACAGGACTGAACATTTTGTTGCTTACAGGAAACCCACCTTAGGGAAAAAGACAGACACTACCTTAGAGTGAAAGGCTGGAAAACCATTTTCCAAGCAAATGGTCTGAAGAAACAAGCTGGAGTAGCCATTCTAATATCGAATAAAATGGACTTCAAACCCAAAGTTATCAAAAAAGACAAGGAGGGGTACTTCATACTCATCAAAGGTTAAAATCTTCCAAGATGAACTCTCAATTCTGAATATATATGTTACAAATGCAAGGGCAACCACATTCATTAAAGAAACTATAGTAAAGCTCAAAGCACACATTACACCTCACACAATAATAGTGGAAGACTTCAACACCCCACTCTCACCAATGGACAGATCCTGGAAACAGAACCTAAACAGAGACACATGGACACTAACAGAAGTTATGAAAGAAATGGATTTAATTGATATCTACAGAATATTTTATCCTAAAACAAAAGGATATACCTTCTTCTCAGCACCACATGGTACCTCCTCCAAAACTGACCAAATAATCGGTCACAAAACAGGCCTCAACAGATACAAAAATATTGAAATTATCCCATGCATCCTATTTGATCACCACGGACTAAGGCTGATCTTCAATAACAACGTAAATAATAGAAAGCCAGCATTCACGTAGAAACTGAACAACACTCTACTCAATGATTCCTTGGTCAAGGATGAAATAAAGAAAGAAATTAAAGACTTTTTAGAGTTTAATGAAAATGAACCCACAACATACCCAAACTTTTGGTACACAATGAAGGCAGTCCTAAGAGGAAAACTTATAGCCCTGAGTGCCTCCAAAAAGAAACTTGAGAGAGCATACACTAGCAGACTGACAGCACACCTAGAAGCTCTAGAACTAAAGGAAGCAAATTCACCCAAGAGGAGTAGACAGCAGGAAATAATCAAACTCAGGGCTGAAATCAACCAAGTGGAAACAAGAAGAACTATTCAAAGAATCAACCAAACCAGGAGCTGGTTCTTTGAGAAGATCAACAAGATAGATAAACCCTTAGCCAGACTATCTAGAGGCCACAGGGACAGTATCCTAATTAACAAAATCAGAAATGAAAAAGGAGACATAATAACAGAACATGAGGAAATCTAAAACACCATCAGATCCTACTAAAAAAGGCTATACTCAACAAACTGGAAAACCTGGATGAAATGGACAACTTCCTACACAGATACCAGGTACCAAAGTTAAATGAGGATCAGATTAATGATCTAAACAGTCCCATTTCCCCTAAAGAAATAGAAGCAGTCATCAATAGTCTCCCAACCAAAAAAAGCCCAGGACCAGATGGGTTTAGTGCAGTTCTATCAGACCTTCAAAGAAGACCTAATTCCAACTCTTCTCAAACTATTTCACAAAATAGAAACAGAAGGTACTCTACCCAATTCATTCTATGAAGCCACAATTACTGATACCTAAACCACACAAAGATCCAACAAAGAAAGAGAACTTCAGACCAATTTCTCTCTCTCTCTCTCTCTCTCTCTCTCTCTTTGGTTTTTCGAGACAGTGTTTTTCTTTGTAGCCCTGGCTGTCCTGGAACTCACTCTATAGACCAGGCTGGCCTCGATCTCAGAAATCCGCCTGCCTCTGCTAGGATTAAAGGCATGCGCCACCACGCCGAGCCAGACCAATTTCTCTTACGAATATCAATGCAAAAATACTCAATAAAATCCCTGGAAACCGAATCCAAGAACACATCAAAATGATCATCGGTCATGAACAAGTAGGTTTCATCCCAGGGATGTACGGATGGTTTAATATACGAAAATCCATCAATGTAATCCACTATATAAACAAGCTCAAGACAAAAACCACATGATCATCTAGTTAGATGCTGAGAAAGCATTTGACGAAATCCAACACCCATTCATGATAAGAGTCTTGGAAAGATCAGGAATTCAAGGCCCATATCTAAACATAATAAAAGCAATCTACACCAAACCAGTAGTCAAAATCAAACTAAATGGAGAGAAACTCAAAGCAATCCCACTAAAATCAGGGACTAGACAAGGCTGACTGCTCACTTTCTCCCTACCTATTCAATATAGTACTTGAAGTCCTAGCTAATGCAATTTGACAACAAAAGGAGATCAAAGGGGTACAAATTGGAAAGGAAGAAGTCAAAATATCACTATTTGCAGATAACAGTATATATAAGTGACCCTAAAAATTCCACCAGAGAACTCCTAAACTTGATAAACAGCTTCAGTGCAGTAGCTGGATATAAAATTAACTCAAACAAATCAATTGCCTTTGTCTACACAAAGGATAAACAGGCTGAGAAGGAAATTAGGGACACAACACCCTTCACAATAGTCACAAATAATATAAAATACCTTGGTGTGACTCTAACTAAGGAAGTGAAAAATCTGTATGATAAGAACTTCAAGTCTCTGAAGAAAGAAATTGAAGAAGATCTCAAAAGATGTAAAGATCTTCCATGTTCATGGATTGGCAGGATTAATATAGTCAAAATGTCTATCCTGCCAAAAACAATCTACAGATTCAATGCAATCCCCATCAAAATTCCAACTCAATTCTTCACTGAGTTAAAATGAGCAATTTGCAAATTCATCTGGAATAATAAAAAACCTAGGATAGCAAAAACTATTCTCAACAATAAAAGAACCTCTGCTGGAATCACCATCCCTGACCTCCAGCTGTACTACAGAGGAATTGTGATAAAAACTGCATGGTTTTGGTACAGTGACTGGCAGGTAGATCAATGGAATAGAATTGAAGACCCAGAAATGAACCCACACACCTATGGTCACTTGATCTTTGACAAGGGAGCTAAAACCATCCAGTGGGAAAACAAGACACCATTTTCAACAAATGGTGCTGGCACAACTGGCAGTTATCATGGAGAAGAATGCGAATTGATCCATTCCTATCTCCTTGAACTAAGGTAAAGTCTAAGTGGATCAAGGAACTCCACATAAAACCAGAGACACCCTAAATCTGATAGGGGACTAATATCTAACATATACAAAGAGCTCAAGAAGTTGAACTCCAGAAAACCAAACAACCCTATTAAAAAATGGGGTACAAAGCTAAACAAATAATTCTCAACTGAGGAATACAGAAGGGATGAGAAGCACCTGAAAAAAATGTTCAACATCCTTAATCATCAGGGAAATGCAAATCAAAACAACCCTGAGATTCCACCTCACTCCAGTCAGAATGGCTAAGATCAAAAATTCAGGTGACAGCAGATGCTAGCCAGGATGTGGAGAAAGAGGAACACTCCTCCATTGCTGATGGGACTGTACAACCACTCTGGAAATCAGTCTGGCGGTTCCTCAGAAAATTGGACATAGTACTACCAGAGGATCCCGCAATACCTCTCCTGGGCATATATCCAGATGTCCCAACTGGTAAGAAGGACACATGCTCCACTATGTTCATAGCAGCCTTATTTATGATAGCCAGAAGCTGGAAAAACCCAGATGTTCCTCAACAGAGGGATGGATACAGAAAATGTGGTACATTTACACAATGGAGTACTACTCAGCAATTAAAATCAATAAATTCATGAAATTCTTAGACAAATGGATGTATCTGGAGGATATCATCCTTAGTGAGGTAACCCAACCACAAAAGAAGTCACTTGATATGCACTCAGTGATAAGTGGCTATTAGCCCAGAAACTTAGAATACCCAAGATTCAATTTGCAAAACACAAGAAAATCAAGAAGAACAAAGACCAAAGTGTGGATATTTCATTCCTCCTTAGAATAGGGAACAAAACACCCATGGAAGGAGTTACAGAGACAATGTTTGGAGCTACGTCAAAAAGATGGACCATCCAGAGACCACACCACCATCCCATAATCAGCCACCAAACCCAGACACTATTGTATATGCCAGCAAGATTTTGCTGAAAGGACCCTGATATAGCTATCTTGAGTGAGGCTATGCCAGTGCCTGGCAAATACAGAAGTGGATGCTCACAGTCATCTATAGGTTGGAACACAGGGCCCACAATATAAGAACTAGAGAAAGTACCCAAGGAGCTGAAGGGGTCTGCAACCCTATAGGTAGAACAACAATATGAACTAACCAGTACCCCCAGAGCTTGTGTCTAGCTGCATATATAGCAGAAGATGGCCTAGTTGGCCATCATTGGGAAGAGAGGCCCCTTGGTCTTGCAAACTATATGTCCCAGTCCAGGGGAACGCTAGGGCCAAGAAGTAGGAGTGAGTGGGTAGGGGAGCAGGGCGGGGGGGGGGGGGATGTATAGGGAATTTTCGGGATGTCATTTGAAATGTAAATAAAGAAAATATCAAATAAATAAATAAATAGAAAGAAAGAAAAAAAGAATAGATATAGAGAAATACACCAATAGAAAATATATGTGTATACATGGACATTAACTTCTGCTGCCTTAACATGATAGTTAAGATAATCAACTACAGAAATGAAATACAACCAATGAGAGCAATAGATTCTAACATGTTAAAAATACTATTAGAAATCAAATTACTGAGTGGAATAATGTATCTCCAAGATGACCTCTATGGACAGACCTATGAAGGACAACCCATTTATGTATAACACTGGCTCGAACACACAAATACATACATGGTACTCCTACAGGGTCCTCCATAGCAGTACTTGGTGAACAACTAAAACTTCCTGGAACAACACAGTCTAAAGTAAATCAAGCACAAATTATCTTCCTTCTGGTTCTTAACTGGATAGTACTGCTTTGGGAGATTTTGGGAACCTTTAGGAGGTAAAATGGGACCAAGCTAGAAGAATTAGGTTGCTGAGGGGCCAACCTTAAAATGTAGCCTGTCCCAGTTCTTAGCCCAGTTTCTGTTTCTTGACAGATACCAAATCAACAGTCATCTATTCTGGTATAAGGACCACCCTTCTGCAATATGCCTACCCACCATAATGAACCCTAATCCTCTGAAAAATGCAAGCAAAAACAATTCCTCTCTCTTAAGTTGTCAGAAATCCTGTAACAGCAATGAAAAAAGCAACACACACATACCATGTTCATTGACTGCAATATTTAATATTGTTAAGATGGTGGTATTATTCAAAATGCAATTCCTGTCAGAATATCACTTACATTTTTAGATGAAATTACCAATCTGATCCAAAAATATGTAAAACTTTAAGAGATCCACAACTTATTCCAAACATTTGAAACCAGGAAAACAAAAGCAAGTTATAGGTTCACATTTCATAACTTCAAGACTTAGTATACAAAGTTATAGTATTGAAGTAATCAAGTACAGCATATGGATATAAAGATGAATGGAGTAATACCAACAGGACAAAAATAGCCTTGACTATCCACTGAGCCAGACAAGCTTCTGAGAACCTTCAATGGGAAAAGAATGGTCTTTCTAAAATGGATGCAGACAACTGGATGTCAGTGGCTCCGGGGAAAAGATCAATGACTTGCCCAACAATAATCAGAGAAGCAGATGGGAACAAATAGACATCCACAGACAAAAGACTTTCAGAGTGAGAGACTTGGGAACACTTAGCCCTATATGGGATGCCTCCATCAAATCCTTCCCCTCAGGGCTCAGGGAACCCTGCGGAAGAAGAGGTGGAAAGAGTGTCAAGAGTCAGTGGGAATGGAAGATACCAAGGAAACCAGACCTAAACACAGCAGGACTGAAGCTCAGATGAACTCAGACTAGCAGCATGCACAGGACCTGCTTGGTCGGTACCAGACAGAGTCCCAGTGCTGGAAGGGGACGTGAACACATGCCCCCATGTGTGACACAAAAGCTAACTCCAATTGATAACCATTTGCAAATGAAATATTAGTTTTCTCCAAGAGACTCCCGATGGAGAAACAAACCACTCCTAAGGGCAGGCCCCATGCTCAGCAGGCAAACACAAAACTAACTCAACAATATCTTTAGACATACTTTGTTGCATATGGGCTTTTTTTTTTTAAACCTTAGGTCCTCTGCAAATATATTATGGTTTCTGGTCTTGTGTTTTTATGGGTTGCCTGTGTGTGCATGAATATGTGTGCCTCTACATCTATGTGTGTTTCTTTGGCTCTTTTTCTTCTGTTTGTTTTGTCCTATTTCACTTGTTTGGATGTTTTTATTTTCTCTTATTTTACTTTATTATTATTCCTTAAAAGCCTCTGTTTACTAAGGAGAGAGAGAAAGAATATAGACTGAATGGGACATAAGGTAGGGGGGAGCTGGGAGGAATTAAAGGAGGGAAAACTATAATCAGAATATATTATATAAAAAACAAATCTATTTTAATAAAAGAAAACTTATTCTAAAATTATTTATTGATTTATTCACCCATCCTCTATGTTTGTGCATATGTGTTCACTGTGGCACATGTATGGATGCTAGAGTATAGCTAGAGTTCTCTCTTTCCTTTAAGTGGGTCCTGGGTACTGAATTCAGATCACTGGGCCTGACATACTTGCTGAGCTATCTTCCTAGACTAGAAAAATGAATTTGATGTGACTCACACCATGTCAAACAAATCAAAGATACAGTAAATAAAAGGGAAAGAAGTTAAAGATAGATATAGATCTTTGTAGAATTGTATTAGATATTATTTCTTAGCTATGATCCTCAAAGCATAATCCAATCAAGACTAGATTAGACTTTATTTCCACAAATAGAGGGATGAATGGAGGGTAAGCACATAAACACATACTTAACATAATTAGTCCACAAGTGAGATATACTTCATACTCAATAGGATTGCTATAGTTTTAAAATACAGATGGTGGTAAGCAGTAGCGGAAAAACTGGAACCATCCAGCACTGTACGTAAAATATGTGATCACCATGAAAAGCAGTTTGTCAGATTATCTATCAAAGATCAAGTCCCATCTGATTCCAAAAGTCTACTAGAGCTATACCAAGAGAAAGAAAAACCAAGTACATATGAACTTTTATATATGAATGTTCAGAATGACAGTATCCTTAGTTCTCAAAAAGCACAAACAATGAAAGGATAAATAAAACAATGTGCATTCACAATGTTTTATTCAAAAAGAAAAAAAAAAGAAATGGCTGCTGATATAATCTATAACACATATAGACCACAAAACATGTTAAGTGAAAAAAACTGAACACAAAAGGCCACACTTCACACAATTCTATTTATAGGGATGCCCATTTGGATTATATGAACACTATTCCAAACAAGCCCTTCCCCTTTAAAGACGGGGTATCTCTACATGGCCCAAGTTGTCTGGGAACAAATTATGTAGACCAAACTCAAAATGATCCACTTGCATCTTCTTCCAAGTGCTGGGATTAAAGATATGCACCATCACAGCCAGTTGAAACAGGGAAAATTTTAAGAAAAGCCCCAAGGCATCTGCTGCTAATAGCAGAATCGCTAACATCTAATAGCCTATGGCTACTGTTTTAATATGACAAAAATGTTTAAAGGTTAGAGCAGTGATAATTGCTCTGTGTGGTGAAAATATTGACAGTTACTGAGTTGTACACTTTGAAATGGTGAATTTATTGTTCATAAATCAAATATCAACAACTCTGTTAAACTAAAGATTTACAGGTACTGTTAAATCAAAACAAAAGCTCGAATAAATATTTAAAAATCAATTTTTTCCCGTTCAGTACTCTGGAATTCTTGTGAATAAAGTGAAAACAGGAGTTCTAATGCTATGAAGTTACTACTGCAAGCATGTCTACAGTAGACTCACTGTTTTTCATGGAAACCATCCTTTTTAAACTGCTAACATTAACTGAAAACTTGAACTTCTATCTCATTTGGGCAACAGCACAGGGAACTTAGCTGTCATTTCAATTAAGGAAAGCCATGCGCAGTAATCTCTGACAATAAATTAATTAGCACTTGCCTTTTAAAACCTAATACTTATTACAGATAATCATATAACAAGCAATTCATGATTTTAATAATCACTAAAGTGTGAGTCAAATAGCTGAGTCTGAAGCAAAGCACTACAGAATACTCGCAACAATATAATGAGTTGCATGAGAATGCTACAAGGTAAGAGTAGTGTTAGTCCAAAATACCGAAAAAAATATCCATATAATAAGATAGACAGATATAAGATACAATTTGCTAAACACATTAAACTCAAGAGAACGAAGACCAAAGTGTGGACACTTTGCCCCTTCTTAGAATAGGAAACAAAACACCCATGGAAGGAGTTACAGAGACAAAATTTGGAAGTGTGACGAAAGGATGGACCATCTAGTGATTGCCATATCCAGAGATTCATCCCATGATCAGCTTCCAAACGCTGACACCATTGCATACACTAGCAAGATTTTGCTGAAAGGACCCAGATATAGCTGTCTCTTGTGAGACTATGCCAGGGCCTAGCAAACACAGAAGTGGATGCTCACAGTCAGCTATTGAATGGACCACAGGGCCCCCAATGGAGGAACTAGAGAAAGAACCCAAGGAACTAAAGGGAACTGCAACCCTATAGGTGGAACAACAATATGAACTAACCAGTACCCCGGAGCTCTTGTCTCTAGCTGCATATGTATCAAAAGATGGCCTAGTTGGCCATCACTGGAAAGAGAGGCCTATTGGACTTGCAAACTTTATATGCCCCAGTACAGGGGAACGCCAGGGCCAAAAAGGGGGAGTGGGTGGGTAGGGGAGTGGGGGGTTGGGTATGGGGGACTTTTGGTATAGCATTGGAAATGTAAATGAGCTAAATACCTAATAAAAAATGGGAAAAAAAGAAAATGAGGATAGCTGAGTTAATACCATGATATACCCTTTTACATATGAAATTATGAATGTAATGACATATTAAAAATAATGACTTACAAAAAAAAATTCTAGAAAGGTACTATTAACGTCTCTTAATTTTGTTTTATTAGACATTCCATTTTAACCTTACGGCATTAATGTTAGTTGACTTTTTGACATTATTATTAAATTACATTACCTCTTAAAAATAAAGTGAATTTTACTTTCTGGAAAAAAAAAAAAATAGACAAGCCGGGCAGGCGGATTTCTGAGTTCGAGGCCAGCCTGGTCTACAGAGTGAGTTCCAGGACAGCCAGGGCTACACAGAGAAACCCTGTCTCAAAAAACCAAAAAAAAAACCAAAAAAAAAAAAAAAAAAAAAAAAAAGAAAGAAAGAAAGAAAGATAAACACAGGATTTCAAGAAATGCTTCTGGGATCCAAATAGTTCACAAAAAATCATTTAAAACTATGTAATTTAAAGCAAGCAACTCTGTCAGCATAAGTTTACCATTAAGCTAACTTTAATGAATACATTTTTAAAGAAAAAACTACAATGTCAAGTTCTTAAATGCTACATATAAACACCATGAGCCCTGAGGAGAACCTTACCCTAAACACTTAATGTAGCATAAGAGCACTAACAATGAAGCACTCAAGAGCAGACAGTATTCTGACAAGCTCACAGACCACCCCATACAGACGTTTCTGCATTTTTTTCTAGACCATACTAATTTCCAGTTTAACCATAAGCACCTATGGTAAACTGCTAACAGGGACACAATACTTTTACCATTTGTCTGTATCCATGTCATAGTTCTTTAAGTTAAAAGTTAGAAAAGGCCAGAGCACAATTCCAGCGCTGATTCAAAAACAAAAGCTAAGTGTTAGAAGATTTAGATGCTCACCTTTCAAGAAATCGGAAAACCTTGCTCTGTTCTTGTCACCACTCACTGTACCTATCAGACCTTTTCCTTTTGAGTCAACTTGTCAGTATTAAGCCATGCGATTTTAAAAATTATATTTGTTTGCTCATTCATTCATTAGAGGAGGGGTATGCTCTAGTGCTCCTGTGGAAATGAGAGGACAAACTGCAGGAGTAGGTTCTCCCCTCCCATCATGCGAATCCAGGGAATTAAACTAAGGGCATCAGGTTTGACTGCAGGTATAGTTAGTTACCTATTAAGCCATCTCCTTGGCTTAAAAAGAATAATTATGAATATCCATTTTTACTACCATTCTATTTCTAAAATTTGAAAGAATAAAACTCAAAACTATGGCTAAACATTTAATTACAAAAATTAATTACATAACCAAACATTATTAAAAACAGAGATGGGTAAACTGTGCGAAAAGAAATGTATAAAGTAGCATTTAATGACGGGAAATGATTAGATCATTAAATTAAAAAATAGATTACCAAAAACAATGTAACAAAATTAATTTTGTTAAGTCATGACAGAAGCTGAGAGTGATGGTACCTACATACCTATAGCACTCAGGAGGTGAAGGCAGGAAGACCACAAGCTTAAGGCTACTAAGCTTATAGAGCAGGTTCAAGGCCAGCCTAGGCTACATGAAACCCTGTCTCAAAACAAAAAACAAGCAAACAAACAAAAAAACAACTAACAGAATAGGATAATTAATTTCCCATTATAAATATTTCTTTAGATCAAAGTAAAACTTTTAGCTTTAAAACTTAAAATGAAATAAGAAAAGGAAGCTTAAAAAGAAAAAAAGCAATCTAAAGACTTAAAAGTTATATGGCAAGAAAAGGAAAGTGCTCTGAGAAGAGTAAATGTCCTACTGGGAATAAGGCAGGATTACTACAGTCACTAACAAGAAAAGGTTTGGCCTTGGAGTCTCTAGTGACAGCCATAGGGGGAACAGGCTCAAAAAAGGAGACAATTACAGAAACATGCTGCTTTTAAAAGTCCTCCTTGTGCATGTTCAACAAATGGTGCTGGCTGAACTGGCAGTTAGCATGTAGAAGAATGCAAATTGATCCATTCTTATCTCCTTGTACAAAGCTCAAGTCTTAGTGGATCAAAGAATGCCACATAAAACCAGAGACACTGAAACTTATAGATGAGAAAGTGGGGAAGAGCCTCGAAGATGTGGGCACAGGGGAAAGATTCCTGAACAGAACAGCAATGGCTTGTGCTCTAAGATCAAGAATCGACAAATGGGACCTCATAAAATTGCAAAGCTTCTATAAAGCAAAAGACACCGTCAATAAGACAAAACGGCAACCAACAGATTGGTAAAAGATCTTTACCAATCCTAAGTCTGATAGAGGGCTAACATCCAATATATATAAAGAACTCAAGAAGGTGGACTCCAGAAAACCAAACAACCCTATTAAAACATGGGGCTCAGAGCTAAACAAAGAATTCTCAACTGAGGAATACGGAAGGGATGAGAAGCACCTGAAAAAACGTTCAACATCCTTAATCATCAGGGAAATGCAAATCAAAACAACCCTGAGATTCCACCTCACACCAGTCAGAATGGCTAAGATCAAAAATTCAGGTGACAGCAGATGCTGACCAGGATGTGGAGAAAGAGGAATACTACTCCATTGCTGGTGGGACTGCAAGCTTGTACAACCACTCTGGAAATCAGTCTGGCGGTTCCTCAGAAAATTGGACATAGTTCTACCGAAAGATCCAGCAATACCACTCATGGGCATATACCCAAAAGATGCTCCAACATGTTATAAGGACACATGCTCTACTATGTTCACAGCACTCTTATTTATAATAGCCAGAAGCTGGAAAGAACCTAGATGTTCCTCAACAGAGGAATGGATACAGAAAATGTGGTACATTTACATAATGGAGTACTACACAGCTATCAAAAACAATGAATTTGTGGGGGGAGGGTATAAGGGATTTTGGGATAGCATTTGAATTGTAAAATGAAGAAAATATCTAATAAAAAATTGTTAAAAAGGAAATCAGAAAAAGAAGAAAAAAAACCAATGAATTTATGAAATTCTTAGACAAATGGTTGGATCTAAAGGATATCACCCTAACTGAGGTAACCCAATCACAAAAGAACACACACGATATGCACTTACTGATAAGCGGATATTAGCCCAGAAGCTCAGAATCCTTCTTAGAAGGGGGAACAAAATACCCATGGAAGGAGTTACAGAGACAAAGTTCAGAGCAGAGACTGAAGGAACAACCATCCAGAGACTACCCCACCTGGGGATCCATCCCATAAACAACCACCAAACCCAGACACTATGGCAGATGCCAACAAGAGCTTGCTGACAGGAGCCTGATATAGCTGTCTTTTGTGAGGCTATGCCAGTGCCTGGCAAATACAGAAGTGGATGTTCACAGTTATCCATTGGATGGAGCACAGGGTCCCCAATGAAGGAGCTAGAGAAAGTACCCAAGGAGCTGAAAGGGTTTGCAGACCCATAGGAGGAACAACAATATGAACTACCTAGTAACCCCAGAGCTCTCTGGGACTAAACTACCAATCAAAGAAAACACAGGAAGGGACTCGTGGTTCTAGCTGCTTATGTAACAGAGGATGGCCTAGTTGGTCATCAATGGGGCCCTTGGTCCTGTTAATGTTCTATGCCCAAATATAGGGGAATGCCTGGGCCAGGTATAGGAGTGGGTGTGTTGGGGAGCAGGGGGATGGGGTAGGGGATAGGGAATTTTTGGAGGGGAAATTAAGAAAGAGGATAGCATTTGAAATGTAAATAAAATATCTAATAAAAAAAAGTCCTCCTTTTGATGGCAATGGCTAGATTTATTGTTATTTTTATCTTAGAAAAGGCATTTCAACACGATTTAAGCCAGTCAATCCCTGAGAAACTTACCAGAATTTTGCACTCTAAATTTTAGTGGGGTTAATATTTTTCAATCATACATGTACCTTGTCAAAGTGTCTACAGAACTTGTTACTTATTGCTCACCAGAGAAATCAACATGGCATCCAAATCAGACCACCCTTACACATAACGCTTCAGGTAATCCTGAGAATAGATGACACTAATGAAGGCACATTGCTGATCTGGCAGAGAAAACAAATTGTTCTGGCAGTCTGTACTTAAGAGGTATGGAGGGGGAAAAAGCACCCTCCAGATCAGTACCTACAAGTTAAATGCTGCACTTACTTTCTTATGCAACAAAATCCCAGGTAGGAACACTATAATTCAAATGACCTTAGGAATAAAGGTATGACAATCCATTGTGACTCTCAAGGAGCCCTCTTACTTCTTCAAAGCCAAGTGTTAAGGGGTCTAGAGAAGTGACCTGCATCATGATTGTATTTCTCCTGGCTTTGATAATGGCTCTATACTCCCTCCAGGAAGACAGTTTAGCATATTAGTAGGTAGTTAATTCTAGTTACTTTCACTTGCTCTTCTTCACTTCCACAGGCTAGTGAACCAGTATGAAAATTTACAATTTGTTGAACTTGTCCATTAAAATGGCATTCCAGAAATGTGTAAATGTGCAGTAGACTCTAAACTTAGACACTGGTGTAATACAACACTGCTTTGGATCTTCTAGATTTCACGTGAGGTTCAGAATCAATGTCTAACAATTCCTAGGAAGTCCAAGTATTTCCTTCTCTCATGCACAATCACACTGGCAAATGGTTTCAGGTCCTACGGAAAGACTAAGAAATGAAAGTATAAATTTCTAGCTGTGTGGCGTGGTCTGTGTTTAAATGTCTTTGGGTCTGTGAACTGGCTTACATGCCTCGGAGTAGACTGAGGGCTTATGACTTTACCAAATTCATCCACGTCATACTTCTGGTCACGAGACCTAGAAGACTCTTGTTTCTAAAAGTCAAGAAAGACGTAATAGGCTGCTTATTAATTTCATAGTTATAAATTCTTAGACTCTCTGAAGCTCACAATATTATGATTTCTGCATTGGCTTCGCTGGCCATTAAATTCACTATACAGTTGTCTTTAGCAATTTATAGCCATTACTGGTTCCTGTCTCCATTATTACCAATAAGTTCAAGGAACTTAGTCTGACAGTGCAAACTCCTGTCATTAACATAAAGCAAAGAGCCAGAAGAATCTTTCAAGGATGTTGAGTCTTCCACTAAGTACATATTCTCTTAGTTATGATTTTAAAAGAGTGTCCTCAAGAAAACCAATTCCTACTAGTTGTTCTCTGACATTCATAGGCATGGCATGGCATGCACATGGGCAGATACACATAAAGGAATCAGATTTTTAAACTGTCCTCTAGATCTACCCAGAAGACAAATGATCAACTCTAACATGATACATGCCCTCATGCATCTTCATCTCTCCATCCTCTGTGAACAAATGTAATAAATAAATGCTAGTGCTGTTCTGTTTTGCTTGGTATAGACCTTCTACATATCTAGTTTTAAGTCAACCAACCAAAACACTTGCTCAAGCCACTCCCAGCCCTCTGCCCTAAACCTATCAGAAATCTTTGCTAAGCAAGCTTTTATCAATGAATTTGACCTGATTCAATCTATATAGTCTTTCTACTCTGACCCCACCAATTCAAATCCATTCTTACAGTATCTCTTGGGCAACCGCAGGCGAAAAAGCAGTCTGTTTAGTGTTTCCTGTATCTTCTCATGGGTCACACATCTCACCTTATGGGGGCTACTGAGACTGCATAAAAGCAGTAAGAGGTGGCAAGGGCCAGTTTTAAGGAAGATCAGTTAACCTTTACAAGACAACCATCCTAAGAGAAGCCATTCGATTCCTTGGGAGACTAACCTCCTTCACACAAGGCTAGAAGGATTGGTTTAAATGCAAAAAAGCACTGAGTTGTTCAAGGTACCCACTTAATAGGAATCTACTTATATTCCCATCCCAATATTTAGTTTTCCATCCTTTCCCCCCAAAGTTTAAGTTAAAATGTTAACTTAAAAAGATGCTACACAGCTGGATATTCAATTCGAGTTGTAACTCAAATCCCTATAGACTTTGGATTTGGTTTCAAGAAATCTGTGCTACTGGCTAAAAGATATAAAAGGTTCTTTTAGGGTAAACATGAGCTTCAACTTCCTTCTGCCATTTCTGAGCTCAGAATCTATAGCGTCTTTCTTATGTAAGAACTTCAGTATACTTTGAAGGAAACAATATATCCCATTATTCTTGTTTTTGTTAGGCCAGACGGTTCTCCCCAAACCTTGCCTTCCTTATTTGTAGTGTGCAAAGGATAAAAAGCACCTTGTTACTGAACACTGTATGTGTCTCTGCTGTCATTAAAAACAGGGTGAAAGTAGCCTAATTAGGCCAGAGACCAACTTAAAAAACCCAGAACTACTTCAAGAACTTATCCTTATAGTTTCATTCCTTTATAGTGCTGATGGCACACACTTCTGACGAGAACTTGGTAAAATAATTTTAAATTCGATGTGGGTAGCACCTCAGGACCTATACTAATCAGGAGCTGTATGAGAAACGAAATCTGGAAAGTACGGTACCAATTTAGCAATACAATACAATATAATGTCAGCATACCATCTTGACTTTTTTCTTTCTTAAATATCTTTGGAGTGCCCTAACTTTAAAGTCATAACTCTTCTATTCATTGCTTATTTATTTAAATAAAAAGTGTGTATGTGTGTGCACACACACATGCATGCATGTAAGTGTGTATCAGGTGTGTATGTATGTGCAAGCAGAAATCAGACGATTGTTTCCAGACACAGTTCTTGCCTTTTACTTTGTTGACGGAGGGTCTCATTACTGTTATTGTGTTAAACACACCGGCTAGCTGTCTAGGTCACTAGACTTCCAGGAGATGTCTTTGCCTCCATCACACTGTATAAGTACTAGGATTATAGATGTGTGCCACAACAATAGGTTTTTTGTGTGAGTCCTGGGAGACTAAACTCAGGTCATTAGGCTTTGAATACTAGTATCTTTATGAGCTGAAACATTCCCCCAGTCCTTATTGCTTATTCTGTCACTTCTTTCTAAGGGGGAAAAGGCTTTTAAAGATTTAATGTTATATGCATGAGGAACATATAGAAAACTAATCTGGAAAGTAGATGGCAATAAAAAGTGGCTACTATTTGTGCTCCCTGAGAAAATAAAGATTAAATCTGGATTTTTCAGGTCAACTATGTACTTCTGAAAAGTTGATGAGTGATGGAATCCCTTGCTTTCTGTCTCCTGGTGTTCCCTGCCTCCTAGTATGGACATATTAAAATTGAATAGAGCAGGAAATCATGCTGCACATTTTCTGTGCATGTCCGCAAAGTGAAAAGCTTCATTTTGGGGTACTGAAATACCTGGCTTTCACTTCCAAAGTACAGAGATTACAGAAATAAGAGGTGGAAAGAATATTGCTATAAAGATTAATGGGGGTGAGGTGCAGGGACTATTTATTTCATAGATTTCTTTGCAAAACCAGAGTACTTCTGGGACTCCAATTAGCAATTCTTTATTAAGTGCCTACAACATGCTAAAACATTGCATCTGTAGTATGAACAACAAGGAGTTTGTACCATTATGGCTGAAAGTTTTTTCCAAATTAGTATACTGGGGTTATTAATTTGGGGTTATTAATGACACTTCAAATATTATTCTCTTTTCAGAAGCATAAAATTGAAATTTTCTGGTTGAGGCTGTGACTCATTGGTAGAGTGGCTTCCTAACATACAGAAAGCTCTGAGTTCAACTGCTAGCAAAAAAAGCAACTAAGTCATTAAAGATTTAAAAATAACAAGCACTCAATACTAACTTGTCAAATCAATGTTAATTACTTCACTCAGCTATGTAAAGGGGTCAGAAACTAATAAAACTTAAGAAACTTATCCAACATACAAAATATTGTATTACTTTTTATTTACTTCAACACTGATTCAGAGGTAACTTTCAGTTTTTCTTTAAACAATTTTAGTTTATTTCTTATATATAAAAAGTTGTGGGGCTGGAGAGATGGCTCAGTGGTTAAGAGCACTGACTGCTCTTCCAGAGGTCCTGAGTTCGATTCTCAGCAACCACATGGTGGCTCACAACCATCTATAATCAGACACACTCTTCAGGTGTGTCTGAAGACAGCTACAGTGTACTCACATACAAAAAATAAATAAATCTTTAAAAAAAATTGTATGGTTGTCCCTGTCTTTATGGCAGTGTTCATTCTTTAAGAAATCAGATCTGCAGACTGCAGAGATCAGGCTATACTTCTCTGCAGATTCTTCCTAACAGTTAAGGAAGCTCTTTGTCCTGGGTCCCAACAGCAGCCCCTGATTTATGTTCTTAACCAGGTCCTGGCTATTCCATGCTCCGGGTCACATACCCTATGCTGAACCAAATCATATCATGTGAAATTACCCACCTGTCCCAGAAAACTTATATTAAAAAGTCTGATACTTCCCTCTCTCTTCCCTCCTGCCCCCATTGCTATTTCTCTTATTTTCATTCTTTATAAAGCTCCTCTCCTGGCTTTAAATGGAAGCTGCTGTTTCCATTTAAGGCTCTCATCATGTTTTGGCCCTTCTCATATATTGTTTTGTTTACTGTTTAATGCTTCACCTCCCACCTAGAGGCCCCATCATGGCCTGAAGGCCCTTTCTACAAATAAACCTCATTCCTGAAAGGCCTCATGCATCGGCTTTCTCTTTCCCTGGACTGACCACTGTTGTTTTTAATCATTTTTTTTAATTATTATATTTAACACATACCAAATGCAAAATAAAGTTCTTGTAGATTTTAGAATCCTGGTGTATTTTAATTTAAAATAGAGTACAGTCCCCATAGGACTAGAGGTAGAACTGCATCTCTTGGTTTTTGGGAGGCCCAGGTATGGGGGATCAAAAACGACAAAGAAAACATGAAAGAAGCATGATTCTTTTGTAGCATCATTATTCATGCTATTTCCTCAATTCCTAATAAATCCGAAAATTCTCTTCCTCCTTCCCAGGCTATTGTCCCCAAACACCTGTTCTAATAGCTTATTTAGGGGGGAAATAAGCTACTACAATCATTAATAAGACCCTAACTTTTATTCTGATTATTCTATCTGAACACCTACAATGAAAATGCTGGGACAATGTGTAGTATAAGGTTTTTCAAAAGTACATCTCTCTAAATACAGAACTGCTAAAAAAAACAAACAAACTAAAAAAACAAACAAACAAAAAACTTGCCAGCAGTCATTTCTCATTATCTAGATCAATTCTCAATGGTCTATCTGATCTTCTTTTCCCAATATCCAATGAACTTACAATAAAACACTTCAACATGATGATTCCAATGATCAACCTTATAGGTAGGACCACTGAACATAAATAGTTAATATAGACCCATTTTTGTGAGTGTTGTCTAAATACTATTTGTCAAGTTGATAATATTTAAAGAATGGTTGGCTTAAAAATAAGAACTTAGAATAATGTCCAAAATTAAAATAAATACCTTCTTTTCAAGGTTCAGAACATTTAAAAAGTACCAATATTAAGACTGCATTCGCCGGGCGTGGTGGCACACGCCTTTAATCCCAGCACTTGGGAGGCAGAGACAGGCGGATTTCCGAGTTCGAGGCCAGCCTGGTCTACAAAGTGAGTTCCAGGACAGCCAAGACTATACAGAGAAACCCTGTCTCGAAAAACCAAAAAAAAAAAAAAGACTGCATTAATTTGTGGGGCAAAGTAGCAACAATTAATATTTTCACATTGCTCTGTGAATTAGAATTCAGTTGTGAAATTATTATATGCATTTTGGAAACTATACTCACATAATTATAACTATTAATAACAATTTAATTTATTCATAAGCAAAGATTCAAAACAGTCTCATTTTTCCTTTTACCTCAAGAATTAGAATTATAGGAAAACCCCTATTTCTAAGAGTAAATGTATATTCTACAAACTTAATTCAGTTCCCATCTTTAAAGAAATAAAGTCCAGAGAACAGAGTATCAAAAATGATTTCATATATCATTTCTATCTTATTTGTCAGAGAAATGGATTTAGCAATTATGACTGATACTATCCAAGTTATTGCAGTGGCCAATAAATCAGTATATACAATAACAAAAGAACATGAAATAGAGTTCTTTCCAATAAGTCAACATATATAATACCAAAAATCCCCCCATAAAATAGAACTCTAGTGTTTTCTATTTTTTTTAAAGAAAAATGCCTTTAAATTACTGTGGTAGTTAAAATGAGAAGGGCCTCTATAAATTTATATATTTGAATGCTGGGTCCAAAGTTGGTAGAACTATTTGGAAAGGATTAGGAGGTATGGTTATTGGAATCCCTTCTATACTTCACCCAAAAGTTACCTGGCAACAGCCAAATAGGCCTGGCTTACTATAAATGGGGCTGTTTGACCCCTCCTCAAATTTCTCTGCCCCCCCCCCACCCCCCCCCCACTCTCTCTCCGATTCTCTTCTCTCCCTCTCTCCCCTTCCTTCTACATGTTCCTGGCTGGCCTCTCCTTTTCTCTTCTCCTACCCCCCTCTGTCTCTACTCTCTTCTCTACTCCCCTTCCCATGCCCTAAATAAACTCTATTCTACACTATATCTGTCTTATGACTGGTACCTCAGGGGGAAGGGATACCTCAGCATGGGCCCACTGCAGCATCCCTCCCACCTCACCATACCACATTCTATAAAATATACACTTGGCTTTTTATAAAAACACCTTACTGAAGGAGGTGTGTCACTGGGAGTGGGCTTTGAGGTTTCAAAATAGAATCCCTGCCATTCCCAGTGAGGTTCTTTCTGTCCTCCTCCCCACCATCATCTTACAGTTGAGATGTCTCAATATGTAAGACCTCCACCACTGCTCCACTGCTACCATTGCTGCCCATCAAGATGGTCATAGACCCACTTCTCTGAAGCTCTGATTAAATGCCTTCTTTTAAAAGTTGTCTTGGTCATGTCTCTTCACAATAATAACAAAGTAATAAGACAATTACCATAAGCAAAAACCAGCAAAAAGAAAATAGTCTTGAATTTCACAATAAAGATTTTACTAAAATACCAGCTGATTGAAGAAGTGGGTGCTTTGAATTCAGGATAACATTACTTAAAAAATCTGACAACCACCTAAGCTTAAATTCCAAGAAATAACAGGAGAACCTGTGTCTTAGTTCTTAAAATTAAAAAAAAAAGAAAAAAAGCACCATATGAACAGAAATTTCAATGTTTATACCCAAGATAAGAATATCTTTTTGAGAGTAAAAATTAGTATTGGGTTTTTTTTTTTTGCGTTTTAATATTGACCATTTGCACAGTCGTTTTTATCTCTGTATGATATGTTACCATCTTGGACTTTGTCCCATTGCCATAATAACTAAAACAGAGTAAAAGGGTAACAGCTTGTAAAGGTGAAAAAGGAGGCTTATGAATCCCTCATCTGGAATTTCAGCTATTACCTCCTCCCACACATGTAAAACATCTTAAGAGATACTGCATTATACAGAGGGTAAGGGCCAATTCTAGCAAGCTGTCCTCTGATAGCCAAAGGCATACTATATCATGTGCACATGCATACACATACATGCTGAGTCCTGCATGTCCATGGAAGGGATGGTGTGGCATGGTAGCCACCTCTAGAACAGAGCCAGCAGGGTGTGGGCCTCCATGAGGTGCACAGACTCTTCTTTGTGTATTTTATGTTCCTCCTTCTGGGAAATGTCCTTTCTGCCAAAGTTAATGAATCCAGGATAACCAGAGACAGCATGAGTCAGGGAGACAAGGGTGTGTCTATGTCCTTAGCAAGAAAGGTAAACACTGTGATCTTCAGGATAGTCCTTAAGGCTGTGGGAAAGAACTCTTTGAACATGAATTCAAAAATATAATTTCTCAACTATGCAAAACATAAGGAAGGATGCAATATGAAGTATACGAGAGGCTTCACGGACATAAAAGAACAAAGGCAGCTGCACTATAAGCCAGCTTGTCAGAAAGATATTATGGAAGGGGATAAAGAAATTTGGGGAATGGTGATATTAGAGCCAGATCCCACCCAGCTAGGTGATTATCTGTGTTTACAAAGGCAGGCAGATCTCTGAATTCATTTGCAATATTAAAAAAAATGTGATTGCTGTCTCTTCTAAGAAACAAAGAATTGGGGTCATAGAATGCCTATTTGTGAGATAACCAAAAGGGAACCTGGAGTGAATGACTGAACTGATGGGCTTTGGTCTGTGAGAGCCGAACTATCTGGATGAGCTGTCTGGAGATCTCCAGAGAAAGCTTTTTCAAGCAGAATACAGGCTGTGCCTCGTTATTGACTTCCAGTTGTTCTTTCACTGTTCCCAAATATCCCCTTCCTCAGAATCCCTCTCCAAGCTGAGGCTGCTCTATGACACATACATACTAAGTAAATTTAAAAATAAATCTTATAATAAAACAACCATCTGTGACAAATTCAAATTAGACTAAACTGAAGGCCCAGAGCAACAGTTCTCAACCTGTGACGTGTGACACTTTTAGGGACAGAATGCACCTCTCACAAGGACAATTGTAAGACTCTGACAAGCCTTAGCTAACCAGGGACCCCCTGAGTGAACCACGTGGAGCTGGAATCAATGCAAAAAGCAAGAGGAATTTATTGGTCCAACACATTGGGGTTGTCCTGCACCGAAGGTGAAATGGTGACCCCCACACAACTCATTCAGTGAGTTTTTTATAGTTTTCAGGGCAGCAGCCATTAGGCACAATGTAACTGGCAGAAGAGTGTGACTTTTTAAACTGATTGGTCTTTAAGGAATGAGGTGAAAGGACTTCCCTTGTCTGAAGGTGGGCAACAGTCTAGACCTTTGGAAGGTATGTGTCAGGAATGTGTCCCCCACCTGCAGGTCGTTCCCCTTCTGTGGTGTGAGGAATGTTAATTAGCCTCTCCCTTCCGGAAGGGCAAGTGTTCCATGACCTTCCCACAGTCCTGGAGCTAACCTTTTCACCATATATCAGATATCATGCATATCAGATATTTACATTATGATTTATAGCAGTAGCAAAATTATAGTACTGAAGTAGCAATAAAATAATTTTATGGTTGGGGGTCACTATAACATAAGGAACTATATTAAAGGGTTCTAGCATTAGGAAAGTTGAGAAGAACCTCTGGCCTTTCACTCAGGATTATTTGAGCTAAAACAATAGTATCTCTACAATGATGACAAAGATAAAGTATTAAGCACTTACTTGATAGTAGAATTTACATAAAATTAATCCATAAAGTATTACAAGAAAGTGTTATATCTTTACAACCTACAGGGATAATGTAGAATGAAGTTTAAAGGACTAGTTAATGAATAAATGGTGTTAACTAGTTATTAGGACCAAGGGAAAAAAAACTAAAGGCACATTAACAACTTTCCCTCCTCTTTGATACAATGTTTCACTATACAGCCACAGCTGGCTCAACCTTGCTATGTGAGAAAGGCTGGCGTGAACTCCTATCTCCACTGAGATGACAGGTATACACTGGCTAGTCTACATTTAAACTCTTAGAGATTAGGAATAAACCTAACCACATTTTTCTTTTTTTTTTTAAGTGAAAAAATTCATGCAATCTCACAGTTTCAGAGAAGTCAATTCATAAGGACAGGGAAAACATTGTGGAACAGAGAAGTTCACTTCACTGAGCCAGAAAGAAATGCTGGATAAATGCACAATGCCATGGGTTCAATACCCAGCACTATGAAAAAAAGCTAGAAAAAATAAATAATACAGACCTAAAGAGTACAATGTAATTCTAATTAAGAAAGAGCTTTCATACCCAGGATGGCTACAATGCCTGAACTTAAAAAAGCTGTGGCAGAAGGATCCAAGTTCAAGGCTAGCCTGGGCTACACAGTGAGAACCTGTTTCAAAATAAAACAAAAAGAAATAAGAGATAGAGATTATAAAAGAGAATATAAACCTAAAAGACAATAATGGAAGACTGATTATAAAAAAAATAAGGCTATCAAATGCAAAGCAAAGCAAACAAACTTTATATGAATAAAGAACAGAAAAACAGAAAAGAAAATGATAAAAAAGTTTCTTTTTCTTAATTGTAAAGCATAAATCAGTGGGAAAAAGAAAAACTGTCTCTAACTTTGTGTATGTCTGAGTTTTTCTTGTAGATTTTTCTAGATATGGATATTCTCTAACCTAGTAATTCCAGAATTTCACTTACACACCTTTTAAGTAAAAGGAACTCCTGAGAGGCAATGAAAGCAAAGACCTGAAAAGTGACCTGAGCATTTATTGGAGAAGTAGTTGAATAAATTATGATTTATGATTCATTTAAACACAGTACTGTCATATATACAGGTTTTTAAAAATTCAGGATATGATGGTGCATGTTTGTAATCCCAGCATTCTGAAGGGGAGATGGGAGGTGAAGATGTTCTAGAACATGACCTGGCAGCTCAACCTGCAGTAAGCACAACATCAACAAATCCAAGATAGACGCTGCCTTGAGACAGTAGAAGATGAGAACTGAGTCCTGTCAGCTGTTCTCTGACATCCTACGTGCATTTTGACAAGAATCTGCATATCCCACTCACATACACAAATCTGTACAAATAATTAAAATTTTAAAACAGAATTTAGGAAAGATAATAATAAATAATCCATTGTGGTTTGAATATGCTTGGCTCAGGGAGTGGGAATATTAGGAAGCGTGGCCTTGTTGGAGTAAGTGTGTCACTGTGGAGGTAGAGTTTGAGACCTTCTTCCTAGCTTCCTGGATATCAGTCTTTTGTTGACCTTTGGAACAAGATGGAGAACTCTCAGCTCCTTCACTGGCACCATGCCTGCCTGGATGCTGCCATGCTTCCTGCCATGATGATAATGGACTGAACCTCTGAACCTATAAGCTAACCCCAAATAAATATTGTCCTTTATAAGAGCTGCCTTAGTCATGGTTGTCTTTTATAAAAGTTGCCTTGGTCATGGTGTCTCATCACAGCAATGAAAACTCAAACTAAGACAGCCATATAAACACATTTGGTGCTCAGAAACAAGAGGGCTGATGCAGTCTTAGGAGATAAAACAGGTTTAGATAAACAAAAATGTCAGAAAGGGTCCTAGGGTGATGATCAGTCCTTTGAGTATATACAGCTCTTGCAGAAGAACCAAGTTCAATTTCTAACACCTATGTCAGATGGCTTGAAAACACCTGTAACTCAAGCTTCTGGGGATCTGAGACCTTCTGTCCACTACAGTCATCTGTAGTTACATGCCCAAACCCACATACAATACCCACCTCCCCCCGCCCCTTCCAAACATTAAAATGAATATTAACAAACGTTAGAAAGAATAGTCAGAGGTTTTTAAAAATGGAAATGGCATATCTGGAAATAGAGACTAAAAACGATTGCATAATTAAAAATAGAGTTGAAAAGACACACGTGTTAAAAAAACTGGTAAAATAGAGTTTATAAAAATATACAGAATTTATATAAAAAATTCTGCAAAGCAGAAAAAAGAAAGTTTAGTATCATGCAGAACAAGATAGATTATTTCCATGCCTCTTGCCTTTGTTTGCTTTTTGCTTTATGTTTTTGACATAAAAACAAAACCAACATTAACAAATCCCAACAACAACAATTAAAAAATTATCAGTACCTCATTTCCTGATTCTAGTGGTCTCTTCTTCCTTGGTCCAATAGCTGCAAGAGCTGTGAGATTAGCATCTCTGTACTGGATCTGGGCAAGCTCCAACTGCTGCAACTAGAAGATGGGGAGGAGGGAGAGTCAGTGTTTACACAGATGCTCAAAGAGAAAGAAAATGATCACAAAACTAATTTCTGTATTTATCCCCAAATAAAATTATAGATGAAAATAAATATTGACTCCCTCCAAGCTAAGGGCATATTCCTGGTGTCGTGACTTCACTAGCTCCTAGTCCTTAATCTTTATACAGAAGAAACAGTGCTCAGCAAAACGGAAGTACAGACAGAAGAAGAAAAATAAAAGGCATCTAATGCAATTAAACAGGTAAGACGTGCCTGCAGAAAAAGTTATAGCGAGTTAGAAGGAGATTGGTCAAGCCTCAGCCATCCCTTTTTGATTAAAAGGAAAGCAGCAGAGTGTTTGAACATTACAGAGCATATGAAATTTTAATATACTGAATGACTTACAAATTACTCTCTTAACTCTCAACAAGAACACTAAAAGGAAATTCACTGATTACTCAAAAGAAAAAAAAATTGCTCAGTGAGGGTCTAAGAGAGTAGGGCAATTCCACAGAAGTCACCCAAAAAACATGGGAGAACCAGCAATCAGAAACCAATGTTCTCTATAAAAACATCTGCAAATAGGATGTGTGGATTTATATTGTATTCATGGTAAAAATCTTGAGTAATGTACATTAGTCTGGAATGGCCAAAACTACAAGGCACAATTTTTCAGTCTTAGGACAACAATACAGAAGGTATCCATCCACAAAAGAGGTCTTATTGAAAAAGGATTTCAAAGTGATTATGTGTGGAAATAGTGATATATTTTTATAAAGACAAAGTAAAAATAAAATATCACTGCATAAACCTTTCAGCTTTTCTAGAAGAAAAAAGAACATTCAATTCTTATGAAATCCTACTGCTGTGTAAGGCAAAAAAAAAAAAAAAAAAACCCACAACCAACCAACCAACCAAACAAACAAAAAACCCCACAATTGTTGAGGCTGAATTGATAGTCACAGCCAACAGGATCAAGACAGTCTGACCACTGAGAAAAACGTACACTAGGAATACTCTTAGGAAACACGTTACAGGAACGATAAGGCCGACAGCGCAGCACAGGGACCATGCATGATGAATGAGTTCTCATCACACTCAAACCAGCTCTCATCTTCATCTTAGAGCACCTAATTTCCAGAGCTGTGAAAATAAAATCCTGCTGAATATATGCTATTTGCCAAGATTTTTTAAAAATCTAGTAGCATAAATATATTTAGAAAACCAATAATCAAAGTAAGTAAACTAAGAAACATTCTATTTGCACTAAAATTTATAGGGTAGAAATCCTTTTAAGCTGTAGGCTTTCTTATAAATAAATTGTTAGATAGGGGTTTTCAGAAGTTATAAAATCTTTTGTTGCTGCTGGCCTTTTTAATAAAAACTATAGTCAAGAGTCTGATGCTGCCACAATCCAGAACTTCTATGTAACAAAAAAACTGGTTCTCGTTAATCTACCCTACAGCACAAATCAAATAAAAATATATTTTAAAGGCCTTCCCTATGGATATATGGTATCTTCAAGATAAGTCATACCAAATAAGGGTCCCCTCGCACATCTTGCAAGAAAGGTTTTTAAAATGACTGTGTAAATAACTCTTCCGTCACACATGTTTTAGAAAAATTTCCAAAACAAAACAAACAAGCAAAAACATCTGAAAAACTGGCCATAGTTTTAATTGGTTCTTTAGTTATATATAACACATTCTCAAAACCAATACCATTTAACCAGTACAAAGCAAAGAAATCAGACAAAACTCGAACAAGAGAAAGCTCTCTGGACATTATTACAGATTTGGCATCTGCAGTTGAAGATGAAGACAATATCAAGTTCAGAAAAAAATTCAAGAGAATGACATGATTATATATGCAGAAAAACTAAATTATCAATGAAAAGCATCATCCACACCACCACCCTCCTCTCCCACTCATGGCTGGCAGGCAAGATGCTTGCTGCTGAACCTGATGACCCGAGGCTCGACCCTTAGGACTCACATGGTAGAAAAGAACTAGCTTCCCAAGCTGTCTTCTAATCTTCACATTTATATGTGCTGAGAGTAGACACACACACACACACACACACACACACACACACACACACACACATTGTATACAAGTAAATGTAAGACAAAAAAAAAAAAATCACCCTAGTTTTAATGAATGCATTTAGCAAAACTACAAGATACAAGTTGCCAGAAACAATAATAATCATCTACCAAAATATTAGTAAGGAATAGGTGGAACCAGATACTTTGAAATGAATACTGAGAAATTATGTACAGCTATTTGTATGCTTCGAGCCACAAAACATTACACAAGAAAATCAAATGAAGAGATGACTGTGTTCATGAATTACTAAGTTGGACCTGATAAAGATTTTGAGAGGTAAAGGATACAGCTTAACAGCAGAGCACCTATCTAGTATGTGTGAAGCTCTGGGCTTAATCCCTAGAACCCAACTCCCTCGCCCCATACAACAAAAGGGTTTTTGCAAATTGACCCAAGGATGTACCACCCTAGAATGTGAGTGCTAGTTAAAGGACCACAAAGGATCAGAACTACTGTGTAAACTGAGACTCTGTTAGTAGTACTTGTCGCCCCCTCTTTTAAAATAAACTGTTTCTTTTCTATCACACATACAAAATCTGTCTTTACCACCTAAATGTCTAACATTATGTCTATTGAAAAAAAATGGAAAGGGAGAAAAACAAAACAAAACAAAATGGGCAGTAGTCGTTCACATTTTGAATTATAGCACTTGGAAGGCACAGGTGGGTGGATCTCTAAGTCCAAGGCTACAGTGATTTACAGAGTGACTTCCAGGGCAACCTTGGAGAAAGGAAAGTCTAACTTGAAAAACAGAAAGGAAGAAAGGAAAGAAGGAAGGAATGGAGGGAGAGAGGAAGGGAGGGAAGGAGGGAGAGAAGTAGGGAGGAAAAGAGGGAAAGGAAGGGAAGAAGGAAGACATGGAGGAGAAAGTGAACATCCATGTATAAAATAAAGTTTAAAAACATCCAAAAAAACATAAAAAAGCAACCTAAACTTCAAATGTTATACAAAAATTAACTCAAGGTATAGAAATACAAACTTGTATAAAAAGTACAAAAGAAAATCTTCATGATTTGGGAGTCTAGCAAAGACTTCTTAGATGTGACCTATCTATTCACAAAACCACCAACAAACTAGTTTTCATTGAAATTAAAATCTTCTGATCTGTGACAGACACATTGAAGAATATCAAAGGTTAGTTTTTTCCCCTTTTATTTTTTATTAGATATTTTCTTTATTTACATTTATTTATTCCTTTTCCTAGTTTCCTCTCCAAAAATCCCCTATCCCCTCCCCTCTCCCCTTGCTCCCCAACCCACTCACTCCCACTTCCTAGCACTGGCATTCACCTATACTGGGGCATAGAACCTGCACAGGACCTAGGCCTCTCCTCCCATTGATGACCAACTAGGCCATCCTCTGCTACATATGCAGCTAGAGACTTGAGTCCCTCCCTGTGTTTTCTTTGATTGGTGGTTTAGTCCCAAAGAGCTCTGGGGTTACTAGGTAGTTCATATTGTTGTTTCTCCTATGGGGCTGCAAACCCCTTCAGCTCCTTGGGTACTTTCTCTGGCTCCTTCATTGGGGACCCTGTGCTTCGTCCAGTGGATGACTGTGAGAATCCACTTCTATATTTGTCAGGCACTGGCAGAGCCTCACAAGAGACAACTATATCAGGCTCCTGTCAGCAAGCTCTTGTTGGCATCCACAATAGTGTCTCTGGGTTTGGTGGTTGTTTATGGGAAGGATCCTCAGGTGGGGCAGTCTCTGGATGGTCATTCCTTCAGTCTCTGCTCTGAAATTTGTCTCTGTAACTCAAAGCTTAGTTTTATGTCAACTTGACACAAGCTGGAGTCATTTTGGAAGGAAAAAAACTCAGCTGAGAACATGCTTCCACCAGACTTGTCTGTGGTGCATTTCCCTAATTGATAATTGATGTGGTGGGCCCAACTCACTATTGGTGGTGGCACCTGGACTAGTGGTACTAAGCCTGGTGGCTATAAAAAAAAGCAGGGTGAGCAAGTCAATATATAGCAATCCTTCATATCTTTTGCTTCAGTTCTAACATCCAGTTTTCTGCTTGGAATTCTTATCTCAAATTCCCTTCACAATGGATTGTGATTGGGAATATAAGTGTCGATGCCTGCCTTCTTCTAGCATAGCTGAAGCCATTTTGTTCCATGCCTGCCAGCCATTTCATATTGTTGCTGTATTATGCCTGCCAGTCATTGTCACTGAAAAGTAGCTTGACTCAGAACAAGGTCATGCTGACCACAGGTTTGTTAATCTTAAGAAATTCCACAAAGCTTTATATAGAACCTATCAAATTAAGTATCAATATGAAATGTTAAAATTAAGTTTAAAATATCTTGAGTCAGGGCTGACCGCTGGGCAGCAGTTCCAGCACCTATATATGAGCTCATTGTGGCTTTGTTGTTTCAGTCTTTATAAGATGACATATAAAAATGTTCAGTGTCATAGTTTCAGACCCTGAATTCTGAGCTATGGCTGACTGATCAGTCTTAGGGTGTGTGTTAAATGAACCATCCCTGTGTGACTGAGTTTGGTGTTTGGGTGGTTTGTAAGGTGACTCCTGAATTCTAATAATTGGCTTAAATAAACCCTTTCTGCTGCTTACAGTCATGGTCTTAATCATAGCAATTGAAAACTCTAGCTAAAACAAAAATTGGTACAGGTCATGAGGTATTGTAGGACAGATCTGGCCATGTGTTTTAGGGAAGATTGTGGGAAGACTTTGGACCGTCTGCTTGAAAAAGCCAATGAAAACTCAGAGTTTAATGGGCTGTTGGGGAAGCTTTGAAGATGCAGAGAGCAATGGAGATGATGGTGGTCTGGCTTGTGAAGAAAGTTTCAGAGGGAAGTAAAGACACTGCTGAGAGAGATCATTTATGTGATGTTCAGAATTTTTTTTCTTTTTTTTTTTATTAGGTATTTTCATCGTTTACATTTTCAATGCTATCCCAAAGGTCCCCCATACCCACCCCCCCAATCCCCTACCCACCCACTCCCCCTTTTTGGCCCTGGTGTTCCCCTGTACTGGGGCATATAAAGTTTGCAAGTCCAATGGGCCTCTCTTTGCAGTGATGGCCAACTAGGCCATCTTTTGATACATATGCAGCTAAAGACAAGAGCTCCCGGGTACTGGTTAGTTCATATTGTTGTTCCACCTATAGGGTTGCAGTTCCCTTTAGCTCCTTGGGTAATTTCTCTAGCTCCTCCATTGGGGGCCCTGTGGTCCATTCAATAGCTGACTGTGATCATCCACTTCTGTGTTTGCTAGGCCCCGGCATAGTCTCACAAGAGAGAGCTATATCTGGGTCCTTTCAGCAAAATCTTGCTAGTGTATGCAATGGTGTCAGCATTTGGAAGCTGATTATGGGATGGATCCCTGCATATGGCAATCACTAGATGGTCCATCCTTTCGTCACACTTCCAAATTTTGTCTCTGTAACTCCTTCTATGGGTGTTTTGTTCCCATTTCTAAGAAAGGGTAAGGTGTCTACACTTTGGTCTTCGTTCTTCTTGAATTTCATGCATTTGGCAAGTTGTATCTTATATCTTCAGTATCCTAAGTTTCTGGGCTAATATCCACTTATCAGTGAGTACATATTGTGAGAGTTCCTTTGTGATTGGGTTACTTCACTCAGGATGATACCCTCCAGGTCCATCCATTTGCTAGGAATTTCATAAATTCATTTTTTTTAATAGCTGAGTAGTATTCCATTGTGTAAATGTACCACATTTTTTGTATCCATTCCTCTGTTGAGGGGCATCTGGGTTCTTTCCAGCTTCTGGCTATTATAAATAAGGCTGCTATGAACATAGTGAAGCATGTGTCCTTCTTACCGGTTGGGACATCTTCTGGATATATGCCCAGGAGAGGTATTGTGGTATCCTCCGGTAGTACTATATCCAATTTTCTGAGGAACCGCCAGACTGATTTCCAGAGTGGTTGTACAAGCTTGCAATCCCACCAACAATGGAGGAGTGTTCCCCTTTCTCCACATCCTCGCCAGCATCTGCTGTCACCTGAGTTTTTGATCTTAGCCATTCTGACTGGAGTGAAGTGGAATCTCAGTGTTGTTTTGATTTGCATTTCCCTGATGATTAAGGATGTTGAACATTTTTTCAGGTGCTTCTCTGCCATTCGGTATTCCTCAGGTGAGAATTCTTTGTTCAGCTCTGAGCCCCATTTTTTAATGGGGTTATTTGATTTTCTGGAGTCCACCTTCTTGAGTTCTTTATATATATTGGATATTAGTCCCCTATCCGATTTGGGATAGGTAAAGATCCTTTCCCAATCTGTTGGTGGCCTTTTTGTCTTATTGACGGTGTCTTTTGCTTTGCAGAAGCTTTGCAATTTTATGAGGTCCCATTTATCGATTCTTGATCTTACAGCACAAGCCATTGCTGTTCTATTCAGGAATTTTTCCCCTGTACCCATATCTTCGAGGCTTTTCCCTACTTTCTCCTCTATAAGTTTCAGTGTCTCTGGTTTTATGTGGAGTTCCTTAATCCATTTTGATTTGACCTTAGTACAAGGATATAGAAATGGATCAATTCGCATTCTTCTACATGATAACCGGCAATTGTGTCAGCACCATTTGTTGAAAATGCTGTCTTTTTTCCACTGGATGGTTTTAGCTCCCTTGTCAAAGATCAAGTGACCATAGGTGTGTGGATTCATCTCTGGGTCTTCAATTCTGTTCCATTGGTCTACTTGTCTGTCACTATACCAGTACCATGCAGTTTTGATCACAATTGCTCTGTAGTACAGTTTTAGGTCCAGCATGGTGATTCCACCAGAGGTTCTTTTATCCTTGAGAAGAGTTTTTGCTATCCTCGGTTCTTTGTTATTCCAGATGAATCTGCCGATTGCCCTTTCTAATTCGTTGAAGAATTGAGTTGGAATTTTGATGGGGATTGCATTGAATCTGTAGATTGCTTTTGGCAAGATGGCCATTTTTACAATGTTGATCCTGCCAATCCATGAGCATGGGAGGTCTTTCCATCTTCTGAGATCTTCTTTAATTTCTTTCTTTAGAGACTTGAAGTTCTTATCATACAGATCTTTCACTTCCTTAGTTAGAGTCACGCCAAGGTATTTTATATTATTTGTGACTATTGAGAAGGGTGTTGTTCAGAATTTTATCTGTAGTTCTGATCAGCTGGGGCTGAAGAATCAGGCACTGTGATGGTTTGTATATTCTTGAATCAGGGAATGGCACCATTTGCAGGTGTGGCCTTGTCACTGTGTGTGGGCTTAAGAATCTCACCCTAGTTACCTGGAAGTCAGTCTTCCACTAGCAGCCTTTGGATGAAGACATAGAACTCTCAACTCTGCCTGCGCCATGCCTGCCTGGATACTGCCATGCTCTCACCTTGATGATAATGGACTGAACCTCTGAACCTGTAAGCCAGCCCCAATTAAATGTTGTTGTTGTTGTTTTTAAATAAGATTTGCCTTGGTCATGGTGTCTGTTCACAGCAGTAAAACCCTAACTAAGACAGAAGTTCGTGCCAGGGACTGGGGTATTGCTGTGATAGGCCTGACCATGCTTTTATTTGAAAGAATGTGGATTTTGGGACTCTGTATTTGAAACACAGTAGAATGATTAAATGGGGCTTAATGGGTCATCCTAGTAGGAATACGGAAGACTCTGTTTCTGGGAATAATTTGAACTGTGTTGACCTATGGGACTGTGATAGGCAGCCTATTTTGATTGAATGGGGCTTGCTCCACTGAACCAAGAGAAGTCTACAAGTGACAGAAAGGTGAGACCCATTCCCAAAACCAGGTGCCTGTCCATAATTCCGAGACTATCCGTCATGCAATGTCCCAAGCTTCTGGCATTCTGGCTAGACTCTACCCTGACAGTTACCTAACTAAAGCCAGATATGCTCCGCCCCACAGTTACCTGGCAACAGCAAAATAGCCCAGCCCACTATAAGAGGGGCTGCTTGGCCCCTCCTCGCACTCTTAAGCTCTCACCTTTCTTATTCTCTAGCTCTCCTTCTCTCTCTCCCTTCCCCCATCTCTCCACATAGCCATGGCCGCCCTCTCTCTCTTTCTATCTTCTCTCCTTTCTCCCTGCCTTTCTACATACAATAAAGCTCTAAAACCATAGATTGTCTCTGATCATCAAGGCCTGCTGTACTTGAAAGATGGGATAAGGAGCTGTGTTGTGTCTAATCTCCAGCCAGAAGGCCATCTTGTGCTCCAGCTATGGACCTGACCAATGTCTCTCATCCATGTGGGAACCATCCAGCGCCCCCTCTCCCCTTGCCCTCTCTTCCTTTCATCCCTGGAGCCGAGTGCTGCCCCAGGCCCCTATTCTGTTCTCAGCTCCTCTGCCATATCCATCGTGGGATGCCAGAGGCTGAGAACCTGGCTGCCCCTTGTCCACCACCCACCATGTGGGGTCAGTGGCTTAACACAGCCAGAAGCCTACCTGGGGCCATGTGGAAAACGTGTGCAGTCCTCCCAGACCACCCACCCAAAGCACTGGAACTCTGGCGTGACGCTGGTTCTCTCCCACTCCCCTCTTTCCCCCACACCCATGGCCCTGCATTGTCCTGGCCCAAGAGATTTCAAAGGAGAAAAATTTCAGAATGTGGCATAAAGTCTGTTTTGTGGTATTTTGGTAAAGAATGTGGTTGCTTTTTGCCTCTGTCTGAAGAGTCTACCTGAGGCTAAGGTAAAGAGATTTTTATTAATTGCATTGACAAAGGAAGTCTCAGAAAAGCCCAACAGACTTCATTCTCTGGTTAAGTTTCATGAAGAGCATTCTGAACAAGCACAGCAAGCTTAGAAAGGAAAAATATAAAATATAAAGGAATGAAATGGAGCCGAATCCTGTGTTCTAGGAGACAACAGATTATGGGGTCATAACCTTGTGACAAGATTCTACCCAGCTAAATTTAGATTCAGGCATGGTAGTACTTGCCTTTAATCCCAGGAGGCAAAGACAAGATCTCAAATTCAAGGTCAGCCTAGAACAGAGCAAGTTTTAGGTAAAGAAAAACTTAAATCCAGGTTTGGTGGCCCACACCTTTAATCCCAGTGCTTAGGAAATAGGCCTGCAGATCTCTCAGTTCAAAGTCAGTCTATGGAACAAGTTCCAGGACAGCCAAGCTTAGGCAGTGAAGGAGTTTGAAAACAGAAAGTGATAATGTAATAAAACAAGATGGCCATGTTCCAGTTCCAGCAAGCAGCAGAATTTGGCAGCTTTAGCCACGTGGTTCTGGCTTCAAAGTCCAGAATAAAAGAGACTACTGGGACAATTGATGCTGGTTAGCTGGAGCTAAGAAATTAGTGGTGATTAAGAAGAGACCCGTATCACTGAGGTGAAACCTGGGAAGTGTTTTCTGAGAGCACAAAGAAGCTGCATTCCAGAGATAGCAAAGGTTGTACCTTGCGCTGCAGCTATACTTGGTAATGTGTAAGAGTCATGTGTAAGGTGGTACAGGTTTTGAAGGCATGAAGGGATCATGAAGAACAGCTGAGGCTTGGTACTGTAAGAGGGCATGGAAGGCCATTGGTGAAGATGCAGCCTCAGCTGCAGTTAATAGCCCAGGACTGAAGGGGTCATGCAAAGGAGTTGAGGCTTGGTACCATGAAGAGAGCCTACGAGAGGCTATTGGTGAAGCCTAGTTGCAGTGGAAGACCCCAGCATTTCGTATTGGAAATGCCAGTACCATAGGATGATCACCAAGAATAGCAACAGCAGTGAAGTGGATCAACCTGAGTTTAGAGTGCTACAGAGGGCAAAGCTGGAGAAGTGAGGCTAACCCTTTGGAGGATCCCAGACATTAATACAAGAAGTTGTAACACTGAACCTGCCTTGGAGACCTAAAGATATTAAAAATGCCAGAGCCATGGGATACCTGCTGAGGAAAGCTAACAGGGAGTGGAACCAGCCCAGGAAAAAGGAGTTTGTTGCAGCAACAAAGATGAAAAAGCAGTGGAGATCTGAAAACCACTTTGACATCAGACATGGAGATTTTTGAAATTTGCTCAGCTGGTTTTCTGTCTTGTCTTGGAGATTACAGTTAATGATTGGATGAATCTCAAGAGACTTTGAACTTTGGACTTGTAACTTTGTTGAGAATTCTATAGACTATGGGGACTTTGGAAGTTGGACTAAATGTACTTTTAAATTATGTTATGTTTAGGTATGGCCCCCATAGACTCATGTTTGAAAAAGCCTATTGGAGGCCAGGGAGTGGAATTTGATGGTTTGTTCATTCTTGGACCAGGGAATGGCACCATTTGGAGGTATGGGCTTGTTGGAATAGGTGTGTGTGTGTGTCACTGTGGGTGTGGGCTTAAGACCCTTACTCTGCCTGGAAGTCAGTCTTCCACTAGTAGCCTTTGGATGAAGATGTAGAACTCTCAGCTATGCCTGCCCCATGCCTGCCTGGATGCTGCCATGCTCCCACCTTGATGATGATGGACAGAACCTCTGAACCTGTAAGCCAGCCCAATTAAATGTTGTTGGTTTTTATAAGACTTGCCTTGGTCATAGTGTCTGTTCACAGCAGTAAAACCCTAACTAAGACAGCCATGATTAACAAGAGACCAACAGCACTTAAGTGAAACCTTTGCTTTACTAGAACAATTGATGTAGGTTAGTAGGAACTAAGATTACTAGTGATTAAGAAGAGAGTAGTGTCGTGGAAGATTGTAAATCTGGGAGGGTTTACTCAGGGTAGGCACTGAGAGGATGTGATCTATTGAGGGCTGTGGCTGATGCATCTCAGGCTAGCAGCTAAACTTGGTAATAAGTAAAAATCATTCAGATTAGCTGTGCATAGTGGTGCACTCCTTTAATTCCAGATGGATCTCTGTGGGTTTGAGACCAGAACAAACTGGTCTACACAGAAAGTTCCAGGGCATAAGGTACATAAGGAGACCCTGTCTCAAACAAACAAATAGAACAAAACTAAATAATGTCCTCCCAGTGTAGTGATATACACCTTTAACCCAGAATTTGGGAGGCAGAGACAGAAAGATCTCTATGAATTCTAAGTCAACCTAGTCTACACAGAGTGTAACAAGGCAACCAGAGCTAAATAGTGCAACATTGGCAAAAAAAAAAAAAAAAAAAAAAAAAAAAAAAAAAGATAAAGGAACAACAGCAAAAGACCAAAATGTCCTTTTTCAAAATATACTTTCTATTCAGAAATGAGGCCTTATATGCAGTACTCTGTTAATTATACAATAGTGGTCTAAGGAGAGTTGTGCCCTGAATTTTCAGTTTCATAATCTATTTTAGAAAAACGATCCTATTTCAGAGTATATGTTTCTAATTTGTCATACATTTTAATCACTTCCCCACAGGTTGCTATGCAGAGTCAATGTTCTATCACATACATGACTGTAGTCCTTTTCTTTCCCTTTCTTGTCTGATATAAAATGAAACTGAGAATGCCTTTAAGTGTTAAAAAGAAAATGAATGAATTGTTTTCACTCTGCACAGATCCACAAGACTCACATTTCTCAAAGGAGAAAAAACGAAATCCAAATGGTTATAAGGGTCATAAAATATATTTTAAAAACTCTTTAAGAAATCAGGATGCTCAAACTTTAAGGTCAGATGACTTGCCCTAGAGAATTTGGAGTGATGCACTAAAGGAAAACACTAAAGGCAAGATAGATGTTAATCTACAACATACAACACACATTTCAGACAAGTCTGCAGCTGTACTAAGCCTGATTATTTGGAATTAGAATCTGACAATTAGTAATGTACTTTAAAGATTTACAAATCGAGGGTAAAATGGGAGCAAGTCACCATTCACATTTTAGAAAAATATCTATTAATTCCTAAATTGCATCAGTGAAAATTGTTTTTAGAGAAACAACAACAATCTAAAACAAAGCAAAACAAATTCAGCAAACAGAAAATACTACACACTGAAAACTGAAAAAGATACCCTTCAAGTTTAAGATAAAAATGTCTGAATTACACAGATGGCCCAAGCCATTTCGATAGACAGCAGTAAGGTTTCTTTCTAAATGGATAACCTGTCAGGTCAAAGCCAACAGTATGTAGCAGGAGCCATTGCATTGGGCTGAGACTAGGCTGAAGGCAAACCCAAAGGCAACCAGATAACAGCAGCATTTGAAGAAGTCAATACAAGAAAAAAAGCAATCACTAGATACCTTCATAAAAACCTGCCAATTTAACAGATTGTCCTATAAACTAAACATAAAAATACGAAGTTTCTAAAATTATTTTAGAAGAAAAAAAGGAAAACCCTAAGAGGACTATCAGTATCAAAGCTGTAGTCATTAACAATTCAAAGTCTAGATTTAGGCATGATTTGAAACATGATAAACACCCTTGCTGACACATCTCCAAGCCTAAACAAAGCCTACAACTTCTTTAAGCAGCTCTTTTGTAATTCCGCATTTATAATGCTGTCATTGGTCCATTTCCAGCGACCAGTTTGCAAAGGGAAACAAAGCTGTTCTAATAAGAGCAACCACTACAAAACAGCACGAATCTTCCAATTAAATCAAGAAAATTTTTTACTTAATACCAAAATAACAAACTACAGTATTACAACTTCTACAAGTGCATACCTTTATAAATTACTTTACAAGAGAATATTTCAACTCCAGAGTAAGATAGAGATAATATTTCTATAATTAAAATACCCAGGTGTATGACTCTTAAAGGGATAGAAGGAAGACAAAAATGAGAATATTTAGCTTTGAAACTAACAACTTTGCAAAAATAAATACTACAGAAGGGCTCTCTTCTTTGACCCAGGCCAAGATATTTGATTCCTTTTGATCATAGTGGATTTACTGTAGAAGACTTTTTAAAAAAAGCTGGAAGGAAATTATATTTCTTTTAACTTTGCATGAAAAAGAAACAGTAAATAGAAGTGCAAAGGAAAGAACAAAAGGCAGATGTGCTCTCCACTTCCGTAAAGAAGCTGCACCGTGACCCACAGCTCCAGGATTGCTAGCTACATAGTGACTTCATGAAACAAAACGACCTCTTTCAGAGCTGAAGAAAAAAAAAAACAACTAAATGCCCATGTTTATGAAGCAACAACACACAGGGTAAGACAATTAACTTTCCAAGATAGAAGTATCCAAGAAGAGATACCCAAAGCTCAGAGCAAGTGGCACGGCTACCCATATCTATCATTAATCTAGGTTTGCTTAGAAAGAATGGTAGACATGTTTCTCAGGTTAAGTGTTAGATACATTTCTACTGGAAGGAATTTAAAATAAGAAACAATTTGCTTAAAGTGACTCTGGTTCCAACACATTAATGTTCTTCCTTTCTTGCCCTAATCATTATACCCCTTTACCCAGAGTTCATGTATTTTCTTTCTCTATGCTACAGAAAATACAACACGTTGATTCTAAGAATCTTTAATTTCCATGTGTTTTGCCTCAGCTCCCACATTAATCCAAACAATAAGGGCCTTGGAACATTATAAATAACCTGCTGCTGCTGGCACCCAGGTGCCAAGTGCTGTGATGCCGAAGACAACAAATTTCATAGTTCAAGAGGCACAGTTAAGGAAAAAGGTTGCTCAGGAAATCACTCGGATTTAGCACAAAGATCCTTAAAAATTGTATGAAATCAGTCAAGTAACTATAGAAACCAATTTCTTCAGCTTCCTATCACACATCTCACACCTCAATTGTCTTTATTATCATGTTCTGTCAGATCCTTAACCAGGAATGGGAACAGGCTTGATGATTTATTCAGGAGGGAAAAGAATCTGTAGGTCAAGTGAAAAATTTCACTTTCACACACACACACACACACACACACACACACACACACACACACACACACATCCTTTCAACCTTAGGTACTTTCATTTCATTCTGTTCTCAGTAGCTCTGGGGGCAACTCCAGTGAGATCCAATATTAAGGCTCAATTAAAATAAGCTCCAATTAGTGGAGCTTTTTTCTCTGAGGCTAGAGAAGTCAGGAAATGGATATTGGGAAATGTAAAAAGTCAGCTACTGAGAGGAGGCTGCAGACATAAATGAACTTATTTGTTGATTTCTACAGTTGCTATGCAGAGGCCTCTGGGAGTAAAAGCTTAACCAGTCTAAGCTATAAACTAAAACCCCTGCAGCTAAACATGAACTGTGTGAAACAAGGGCTCCATTCCAGAACAGAAAACTGCTGGGCCCAGAAAATTAAAAGCCAGAGGCATTTTCCATTTAAAACTAAATCCCAGTACCGCCTCCCAGCCAAAGAATTATAAGCAGTATCAGATTTACAAAACGAACAATTACCCTGGAAAAATGTAGCCTATTGTACAGTCCCAGATGCTAAATCTCAAAAGTTTCTTTTTTCTTTCTTTTAATCCCACACTATATTCCTCCAAGTATATGGTTGCAGTTTACAAAGAGCCATTTCCAGAAAGGCCTAAGCCTTGGAAATAAATTTTAAAAGGAGAGCACATAGCTCACTGACCTCATTTGAAGTACTGCCCTTGCCTCCAGCAGTTCCTGTCCTTCCCCAAGGCTTTTGCAAATGGTATGCAACAGTAAAATAAACCCTGACCTAATTGCCAAGAGTGAGGCTGCCAACCTTCCCTCAAACACAAAGACCAGAACAGTAACTTGAAAGTCCTACCTCTTTGGCTTTTTGTTTTAATCTCAGCTGCTCTGGATCTTCTTTATTGGAGCGACTCTGTCAAAGGAAAAGAAAATTTTAATAGAAATCATCTAAACACGAGCATTGCTATTAAATATTTAATAAATGATGATTTCTCCTGTGATTGAAAACCCTAGCTCCAGGGGCAATGCCTCGATCTGGTCTAGCCGCACTCCAGCCCTCGCCCCCCACCCCCCTCGTCATCTGGCCGGCTGCTGCAGTTCTAGCCTGGAGGAAACACATACTGAAAATGATGCTAACAATGTCAGTCAGGTCTAGTCAAGGCATGACATTGTTCATGCTGGAACATGGCAAAACGAAAACTGGACTGAACAGAAGAAAAGGAAAAGAAGTTTGGGCACAAATGAGTGAAAACAAACAACACTGGCTCATCTTTAGGTAAAGCCATATGGTATTTTAACTACTATTAAAATCAAGAACTCACCTAGACTTTAACCAAATCTCTCAGAAAAGGGTAATTTCTGAAAGTACAAATAGGAAACAGTCCAATATGTTTATTAGAGTTTTAGATCTGTTACTGCACTTAAAAAAATAATACTGATATTTATACATGCTCTAAAACATGTATAAATACATGTTTTATACATGTATTTATAAAGGGAAGAGCAGTCTAACAGAAGATACAGTAAACAGCAAAGACTTCAAATTACAGAAATTACAAAAAGTCGGACATGATCAATGAGTAATGAAGACACAAAAAGGAACAATGTGAGAGATTAGAAGTGTCTCCCACCTACAGGATAAAACTACTGAATGAAATATTATTTCTGGAAAGAAAAATGGAACATGAAGAAAAAAAAACAAGTAAGATGCCTGATGAAATTTGAACAGGTATCTCTTGCAATGGGCAGCAGTGTTACACTGCCAGCAACCTTTTACACATATACACACTAGAATGTTTTAATGTTGTGGGCCAATGTCTCAGGACTGCTCTCCAGAGATTCTCTGAATTGTCTAGTATAGACAGTTACATAACTGTAAATATACCCAAAAAATCCCTCTTAACCAATGTCAAGAGGATCATACACATACCGACAAACCAAAGTGTGTGTGTGTGTGTGTGTGTGTGTGTGTGTGTGTGTGTGCTGCATACAAAGAGTAAGGAAAAGAGTAGAAATGAAATAAATGCAAGAAAATGTGGGAACATGGGCTGGAGAGATGGCTTAGTGGTTAAGAGCACTGACTGCTCTTCCAGGGGTCCTGAATTCAATTCCCTGAGTTCAGCAACCACATGATAGATCACAACCATCTGTAATGGGATCCAAAGCCCTCTTCTTGTGTGTCTGAAGACAGCAACAGTATGCACTCATACACATAAAATAAATAAATTCTTAAAAAAAACTGTGGGGACATGAGGGACTCCTTAAAGGAGGGCAAAAATGTATTGTTTTGATACTATTAATATAAATTGTTTCACAATAAATCAAAGAAAAGCCAAGTACCATGACTGACTCCTGTAAATTCTAGCATTTCAGAGATGGCAACAGGACAGTGAGTTCAAAGGCAGCCTGAGCTACATACTACATAGACCCTGTCTCATCACAGGACAGACTAAAAACAGAAAAATAGCAGTTGATGGGCTGCGTGTGATGCTGCATCTTTAATGTCAGCACTCAGGAGAAAGAGGGATGTCAGTCACTAAGAGTTCAAGAGCAACCTAGTGTAGATAGAAGGTTCCAGGTAAGCCAGAGACTCTGTTTCAAAAATAAAGAAGATATTAGAATGTAGCTGAGAAAAAATTATCTTTCAGGAATATGAGAAATTAAAAGTAAGGTCCTGAAAACAAAAACTAAGACTTTGGTGGCCAGCCTTCACAACTTCTTGCAAGCCCCAACTACGTCTATAAAGAAGACTGGAGGTATAAAGCATAAAACTGTAGTGGCAATGAACTTTTATGTGGTACCCAGGTATTACTAGTCCTACAAAAGTGCTTAAAGGAAGAACACAGGTCTATTGTTCCACCTGTCTCCCCTCTTACTCCCCCACCAACTCATTTTACATAAATTTATGTTTGTTCCATATCTTTCAAAGTATTCCTAATTTTACCATAATCTTCCTATCTTTTAAAAGATGTTCTTGTTAACTGCAACTTGGTACATACCAAGTATTGTCTTAAAGTCTAAAATTTGTATAATATTCTAACCTGTGAATAGGGGCAGGTGCATAGGAATGATATCAGGTACCAAGAATAGGAAGGAGGAGACAAAAGATTGTGACTCATTAAAAAACTGAAACACCGTACCACACCATCTTGGTTGTGAGATACCCTATTAGTAAATTAATTTAGGAAATTCAAGAGAAATCTAAAGGCTTAAATAAAAGCAATATTGTCAATCAATAAAGCCAACTATGATCACATTGTCAGACCACATCCCTAGAAAATCACACAGTGCATTACCTTGGCTGCCTTTAGTAACATCTCTCTTTCTTCTAAATCCTTCCTCTGTTTCTCCAACTGATCGAGCTTTTCAAGAAATTTGAGCTGTGATCTGGTATCAGTAGACAAGATATAATTTTCACTTCCCTAGGGGAGAAAAATTCTTATGATTCTGATTTTGCATTAGGCATTATGATAAACAATACCAAAGAGAGTAATTCCAACACACATAGGAAACTAGATTTTTCAGAAGACAGTATTTTTTATTCTGTTAAACAAGCAAACAAAATAAAAGCCAGAAACTTTAATTGACCTTAAAATTTGAGAGATGGCTAAGCATTTATATTTCAGAAAGATTTCCTTAGCAAGCCTCTTCAGAGACAGGGAAAGTAATTAAGTCAAACAGATCCTAACAATAGGAAAAAGAACACAGAATATATTATTACCTATAATTCAATCTCCCTTAGTCACATCATTTCCTATCTTAGTAGGCATAAATATGAGTAATTAAATCTTAGATGAAAAGCAAGAAACAATCACATCACTGAAAATGACAAGGGGAAAAAACTAGTTAGATTGGCTTGCTCTTAACAAACTAAAACACTTCTATCCAAATAGAACATAAAATGGGGAACATTAAAATAGTAAAGGCCTGGTTTGGAGAGTCCCTTAATTTAGTTTAATTTAGACAGACACTTTACTTAAAATGATTTTAATACAATTTATTTATTTATCTATCATTTATCTATTTATAAGCAGATTCTCACTATACAGACTTGGCTGCCCTGGAACTTGAAATCATCCTGCCTTAGGACTCCCAAGTAGTGGGAAAGCATATAATTTACAAATGAGAGCTGTAACAAGAAACTATAATTTCTTATTTTAAGTATTCTATAAAATGACAAAATTCAAATTGTCCCATTTATCCTGGTATGCTAGAGTACAAAAACAGTGCTTTCAAATGCATAACCGTGGCAGAGGCAGGCAGATTTCTGAGTTCGAGGCCAGCTTGGTCTACAAAGTGAGTTCCAGGACAGCCAGGGTTACACAGAGAAACCCTCTCTCGAAAAACCAAGAAACAAAACAAAACAAAACAAAACAAAAACAAAAACAAAAAAACAAACAAATGCATAACTGTTTTCTAGTTTGTTCACTCATGGCCATGCAGCTCCCTCTAAAATATAAAAATACAAATGCAAATACAAATGCAAATGCAAATGCAAATGCAAATGCAAATACAAATACAAATACAAATACAAATACAAATACAAATACAAATACATGGTTTGTCTGGGACCCAGCAGAAAGGCCTTTCCCAATCAACACACACCCCTCTCCTGCCTCAGCAGTCAACACCTAGGAAGACTCTTACAGCCAAAACAACTAAACACTGAGCTCAACTGTAAGTGCTAGGCTTGGAACCCAGCACGGTACTATCCCATCTCCACTTTATCCTGATGCTTACGGCTGCTTCAATTAACTTAGACTAAGAGATTTCATATGCCCAAGATTCTTTTTAAATTAAATTTTTATTGTTGGTATTTAACTAGATCAAAAGAGTATTGCATGGTTTAAGGAAGAAGAATATCTTAGTGCTACTTATTTTACTTCAAGCCTAATACAAGAATTCCCAAATGGTCTTTAAAGTTAAATACACGATAAAATGTGGAATACATTATAGGCCAAGCATATAGGTTAAGCACAATAACAGTGGTTTCTTAAATACTTCATCTTTACCATTTCTGTGTTCAGAAACTCTGGAGACAGTTTATGGACAGAAACTTAATTTAAAGAGGACAATAAACACTAAATTAAAAAGATGCACAAGCATTCTAAATTTTAACCATATCACATTCCCATGCTTTTATCTTTAGTAATTTGGACAAAACTGCCCGTGGCATAATTTCACCTCTTTCTTACAGCTACTGCAAATGAATGCCTTTCCCTAAACTACTAAAAGCCGTACCACCTTTGTTAAGTAGCAGATATCCCCAATATCATCACGCCCCTTCCAGTACTTAACGCACCATCAAGTGAGTCCCATCTAAATGAACCATCACAATACAAAAGAGCGAAACTTCTCTGTGGCCACAGCACACATAGACTGCACATCAATGGAAAAAACACCAAGTAGAGCTGGGCAGTGGTGGCACTCTGGAGGCAGAGGCAGGCAAATCTCTGAGTTTGAGGCCAGCCCGGGCTACAGAGCAAGTTCAGGACAGCTAGGGTTACACAGAGAAACCTTGTCTTAAAAAATGAAACAATATAAAATATAAAACAAAAAAAAACCCACAAAACAAATACAGAGATAAACGAACAAAACAAAACAAAAACCCACCAAGCAGGATCAAAAGTACTAAACTATAGGTTACTGCCTATTTTTTATTTAAATTTCAGTTTATGGTCTATGATTAATTACACTATTATGCATAACCAAAGAAAAAGATTTCAAAAGTAACTAATAATGTCTATAGTAGAAAAAAAGGTGGGAATTTTACTTTTAATAACGGTGGCTCATTTTTAAATAATTTGTGGAGTAGGTTTTCTTTATTGTATGGATAAAAATAAATCCTGAGAGATGGACCAGGCCAAATATTTTTAATATATATAATTACAATTAAAGCCTATAAAATAGTTGTAATTTTGAAGTAAACTTGAATTTTTAATTAAGTGGTTATAATTTCTGCTTAAAGAAGAATATCTGTCTTTATATATATATATTCAGACAGTAATTCTAGCTATGCTAAGGAATGAATGCAGGGAAATGTGCAGGGTAAATCAGTAGTAATAGTAATTGTATAATACAGTGGTTCTCAACCTGTGGGTTAAAGTCCCATGTGTGTGTGTGTGTGTGTGTGAGTGTGTGTATGTGTGAGTGTGTGTGTGGGGGGGTGGAACAACATTTCATGGGGGCCAAATATCAGACATTCAACATATCTATTTGCATTATGATTCATAACAGTAGTAAAATTACAGTTATGAAGTAACAATGAAATAATTTTACAGTTAAGGGTCATGCTATTTAAAAGATTGGATATCACTCCATTTGAAAGATTCGGAGTCACTTGTACAATAGAAAGTTAAGAAGGATCCTTAAGTTAAGTGATTAAGGTCTTCCAGGTTGGATAAACACTACCCATTTTCCTAGGACTACCAAATATTTGTAACACATGCTATTGATATAAAACAAAAGATACTACCTGAAGGCTACAACAGAGCTTTGAATGGCACACTGAAATGAAATCTTTTGGAAGTACTTCCTTGGGGTTAGCACATAGAAGCTGTGGTTCAGAGCAAGCCAAAGACATATCTCATGTTGACAGCCAAACTTGCAATGTATGAGAGTCAGTCATGAAGGGATCTTGGAGTTATAAGGGCTGTTTAGTGATTAGGGGGATTCCTGAGTGTGCAAATGTGTGGATCACTAATTCTTGTACCTTCTCTTGGGCTCTTTTTTTTGTTTGTTTTTTTTGAGACAGAGTTTCGCTGTATAGCCCTGGCTGTCTTTTTCTTCTGTTTGTTTGTCTTATCCAGCTCTGATGTGATGGCTTATATTTTATCTTATTATAATTTATTATCATCTGTTAGAAATCTTATTTTTTTCTAATGAGAGATAGAAGGGGAATGGATCTATATGGGAGAGGAGGGGGGAAAGAACTGGGAGGAGTAAAGGGAGGGAAACTGTAATCAAGACATATATGTGAGAAAAGAACCTACTTTCAATAAAAGAAAAACTTAAGATTGTTTTATGTTGTCATACTAATGTTAAAAATGCATATCAGGGTCAACAACAAAGGACAGATTACTCTAGGTACTCTAGAGACTGAGGCAAGAGATCTTTTGAATCCAGGAGTCCAAGACCTACTTGGGTCACATAGGAAGTTAAGTGATTAGCTGGAGACAAGGAGGAAGAATGGGATGATGTGTATTAATAAAAGGGTTAAGACTGCATTATTCAATGGTCCATGTGTTGCCTGCTTGGTCACAAGTTAATGTGCTAACGGAAGGAGCTAGAACAGACCCTAGGAAATATTAGGACACTAGCCTCCCCTCTTCTTCTCTTTTAATTCCTGGCTGCCTTGAGCTCAACAGCTTTGCTTCACCAGAAATGCTAGTGCCCTGAATCCTTGCCATGGGATCAACAGCAATGAGTCTAGCCCTCCATGGACTACAGCCTCTTAACCTGTAAGCCAAAAATAAGCCTTTCCTTATTTTAGGCTGATTAGCTTAAGCGTTTCTTTTAGTAACAGAAATACGATAAAAGTTATATAAGCCGAAAAACAAGGGCTTCAAATATAAAGCAAACCTGGTTACAACTTTTTGTTTGGTATCAAAGATTGAACCCTGAGCCTCATGTATACATCTTCTATTATTGAATAAAACCCTGTGTTTCCCTATCAGATTGAATGAAGACTGTCAACAAAGAACAGATGGCAACATTGAAAACCAGCTAGATAATAACCATGTATCAATATTACATCCAAGACCAAAAAAAAAAAATATATATATATATATTCTCAAGCGCATGTGGAACATCCTCTAGGAAAGACTATGTATTATGTTACAAAAGAAGCATTAATGAATTTAAATAATTTCAATCATATGAAGTTTCTTCTCTTTTCTTATCACAAAGAAGTGAAGATTGAAGGGGAAATAAAAGACAGCACTGAAAAAAAAAAACCTGAAAATTCACAAAAAATGTGGAAATTCAACCACTGAGTCAAAGGGAAAACAAAACAAAGCAAAACACAGACAATAAAGAAAATAAAAGACAATACCTCAAATGTATGAAATACAGTGATCTCTTATGGGCAGAGATCCATCGTGGTAACTCTCTGACCAGAAGAGAAAAATCTCAAAGGAACACTTTTATTTCACCTCCTACATAATTTTTAAAAAAAGGAGCAAAGTAAACCTAAATCTAGTAGAACAGAGGAAACAATAAAGAGCAGAACTGAGATAAATCAAATTCAGAACACACAAGCAAAGTCAATGAAACTGAAATGTTCTGGTTCTCTGTAATGACTAAGAAAATAGGGAAACATTAGCTAGAGTAATAAGGAGAAAAGGAAGACACAAGTAAGAATCAGAACACAAATAAAAGGCGTTTACTCGCAGCAACTGAACTGACAGAAATGATGCCTAGCCTACGAAATTGAGCAGATTCCTAGACTCCTGTCACGTGAAATACTGATGCTTTGTTTCCCCAGCTGTTTCTGGTGTTTATTCTGTATTTTTAAGTCAGTCTGACAAATTGTCACAAAGAATTTTCAAGTAAGAACCTTAACCACCACGGTCTCCTGAAGTTCTACATGAAGCAGAGGAAAGACGATCTCTCCTGCAGGTTTACTAGGGAAGCAATAGCAGATATTCATTCTGATTTTCCTTTAATCTGTGTAGCTATGAAGATTTGGCAGTCAATGAGCCCTTTTGCAAACTTAAAACCTCATGAAGCTACCTATTTACCAATATGTTGGAAATCTAGCCCTCTGTGCTTCTTAATAAAGAAAGTATTATTATTCCTTTTCATTCCACTATCTTTTCTTAAAATCCATAATCATTCAGGGTATCTGTTCACCTCTGAAACCAGTTCAAAACTGATCTTACCCTAAAGACCAAGAAGCAATAAAAACTACAATTCAAATACAGTAGGTGCTTTCATCTTGACAAGCTACTTGCTACACCACTAGACAGGCTCTTCTTGCATTTAGTGTTTCCTAACAGCAACTAAGAACAGTAATGCCTGACACCAGGGTCAGCACTCAACATCATCACGTAACTAAAACTTACATGGCCGCTAGCAGAGTCCAGACCAGCAAAGAGAACACAACCAATCTTCCATCCTAACACAACCTTCTGCCTAACCAAGCCTTGAGGAGAGCCTCAGGCAAGACAGGTGCATATTCCAAATGACAACAAACTTACTTTGGATACTACTTCAAACCCATTTTAATTTGATTTACTATGTAAGCACATCTAAGTAAAACAATTAAGGAAAATGCTTTCCTACTAACAAGAAATATGTCTCAACCATTCTAAAAATGCATCCAGATATGGACCTTGTCTATGAAACTACTGTTAATACTGCTCAGGAGATGAAGGTCTGTATTTCCTTAATGGTTTCTTTACCTTGTAAATAGTCATTCGATGCTGAGCAATTGTAGTTAGTTTCTCTAGAAGGCCTCGTAATCTCTCCTGTGTTGCATGGGAGATCAAGTTCACAGCATCAGAGTTAAGTTCTGTAATGTCATGCTTTTTACCTGTAGAAGCAGAGAAAATCCATTACATGTTTTAGTGGTGGCTTATAATTGAAATAATTAGCACAGCAGGTATTCAGTTCCCCCTGGAAGTCATACCCATTATGAATAAAGGTTTGGAGATTATGATTTTCCTGGTAAAGTCACAACTTCAAAGATCTTAGGCATTACATTAATAAAACCTAGCCTGGAGCCTCAGAAAATATAGACATTGTTTCCCTTAGCCTCTACAATCATTCTCCTTGCAAGGTCATTTATAGGACAAAGTTAATAAGAACACAAATCAAGTTTAGTGTTCAGGGAGGAAAATGGTAACTTCAGAAATTAGTGCTATATTCTGTTAATTTTATTAATTAAAAAAATAGAAAGTCACATTTTACCCTGTTTGACACTGTTAATAATTCATGACATTTATTTCAGTGAACTTAAATTATAAATCTGTTAATTCCGTGTCTATAAAACGTACCTATATATTTCTTGTCAATTATATTTTGCACTACTTATGTTTTCATAAATTTACCTGTTAAATTACAAGCTGAAATATGCTCAAAACCTCATCATTTCATTATCAAATTTAATAACTTCTTTATTTTATGAACAAATTGCTTTTTCCTGGTCATAATAAGAAAGAAAGTTTTAGGGAAAAAATTAAATGGCAAACACAAGAGCAGTAGCTCTCTTAAAAACAATCATATCAGTGTTTAAACTGTTTCTTAGGAGCAATATACCTGGCTGCCTCAGTAGATATGCAAATCTAAACCCACAGGCAATAAGTAATCTAAGGTAGATGTATTTTTAAAGTCCCTGTGTATATGTGTCTGTGTTTGCCTAGGTGTATGTTGTACATGCATGAATGTATATTCACAAGTGTGTGACGTACTAAGGATCTAGTTCTCATATTTGCAGAGAAGTGTTTTATCCACTGAGCTACTTCTCAAGGCCTCTGTGGTTGTTTTAAAACACACACACACACACACACACACACACACACACACACACTCACCCCTATGTATATCTTCATGTAATTTAAAAGTAGTGTTTGATTCTTGTATGCTAATTTATATAATACAAACTCATATTCTCAAAGGCTGAACTACAGCAAAAGCATAATTTAAATTACAATTCAAATACACTTTGACATTACCACACAGTAAATTTAAATTTTAATTTGAAATGTAGTTCATAGTAAACTAAATAGGAAGAAAATTTAAAATTATCCAACTTCTTTTAAACTAAGCCTTGAATCATTAATCATTTCCAAATTCAGACTGAAATAGAGGGAAAAGAAAAACCTACTACAAAGACACAACGTCATTAAAATGTTCAGCATAAACAATTAGTTGGGTCTGCTAAACAAGGAACAGTAAAGTTTCAAAACAATCAGTGGTTAACATTATCCCCCAACTGGGCTGAAGAGATGACTTAGTAGGAGTCATTCGCTGCGTTGCCAGAGGACCTCAATTCCATTCCCAGCACCAGTGTTGGTGGCTCATAGCATGTAACTCTAGCTCAGGGGATCAATGTTTCTGGCCTCCATGTGCACCAGAACTCACATGCAAGCACAGACACACATATATACAAATCTAAAAAATATACATAAACTACAACTAGACATAGGGCAGGGCAGCCCAGTTACTTCATGATTCATCTTTTAAAAAATAAGCACTTAAAATTAGCATTTGGGGTAAGATTTTTTAAAATAATAACTATATTTAAAAGAACCAAATTAAAAAAAACAGAAGTAATTTTTCTATTTAAAATCTATACTGTTATAGAAGGCTCTGGGTTTGATTCTCAGAACAACAAATTTAAAAATAATAATAACTGGTATTCTTTTTAAAACTTGTAATATTTAAGTACTGGTAATGAACAAGTGTTAATAATTCCTGATGGTATGCAATGGCCAACGTTCAAAAATATCTTCACTAATTTAAAAACAAATCTGAGATCACAAGTTAAAACTATAATTAATTCCCACTTTTAATATGTTTTAAACAAAGCCAACATAATTAAGGAGATCTAGTTAGTGCTTGCCTGCTTACTACTGACTTTACTATATGTATGTCTGCAATTTAATTTAGGAAATTAGAGGAAAAATGGAGACTACTGACATTTAATCTAACCTTCACACAAGAAAACATATTAAAAATTCTTTCAGAAAATGTATAATTTCTATTGTTTTAAAAAAGTGTTTTATTGATTCTTTGTGAGTTTCATATCATGTACCCTAATCTAACTCCTCTCCCCGTCCCTTCTTATCCACACTCTGCTCTTGCAACAACGCCATTCCTGAAAGGGATAATTAAAAATAAGCATCTCAGGTGCAGGGCCTGTTTTCTCTCCTAATTACCAAAGGTGGGTATGGGGAGAGGGCATCTCTCCCTAGCCCACATCGCCTCTTAGCAGACGAGTGTGAGGCTAGCTCTCCAGTGCTCATGCTCTTGGGGCTGGCTCACCACTGATTTTATAACCAGGGCCAGTTCAGCTGTGCTGCCTAGGTGAGGTGTAGAACGTGTCCTACAGATTGCTTGCTATATCTGGTGATAAACAGGGCCAGATTTCCCACTTTCAAGAATAAGGTCAAAGTAGATCACATAAGGAGAGCTGTCCAAGGGTCACCAAGAAGGTCCTGACCAAAAATCCTGAAGAGCATTTATTTCTCTATTGCAGAACAGTGTGAAAAAGTACGAGTCACTGAAGCCTTCGCAGCTATGGCATTTGTTATGGAAGCCAGGGTCCAATAAGAAACAGTCCAGCACATTTGTCTATATGACGTTCATGTTTGCTTTTGGTCAGCAGCTGCGTCACAAAGTGACCCTATCACCTGGACATATATGGGAAAATGTTATTGGTTATCTTAATCTGTCTTCAAACCTTAAGAAAATGACCATACAGGAATCAATCTGGCTCAGTAGTTAGGAACACTGGCAGAGAATGCAGACTGAGTTCCAAACACCCACACTGTGAAGTTCACAGTCACCTGTACTCCAGCTCTAAGGGAACTCTACACATCTGAACACTGCAGGCACTTCACAGTGATTTTAAACCCATACACAGGACACATATACATAGCATTAAAAGTAATAGTTAATATTTTTAAAACTGAAAACAATAATTTAATAAAGATTTTAATCAAACTAGAATAAAATGTGGAAGGGGAAAAGAACTGAGCCACTGCTCTGGATACCATGGCACTACAGGCAAGATGCTGATGCTTTTTCTCAATAGAGGCTCCTGTTCCCATGTAACTCCACCTGTGTCAAGCTGACAAAAACACTAATGAAGCTCTGAGTCCATTTTCCCATGGTTCTCCAGGCCCTCAACAATCAATATACTTTAGGAATGCACCATACAGACTTGATAAAGCACTATAGCACAGACTTTGTTGAATACCACCCTCCCTTGCCCTCTGCCTTCAAGCATGCTCCCTAGAGTAGCACAAGCAGGGAAGACTATCTACTGGGAAGAACCCGAACACTTTTCCAGGTAGAATTCTGGCTAGTGCAAAAAGGGCCCTTCTTTTAAGGGCTGCAGGAAACTAGACAATGCAACTTTATCTAACATCGAAGGTGTTTATCTGGAGCAATTTCAGCTCCCAGAGCTGGATGGTTGAATGCAGGAGTTCCACCAATTGCTCCAATTCCTTCCATCGTAGCAGCTTGGCTGAAATGTTCAGTTGTTGGTGGGGGTCAATCCAATGGTTCCATTTGGCATCATAGTGGCAGGTCCTGGAGGAGCTCGAGTACCAGGTGGCACAGGAGCAGGGGGCATGGCATCTCTATTGCTTATGCCCATAGCACCTCCCATAGCCATTTGGTCCATCCGTATCTCTCGTTCTCTCGCATCAGGGTAGGTTCCCTTGAATCCTTCCTGCTGTAGATGCAGCATCATTTTCTCTCTTTTTTTTATTAGATATTTTCTTCATTTACATTTCAAATACTATACCAAAAGTCCCCTATACCCTCCCCCTGCCCTGCTCCCCAACCCACCCACTCCCGCTTCCTGGCCCTGGCATTCCCCTGTACTAGGGGATATGATTTTCGCAAGACCAAGGGCCTCTCCTCCCATTGATGGCCTACTAGGCTAAACTCTGCTACATAGGCATCTAGAGACACAGTTCTGGGGGGTACTGGTTAGTTCATATTGTTGACCCTCCTATAGGATTGCAGACATATTTAGCTCCTTGGTTACTTTCTCTAGCTTCTTCATTAGGAACATTCTATTGTGTTCTATCCAATAGATGACTATGAGCATCCACTTCTGTATTTGCCAGGCACAGGCATAGCCTCTCAAGAGACAGCTATATCAGGGTCCTGTCAGCAAAATCTTGCTGGCATATGCAATAGTGTCTGCATTCAATGGTTGTATATGGGATGGATCCCCGGGTGGGGCATATGGATGGTCCTTTCTTCTATCTCAGCTCTAAACTTTGTCTCTGTAACTCCTTCCATGGGTATTTTGTTTCCCATTCTAAGAAGGAGTGAGTGTCCACACTTTGGTCTTCCTTCTTCTTGGGTTTCATGTGTTTTGCAAACTGTATCTTGGGTAGTCTAAGTTTCTAGGCTAATATCTGCTTATCAGTGAGTGCATACCATGTGTGTTCTTTTCTGATTGGGTTACCTCACTCAGGATGACATCCTCCAGATGCATCCATTTGCCTAAGTATTTCATGAAGTCATTGTTTTTAATAGCTGAGTAGTACTCCATTGTGTAAATGTACCACATTTTCTGTATCCATTCCTCTGTTGAGGGACATCTGGGTTCTTTCCAGCTTCTGGCTATTATAAATAAGGCTGCTATAAACAAAGTGGAGCGTGTGTCCTTATTTCAAGTTGGAACATCTTCTGGGCATCTCTTCCTCACGGTTCTAACTGCTTTTTTTTCTGAACCTTTTGGTTATGCAGCTCCTCCATTCTCCGAAGCTCTTCTCGACTGCTCATCAAATCCTGCCTCATTAGCATAACCTGGTGCTCATGGCGTGCTGGCTCCATCTCCGGTTTCTCACAAGCATTCTTGGAATTCTGGTCCACTATGCTTCTCCATCTCAATGAGTGCCTCCCAGCGCATGGCATACTCATGCTCAAAGGACCCAGATTGTGCAAATCTGGGTGGCTGTTCTCTCTTCTTGCAGCCACCTAAAAACCACCCTGCACCTAGAGAAAAATCTTAGTATTCTAGCTCAGCTTTCTTCTACAATAAAAGTAAAATTAAATTTTCAGGTTGATACAAGGAGAAAAATTGATTTTTATTAAGTATTCCTATAATTTATGAACATAATATCTAACATAAACTTTTATTTGTACACACACATATCTAAGGATCAACAAGGAGTAAGATTTTAAAAATAAGTACATATTAAATATTTGTGTAAAAACGTATCTCTATTACTGTCATAAAAATGAATTATTAACTTATATTATCTACCCAGAAACAAAAGGTTGTTGTAATGATTTTTTAAATAAAATGCTTTATTCTGTAATATTCAAGAAATCTAACAATATTTCTAGAGCCTTAAGTAAGCTTTAGAGTCCCAGGCCATCTCTTTAAATAATATTTCTCCTCAACCAACATTCCTACTGGGTCAAGAATCATGATCCTACACTTACCAATGTCTAAAATTCTCTTCTGTAGAGCTCCAATGACAAGGAATGGTTCTTCTTTACATGACTGAATAAGTGTGCCAACAAAGTCAGAATGTGCTGCTAAGATGCAGGCATTTTCTTCATCAAGGTTGACCTCTGCCATGAAAGTCACATCATTGATGTCATCTTCACCTCTAAAAAGAGAGAAAGTTATATTTCTGGGTAGGGTGTGTGTGTGTGTCTGTGTGTCTGTGTGCACACGCCAGGAGAAGCAGGAGTAAAAGGTCATCATTGGCTACAGCCACTTCAAGGTCAGTCTGCTGCACAGAAGAAACAAAACAAACAAAACCAAATCATTCTTATAAATAACATTATTTTATTAAGTTTACCCTACGAAGTGACTTTAAGAACGCCCATCTTTCACCTTAAGCGTTTAAAATTAAACTGACACCACTAAGCACAAGAGCACACTTCCTGAAAGAGAAATCAGAACCTGCTGTGTGGCACAGAGCTTATCTTTTCCTGTGTGGTAAGTGAGACTCACCAAGAGGGATTTGAGCCATCCACAAATCCTTTACAATGAAAGGCAAGAACGGACTATTTGCTTTCATCCAGGATTGTTAAAAGCCCCTCAGATTTCCCATGTGCACTCCACTATTCCTCTTAGTAGTGGCAGAAACACTAGGTCACAAAAAGTCCTATCATATAAAGTTCCTTGAGAAACTAGCTATTCTGGCATCTATTTTTAAAATTAATTTTGTTTTTATGATTCTGAATTTTTACATGCTTCCTCTTACCAAATGAATATATTAAGACATACCCTCAAGCAATGGACCTATTGGCAAAATATTAAAAAATTCTCTACATGAACATACATACATACATACATATATACATACATAAAAAAACAAAAAATAAAAACCCATGAAGTAGATTCAGGATTCTTGCTTTACAGCAGTAAAGTTAATCTCATAGGATCGCTATTTGGCTGTAGTACTAATATGAAGATGGGTACTTAAGAGAAGTGAGGAAATATAGTATAATTCCCTCTGATCATCCTTCCCACCATATGTAGTAAAAGTCTAGTTGTTCATGATTCACATACTAATACACAGAAGTTTGATATTTTATATTAAAAAGTATCCCATAAAAAGATAGGCAAATGGCATATAACAAACTCTGTGTCAAACAGATATAAATTATACATCCTCCCATGATGATAGAATATCATATAATATAAATATAATTAAGTGTGTAGAGAACAAATTATAATTATCAAACACTTAAGAAATGAAACCCCCTAATGTCCACCTTTAAAAAGCAGCGCAGTAAAGGGAAGGGAGGAGAAAATCCCCACGAACACACCGAAACTAGCCAATGAAAGAAAGGTGCCAGACACAATCCTAAAGCAAAAAAAAAAAAGAACGATGGCTTTATTATCATGCAGTCCAGTAACAGCTCAACATTTACAGGTGTGTCTATACTAAAGAAAAAATAACAAATATCTATTAATGAAACATTCATAATAAAATAAATTCCATCTATTAAGTGTACAAAGTTCTTATTGGCTCTAAAAATCAACTTCCAACTGATAAATCAAGTGGTATATCCAGACTTAGATATTTAAAGGCAAAGTATAAAAATGGTAGAAATAATTACCTAACCAAGGACTACACTCTTTTAAAAAAAATCTTTTAAAAAGGCCTAAGTAAATATTTCAAAATTGACAGTGTCCCTGGGTACTAGATTAAGAATAAGTAGGAGTGCTGAGTTTCAATTGCAGTACCATAGAGTAACTACAGAAGATAATAATTGACTACATGCTGTAAAAATAAAACACAAGATCTTCAATGTTTCCATCAAAAAGAGATGGCCATTGTTTGCAATAGAATATATCACTCTGATTTGAACATTATACAATGTATGTATGTATGTATGTATGTATGTATGTATGTATGTATTAAAACATAACACAGTATCCAGAAATGTATAACATTATAGATTGAGTCCTAATTTTCCGAGGAACCACCATACTGATTTTCAAAATGGTTGTTTAAGCCTGCATTCCCGCCACCACCTGAGAAGTGTTCCTTGCTCCACATCTTTGTCAGCATTAGTTGTTACTTATGTTTTTTAACTTAACCACTGATATACCTCATGGTATAGCTATACCATTCCTGAGCATATATTCGAAGGATGTCCCATCTACCACAAGGACACTTGCTTGGTTGTGCTCATAGAAGCTTTACTTTTAATAGCCAGAAACTGGAAACAACCTAGATGTTCCTCAACTAAAGAATGAGCAAAGAAAATGTGGTATATTTACACACAATAGAGTATTACTCAGCTGTTAAAAACCACAGACTCAAAAAGGCTAAAAAAACAATAAGGGCTCAAGGGGGGGTACACATGGACCTCCCTAGGAAAGGGAAATAAAATAGGTTTCACAGGTGGAATGGGACAGGTGGGGTCAGCCTGGAGATCATACTCCTTACAGGTAACCTTGATAGATTTAGGAGTGTGTGTGTGTGTGTGTGTGTGTGTGTGTGTGTGTGTGTGTGTGTAATAAGAGTCCATTGTCAGGGGTACATGGGGAGGACTGGAAGAAGGTAAATTATATATTGTAATTTCAAAAAATTAAAATAATAAATAAATTAAAAGTTTATGCAGCTGGAGAGATAACTCTGGGGTTAAGAGCACTTGCTGCTTTTGAAAAGGATGTAGATTTGGTTTCCAGCTCCCACATGGCAGCTTAAAACTATCTCTGACTGTAGGGATTTGAACACCTCAGTGAACACTGTACACATGTGCTACACGTACTTAGATACAGGCAAAACACTCACGATGTAAGAAAAATAAATCTTTAAAAATAAATACGTAAGTAAAAGTTATGACACAGAAACGATTCAGAGTGAGTGCTCATGAATGAGATTTGTTTGCAGAACCCTGTAAATAGCATCTTTCTTATCTGTTAAGAGTTCCTACATAGTTCCTATCGGGAACTCAAATCGGCTTTAGAGATCAGTTCTAGGCCTATGTATTAAAAGTTTAAATACCAGTACTAGAATTTAATTTAAAGATAAGCTCTTTCTGATAAATAAATGTGAAATTAACTACCAAATAATTACTACTTCTCCCAACCTAACCACAATTCCTTCTGGTAGAGCTACCAGTAAGCACTTCAACAGAAGCAGGGAGAACCTCTACTGATGGAGGCAAAAAAAGAGTAAATCAAAGGGGCAGACAGTAGGAAAGCAGAGGCACCATGGGAAGAAAGAAAGCAGGAAAGCATAGGAAAAAGCCAAAGCTATCATGTCCAGAAATGTTTGTGATCCTGTTTTAGCTTACTTCATTTAAAAGGAAAAAAGTGAAAGCCACTTAAGCAAGGCTTCCGGTGTAGTGCAGGGACTTAGGAATGGAGGTATTGAGTGAAATGGACTCTTATTCTAATGACACGTAGAAAAGAAACGGAGTACTTAGCAGAAAGCCTTCAAGAGTCTATGGAGGACCACATTACACAAGAGTCGGTAGAGCACCGCATCACACACACTAGGTACCACCCACTCATCATGCAGTCTGTCTTCTGAAACTCATCTCATTAGTTTGCTTTTGATAAAGTCTAACTACTTCTTAATGTCTACTTGCTTATATTTTTCTATTGTTAAGCTTTGCATTAGACTAATTCTTCTGAAGGGGATAGAATTATATATTCCTATCCTTATCATGTTGAAATAAGGACCCTAGTTTTTCACTTCCTTTCTCTTCTATCATTATCAGTAGCTCCTCCTGCTTTTTGCCTCTGCTTAGGGTGTTGCCTTCTTGTCTAATCTTCAATTTGCCTTGATCTCTTATTTTTTAACCATCAAAGCCCAATCTATAAGCTAGATTAACTTTAAATACTTATTTTTAAAACATCTGGCAAGCACTACCAACTGAGCCATGTCATATTCGGCCATGATTTATTCCTTAAAATGCACAACTGCATAATATGAACCATACTTAGAAATTTGAGGTAGATAACAAGGTTGCAGACTCTACCCTAACAGTTTGTAAGACAACTGTGGTAAGTATCATTCTTCCCATTTCTAACTACCAGTTATTCCATATAAAAAATGAAAATAAAATTGGATAGGTATATCAAGTGTTATTGAATGAAAACCATATGAAAAGCTAAAACTGTATTAGAAACTAAGCATGAATATTATTTTTGAAGAATCAAATAAAAAGCCTATCATGTTAAATAACTTTAAATGTAAGCAATATAAAATTTAAAAATGAGTTAAAAAAAGAACCACTGTCATCTTCTCTTCTCATAAAACCTCCCTAACTAAACCCTAGGCACTTTCACTTTGAGTCTCTTACTTTCACTTCACTGATACTGTGTAACACCCTGAACAAACAGATTTTGAAATTCTTTTCTTCAGATTACATTTGAGAGCAGTAGGTACTTATTAAACTATGGTGAATAACAGAAAAACTTTAAAACATTTTAAAAACAGATTCCAGTAATTGGTCTCCAGTCCAGGTATGCCATTCTGGATGAGCCTAGCATACAAACATTTGCAAGTTTACTAGATAGTTCTGAAATTGCTGACTTATATTCTACTGGCAACTGTTAAGGTGCTTTCAAAAGTATCCATTAGTCTTTTCCTGTATTTGTACTTCTCACTTATATTAGTTCTCCTAAGACACCTGTTGCATGAATCACAAAAGTATTATTGACATCTTTGATTCTCCTTGGGGATAGACATGACCAATAAACCTACCTCCAGGCCTCATAGCTTTTAAACTTTGCTCACCAATAAGGTTTTTCATCATTTTATTATATGTTTAAGTACAAAAATAATTTTTCCTGAATATCACTTATTATGTCTGCAATGTAAATTATATTAGTAAACTGCCATGTGCTGTCTGCACTAGCTGGAAAGTACAAACTCTGAAAGCAAAATGGGACCCTAATCTCAGACTCAAGCATATTTAATTCCAGTGTGCTCAAAACCCTTTGCTGGGGCAGGTTGACCTCTTCCATTTGTGACAGGAAGAAAGATGCACTAAGGTATTAAAAACACTGCACCCTTGAGAACAGCTGGAAGATAAAATATTCCTAATGGAGGTTATAATTGGTTATCTAATGTTATAAAAATCCCTTCAGTGGAATGAATAGCTGGAAGCTTATTCAAGGAGAAACTCTGCTCTGCCTAGACTCTCAATTGGTTACTCTTGTATGACTGTTTATCAGGCCTTCCCTAGTCATTTCTGCTGGGGGCTGTAAACACCTGATTTGATGATGGCATTTAGCTCCTACTTATTATTTGTTCTTTTAATTGCTACATAACCATAAACTCACTCAAAATAAAAAAGTATGAAAACTGCAGAGAATTTTCTCTACAGAATAATATTTAACAGCTTTGAAAGACTTCATGGTGTCATTTCTAAGACACTATATGTGGTTTCCTGTGTGGCATGTCAGGCATTTAGCTGCCCTCTTTTATTTGGATTTTAACTCTGTGCCTAATCTATTGTGGGCCTAGCTAACATGAATGTATCATATATACATAAGCAATACATATGATTGATGTATTTCTATGCACAACACATAAAACAAGATGCATATGTTTAAAGGTAAACACAATCTAAAATATATTAAAGAACTTGATTCCCTTTGCAATATGAAAAAAACTGAGTATCAAATTTAGAAGTAATACAACGTATGAAATAACATTATTAACTTGTTTGAGATGAAACCTGAATCTCTGGTGCCCTCTGGTGTTTTAAACACTATACAACTTCTAATATTCATCCCAGATACACCAAGAAGCTAAATACAAAATGGCATTTTCTACTAAAAAAGTCACAAATTCAGAACAAAAGTTTAGATTAACCAGGTATCTCTCAACAACAACAAAGCAGACATAAATATTATAAATCCAATCTAGTTTAGTCAAGATGGCCTAACATATTACTGTTCTTTCTTACTTAAATAAGTCAACATTAGTTTCATTTGGACCAGTAATATTGTTTCAAAAAAAGACCTCTATATACATTTCTTAATACACTATAATATGTGTAAGATTACATATAACACAAATTACCAACAAGTATTTATTAGAATATCTTAGTGCAAAAATTAAAGACACCTAATTAAAAAAAAAAGACACCAAAAAATAAACACTATATAAAATTCATCCTTTTCAACAAATGGTACTAAAAAAAACCCTGAATATCAACATATAGAAGAATGAAAGTAGATCCTTTACAGAAAATGTGGTACATTTAAACAATGGAGTACTACTCAGCTATTAAAAACAATGAATTCATGAAATTCTTAGGCAAATGGATGCATCTGGAGGGCATCATCCTGAGTGAGGTAACACAATCACAAAAGAACACACATGATATGCACTCACTGATAAGCAGTTAGCCCAGAAACATAGAATATCCAAGATACAATTTGCAAAACACATGAAACTCAAGAAGGAAGACCAAAGTGTGGATACTCACTCCTTCTTAGAATGGGGTTCTTAGAATGGGGAACAAAATACCCATGGAGGGAGTTACAGAGACAAAAGTTTGGAGCTGAGATAGAAGAAAGGACCATCCAGAGGCTGCCCCACCTGGGGATCCATCCCATATACAACCACTGAATGCAGACACTATTGCATATGCCAGCAAGATTTTGCTGACAGGACCCTGATATAGCTCTCTCGTGAGGCTATGCCAGTGTCTGGCAAATACAGAAGTGGATGCTCAGAGTCATCTATTAGATGGAACACAGGGCCCCCAATGGAGGAGCTAGAGAAAGTAACCAAGGAGCTGAAGGGCTCTGCAACCCTATAGGCAGAACAACAATATGAACTAACCAGTACCCCTAGAGCTTGAGCCTCTAGCTGCATATGTAGCAGAAGATGGCCTAGTCAGCCATCACTGGGAAGAAAGGCCCCTTGGTCTTGCAAACTTTATATGCCCCAGTACCGGGGAATGCCAGGACCAAGTAGTGAGAGTGGGTGGGTAGGGGAGCAGTGCAGGGGGAGGGTATAGGGAACTTTTGGGATAGCCATTTGAAATGTAAATTAAGAAAAAATATCTAATTAAAAAAATGAAAAAAAAAAAAAGAAGGTAGATCCTTATCTCTTACCCTCTAAGAAAATGAACTGAATCAAAAAAAGAAATAGATCAAAAACCTTAATGTAAGACTTGAAATCCTGGAGAAAATGTGGTACATCTACACAATGGAATACTATCCAGCTTTTAAAAACAAAGACATTATGAAATTTGCAGGCAAATGGATAGAACTTGAGAATACCACAGAAACTGAACCACCACCCAAAGAGCATGAAGGGATTGGACATAAGCCCCCCCAAACACATTTGTAGCAGATGTACAGCTTGGTCTTCATGTGGACCCCCTATCAACTGGAGCGGGGATTTTCTCGGACTCTGTTGCCTGCCACTGGATACCCTTCCCCTACCTGGACTGCTTAGTTGCGCCTCAGTAGGAAAGGATGTCCTTAGTCCTGCTGGGTTGGGTGGTACAGGGGAAGGGGGTATGTGGGGTGGGGAGGGGGAAGGATTCCCCCTCTGAGAAGAAGGGGGTGGGGTAAATGGAGAAAGGGATTTGTAGACTTCTAAACAGGTTTTCAAAATGCATTGAAAAAAGCATGTACAATTTGTGTCTGCTATTTATAAATTATACTTAGTAAAATACTGTTAGAAATTTTAATTTTTAACTTTATTTAATGTATATGGTTGTTTTGCCCACATTATGTCTGAGTTGCATGTATGTCTGGTGCCCATGGAGGCCAAAGAAGACACTAGACCCATTAGAAACGGAGTTACAAAAGGTTATGAACTGCCACGTGGGTGCAGGAATCAAGCCAGGGCTATCTCTTATTAAAATGTTTTAAAGGCATTCAAATCTGTTTATTTAGATATTATTCTTTACCATCTTTTTTCCCTGAAACTTTACTTCCATATATCAGACCAAGTTTTAACTACTGACTTTCTTTACCTGAAGCATGTTGGTCCATTCTCTTTTATTTTATTGCTCTGAATAGAAGATCTTTGAGCTTGAAGCGACAAAAGTTTATTTCCAGGCAGAGTAATTTGCTTTATGATGGAAGCTGTAAAAACAAAACAAGAAAGAAAAAAGTAGAATACCTCTTCCCAAAAAAAGGCAATCATATCACATTAGGAAAAATTTCAGTAAATATTTAGTAAATATGAATAATCAAAAAATGTCTTAAGCTGCCCAGAACTATGATTAATTTAAATAGGCTAATGAATGTAAACCCTGCAAAAGAAATCAGCTTATAAACATCGCTGGATTATATTTTTATGTAGTCTCAAACTGTCTTTAGAATTAGCATAATTATAAAAACATCATGCTTGAAAGGTAAATGTTGATCATATTTCATTTATATTGGTTTATTTTTAACACATATTTCCTGCTACAATGTTTTACATAATAATACAATACTTTTAGCAATTGTTTATTTCAAAACAATATACACGGCTAAAATGTAATGTTTATGGAAATATAACAGATCTTCTAGTCTTCTCTTGATTTCTCTTGTCTTAACACAACAGGTGCAAGCCCTGCCCTGCTCCAGATGCACTGGGTGAAGCTGGGATACCAGCATGTACATGGAGGAAACTTACTAGTAGGCATCACAGCATTTACTGGTGTCTTCTGCCCACAGTTCTGAGTGCTCAATGGTGAGGAATGGGAAATGGAGGTCACATGATTCACACTGCTTCCTGAAGGCTGCTGTACAACCTGAAATGAGAATTCATTATGTCACTCAAGGAAGCATGCTTTAGCAATGGACAGAGCTTCTATTTCTAATAGATTTGTTTTGTTTAACTATATATGCTTCTTGCTAGCACAATAAGAATGCCTATATACATTTTTAATTTTGTTATTTTATTAAGATAAAATTTCTAGGATGGCCTCTGAGTAATGGAGATCCTCCTGCCTCAGTTTTCCAAATGCTAGGGTTTGTGTGTATACTACCACACCCAGTTTAATTTGTATGTAGCAAATTATCTTGTTCAAAAGTTATTTATATTTATATATATATATATATATATATATATATATATATATATATATATATATATATATATATATATGACATAGTAAATATTTTCTACATCAGAATTCAAATTTAAGAAAATAATTATATACATATTACGTTTATTTCTTAATTTACCATAGAAAATTTCAAACACATGCAAAAACAAAGAGAACATAATGAAACCATCTATACCACTACCTGGACTAAGCAATGATCAATTCTTACACAAACATGTTTCACCTATGCCTTTTACTCATGTTCCAACTATTTAAAACAAATCTAAGAAATTGTCATCCATAATATTTCAAAATATATCTACCAAAGATAAAGACTTTTATCTACTACTTTTATAAAAGTGTTATTCTAAACCCATCACAAAGTGCTGTTCTCTCAAATAATAGTTATAGGAATACTGTAACAGTTGGGGATAAAGAAAGAGAAATTAAAGTGCTAACAAGATAATTACTTTTAGCTTCAAAGAAAAGACAGAAAAAGCAGAGTATCATATTATCATTTCAAAGAAATGCAGTCATCATGTATTTGGGCCAGCTACTGATAGGGAGATAATTAAAAGTTCTTAAATTTCTCTGTGTTTATTATAAAGAGTGATGATCTGCCCAAGAGACATACTTCTGAGTAAAAATTTACAAAAATTTTCATCTGTAATTAAAATGTACAAATCCAGTGTGTCCAACTAAATACATATCTCAAGCAAGGCATGGGAGCAGTTGGGAGGCACGAAGGTCTCTGTGAGTTCCTAGTCTGCACAGCAAAGTTCCATGGAGGAAGTAAGACCTGGCTCAAAAAAAGATGAAGTAACAAGAAGTGCAAAGCATTTTAGTGTCTCCTTAGAGAATAAACATAGAATAAAATAATTCTATTGTTATCACTCTTGGATAATAGAAATCTCTTAGCAAGGGAATTTTAAGTTGGAATAATCCAATTGCCATCATTCTTCAGTAAGAGAAAAGTTGTGTGAATGTTTGTTTTGTTTTTAAGACAGTCTCAAACTATATAGCTTAGGTGGATTTAACCCTGTGATCCTTCTGCTTCAGCCTGAGTAACTAGGACTGCAAACCTGAACCATAAAGTCGGGGCAGAAAAGAACTCTTGCAGAAATAATACATGTCAATGAAGCAGAGACCATGCATCTTCTGAAGCACTGGGGCTCGGGTGTAAAGTTCACGAGGTAATACACCTTTATGCATTCAGAAAAGAATCTCCGGAATTTTGCCTTTTCTTCCTATAATTTTGTTTTTCCATCTCCAAAAATATTCATATTCAGTTTTCTCTCCAAAATTATTTGACTTTCTTGGGAGTCAAAAAGAGAGTCCAGGGATTTTTTAATTAACTTTCTCATTCCTGAATTTTGTTTGCAAATGCTGTGGATTTGTGTAATTTTACTTTTAATTTAATCTGGTAAAACTAATTATAGAAATTTAAATTTTAAAAATGAACTGACTAAAATTAAAATTTTTGTGTTCCGAATGAAATTAGTTTTGCTAACAAAAATTAAAAGTGATCTTTTTTTAAATGAATAAAACAGTTATCATACAAACAGCTATAAGAAAACTTTTAAGCAACAAATTGAAGGACTAGGGAGGAGTTAGATTCCCTGTTAGGCAGACAGACAGGTAGAGAGGCCATGGCTATGCAAAAAAGATGATAAACTTCTAAGTGGCTGGCTTCTTCTCTCCTCAGAGGCTCCAGGGAGATGCACTGGCTCAAAGCAGGACAAGATACACAGCAGTTGTGAACCAATCAGCCATCCTGTTCTTCTTCCACTGACAACACTATTATACAGAGGAAGGCTCTTCAGAGACTTACAAGCCTCAGCCCTGGAGAAGAAACTGGATTTCCAGCTTCCAGAGCTGACCTCTGCTTTGCAGGAAGTCTTTTTCTGTGTGTCTGTGACATGTGTATCCTCAGCCTCAGTAGAAGCCTGTCTTCAACTGCTGACTCTAACAGCTCCTACCTGTGCTGAGCTCTCTCTCTGATTGCCCGTTTCACTGGAGTTTCCCTGTCTTCCAATCATTTAACAGAGAAAATGAGCTGGACCAAAACCCACAGACAGTAACAAAAGCCACCTGATTGTTTCTATAGGAAAAAGTTAAGGGTAAAATAGTAAGCTTAGTATTTAGGTTGAGTATATAATTACTATATGAAAAATGGTAAAGAGGCAGTAAGATTAGCCATTTACAAAAAAACTGAATTCTTACAAAAATTTCCAGAACTACCAAGTACATTCACATTTCAAATATTTAGTAAAAAAAAAAAAAAAAAGAAGAAAAAAAGAAAGCTTACACCTAAAAAAAAAAAAAAAAAAAAAAAACCTGAACAATTTTAGTTCGTAGAACCCCTGAATATAATAAAGAATAGTCAACAAGGGAAAAAAGGTAGAATTTAAAGAAAAGAGAACATTCAGTAATAAATCTACTTTTTAAAGTGGTGGTGGTCAAAATATAAAATGTCATAAATTAATATGAATTGAAACCAGGGAATGGTAGTTTGGAAGAATTCTTACTTGAAGTTTAATTAGAAATCTTATTCAAAAGCCTAAGTTATAAAATTCTCCAAAACTGCGGGGCAGTGGTGGTGCACACCTTTAATCCCAGCCCTCGGGAGGCAGAGGCAGGCGGATTTCTGAGTTCAAGGCCAGCCTGGTCTACAGAGTGAGTTCCAGGACAGCCAGGGCTACACAGAGAAACCCTGTCTTGAAAAACAAAAAAACAAACAAACAAATTCCCCAAAATTATATTAACCAAAAATAAATATTAAAAAAATCTTAAGCTCATAATGATCATATCATAATTATCATAATATCATTATCATTGGCTGACTACAGAGCAAAATCTAAAAGATTCCATTGATGCTAAGTTTATTAAAGAAAAGTAGTCTTTAGGGAAGGCTTGTCTCAGAAAGGCCCTACTGTAAGCAGATGCTCTCTTCCTTAAAGCTAGACTCCAAAACAGATTATCAGGTCTGACAAGCTAGCCACTGCTCATGAATGAAAAAGGAAAGAAAGGCATGTCAATAAAGCATGTGATGAAGAATGGCTGAGTGGAACTCCAGGGCCCATGTAGCAGTGACCACAGGTCATCCAGGAGTTCTCGGAATACATGCCAAAGTTTCAGAAAACCTTTAGCCACTCCACTTTGGAGTTTTTGATTTAAGTCCCGTGGTGTAATTTGCAGATATGTGATCTGATTAGTGAGAAACCAAGCTCTTTTCAAAGTCAGATCCTCTTAAACCATTTTTCCAGAACCCATGAGGTAATTATGCTCTATTCTCCTCTTGATGTAAGAGCTGCAAAGAAACTGATCTAATCTTACTCAGACTTTTAGTAAATGTAAGAAATCATAAACAATTGACTTTGTATCATACTCTGTCAAATTGTGTCTATATGGTTTTAACGATGTTGAGATTATATTTTAAGGCAGTGCCTGGCAAGACAATGCCCTGAATTAGATAAAGTTATCATTCACCAAAAATAGAATTATTAACGTAAGCTATAAAAATTCTACACCTGACAGCCAGGTGCATATTCTTCATAACATATCCTTTTCAAAATGAGTAGCTTGACCACTGATAGGATCCAATGTGAAGATTTTTGTTTTTAAATGGCCACTCTTGGGAATATACCCAAGATGTCCCACCATGCCACAGGGGCACGTGTTCCACTATGTTCATAGTGGCCTTATTTGTAACAGCCAGAAGCTAGAAACAATCCAGATGTCCCTTGACAGAGTGGATATAGAAAATGTGGTTCATTTACACAATGAGATACTACTCAGCTATTAAGAACAAGGACATCTTGAGTTTTGCAGGCAAATGGATATAAGTAGAAAATATCATCCTGAGTGAGGTAACTCAGACCCAAAAGGACATGCATTGTATGTACTCACTAATAAGTGGATATTAGCAAAGAGAAAAAAAGGAAAGAAAGAAGTACAGAATACCCAAAGATACAACCCACAGAACTCAAAAATGTCAACAAGCTGAAGGGCCCAAGTAAGGATTCCTTAGTGCCACTTAGGAAGGAGAAGAAAGCAATTGCAAGTGGGCAGGGAGGGAGGAACCTGGGAGGTGGGGCAGACCTGTTCTGGTATTGGGTGAGGGAAAAGGGACTGCAGTCCTGAGGGCCAGCAAAAAGAATGGAAACAGGCAACCTCGGGAGATAAGAGGTTGGGGGAACCCTCTAGAATGCACCAAAGACCTGGGAGGTGAGAGACCCTCAGGACTCAAAGGGAGGGACCTTAGATGAAATGCCCGACAGAAGGGAGAGAACTTACAGAGCCCTCCTCCAGCAGGAAGACAGGACATCAAGTGAGGGTGGGGGCTGCTATCCCACAGTCAAAGTTCTCACTAATTGTTCTTGTCTGAAAACTGCAGGGATGCAAATGGGAGAGGAGCCCGAGGAAAAGAAGGTCCAGGGACAGGCCCAAAGTGGGATCCAGCTCAAGGGGAGGTTCCAAGGCCTGACACTATTACTGAGGCTATGGAGTGCTCACAAGAAGGGACCTATCCTGAATGACTGTACTCTAGAAGACCCAACAAGCAGCTGAGTCAGATGCAGATATCTGCACCCAACCAATGGACAGAAGCTGCTGACCCCTGTGGCTGAATTAGGGAAAGGCTGAAAGAAGCTGAGGAGGAAGATGACCCTGTAGAAGGGCCAGCAGTCTCAATTAACCTGGACTCCCCCCGAGATCTCTCAAACACTGGACCACTAACCAGGCAACATACAGCAACTGATATGAGGCCTCCAACACACATACTGCAGAGGACTGCTGGGTCTGAGTTCAGTCAGAGATGATGTACTTAACCCTCAAGAGACTGGAGGCCCAGGGAGTTTAGAGGTCTGGTTGGGTGGAGAGTGGAGAAATCCTCATGGAGACAGGGGGATGGAGAGGAGTTGTGGGATGTGGAACAGTCGGAAGGGGGTATGTGTGCAAAATCTGGAGTGTAAAAGAATAAATAAATAAATAAATAAATAACCAAAAAATACCAATTTTTTAAAAAGTGAACTTTTGAAAGCATGTCTTAGCTCAATCTGGAGCCTTATGATTCTAATTGTTGTAAGTAAATGTTATAAAATGAATTTACAGTGTAGCTTTACTATTTCCTACTGTGGTTTTTTTTCTGCTTAACAAGTGTAAGGGGTGGGGGGGACATCTTAAGGTTTACCATTAGATTTTCTGTTACTTTTTCTGTGATTCTAATGATTTCCAGTGAATAATATGTCAAACCTCCAAGAGGCACATGCTGTCAAGATCTCATCCCCAGCAGTTTCTGCTTTAGGACACTTTAGAAAACTGGAAGTTTTTTTCCAAAAGAATAAGCTAATGGACTACCACTAGATATGTCACTTAGTGTGTGTGTCACTTAGTTTTCTCTTGCCTTTTCTTCATCAGAGAAATTAGCTTTAAATTCATAACACATTAATGACATACTTTTCCTAAAAATCTATGCAAGTGACAAAGTATTATCTCAGCTCATGGACATTTATGCTTGAGCCAATTAATAGGATTAGCACCGTCTAAGAACTAATAATGGCTAATAGAGAAGATTCTAATCCTGCTCAGCTCTACCAAAGACAGTGCTTTTCCTGGAACAGTTCCTCAAATTCTTTGGTTCTCAATCCCATTGCCCAGAACAATATTGAAGAATCACTGATTTTAAGAATGTTTCAGGCTTGGTGGTGGCACATACCTTTTATACTAGGATTCTGGAGACAGAGGCAGTTGAATCTCTGAGTTGCTGTTAGCTTGATGTGCATAGTGAGTTCCAGGACAAGCAGAGCTACACAGTGAGAACCTATTTCCTGCCCTTCTCAAAAAGAGTATTTCATAACCTGGTTTAACTTCAGGTATCCTGTAAAATCCTGCCCTAACCTGTCCACTGCTCCACCTGAAATTCAAATGGAGAGTGTTAAGGGTAAGAAGATGAGAGTTCTCTAATTAGACTGCCTTTCAATTTGGTCACCTTCTGTGCCTGAAGCTGCCTTAGAAGACTATCATGTACAGATGCTGCCTCTGCCTCTTCACACAGTATGAATAGGAAGCATACACAAAACAAATAGCGTAAACTCAACCAAGAGATTCAAAACACACCATATCTGACACAAAAGTTTATAAAAGAGAACAGCAATCAAACAATCAAAAGAACAGCACGCTGTGATAAGAACTCACTTAGAAAAGTGATTTTAAATTAATGTACTATGTAGTATCTGGGTCAACAATATCTTTAGTCTGCAAAGAAAGTGTCTTCCTAAACAAAGTAGAAAATTCTAAACAATGTCTAATCAATAAACAGCTAAAATTCCCTTCTTTTATCAAGGAATCTATTCAACCTACCAGGAATAAGAAAAAATATACCTTTATCTATTCACTTCACACACTCTCTCTCTTACTTAGCATTTTTTAAAAATATTAAAAGCAAACAGCAGCACAAGAGCCACACCTGATGGCACAGACCTAATAGTAGTTACGTGGTAGGATAAAGCAGAAGGATTGAAAGTTCAAGGTCAGCCTGGCAAAAGAGTGAGATCCTCTTTTAAAAGAAAAAGAAGGAAGGTGTTGGAGGAATGGTTCAGCAGATAGTCACACAAAAGCAGCAAAGAGTGGAGCATGCCTGTAAGTCCAATAGTGGAGAAAAAGAAACAGCACACAACTCCACTGAGAAAGGGATGGAGAGAGGTCTGTTGTTAAGAGTATTTTCTGCTCCCCCAGAGAACTGAAAGTTAATTTCCCCACTAGGAAGCTTACAACTATATATAATTTCAGCTCCCACTCTGGCCACTTCAGGCACCAGAAAATAGAGGTGGCACACATTCATTCACAAACATACACATAACTAAAAGCTAATCTTAAAAGAAAAATAAGGTGGAAAGCAATCTAGAAGAAACCCCATTGCCAACCTCTTCACACACACACACACACACACACACACACACACACACACACACACACACACAGAGGGGTGGGGGAGAGGGAGAGAGGTAGAGAAGGGGAGAGGAGAGGACAGAGACAGATCGAGACAGAGACTGAGACCAACAGAGACACACAGAGAAACAAAGGCAATTTAGTCTCAAATTTTAAAAAGTTTTTAAAAGGCCAATGATATATATAGCTCAGTGGTAGAATGTTTGCCTGGAATGCTTAAGAATGCACAACCTATAACCCTGAAAAAGGAGGAAGGGAAGGAGGAAAAAAAAGAAGAAGGGAAGGAAGCAGGAAGGGAAGGGGAGGGGCAAATATAAAATTTTGAAGTACACAGTAACAACTTCCATAACTCTCAAGTGTTTCAGCAAAAGCTATGTGTGAGGTGTCTATACGACTATAGAGAGGGCTACTGAACAAGTGAGGCTAAGAGAATTTTACCTAGACAAATCTGGGAAGTATACCGAGTCTTGACAGTTTTCTGAAGAAATGAAATGGTACTCACTAGTTGCTTGACTTTGGCTGTCTGTGGAATGCCAGCCGCCTGTGGAAGGAGGGTGCTCGGTTGTGTAACGATCTGGACTGGAGTGCCAATGGCAGGTTTATCAGCTTTGGTCCCAGCAGAGGTAATGGCAGGCTTCGCAGATGGAAGACAAAGAGGTGTAGCGGACGCTTCTCCAAAAGTTGCTGATGGAATAGCCAGTGTTACTGCTGCCCCAGACACAACTGGATTCTCAGGCTGAAGGGACACTGCTGCCACTGTATTTGGTACTGATGTTGTTAGTGGTTTTGAAGTTTGAAGCAAAACAGTTGCAGCTGTCGTACCTCCTGTTGCAGCAGCTGGGGCAACAGAATGCAGTGTCACAACTCCAGTGTTTGCTACTCCTGGACCAGCAAGTGGATTCAGGGTCTGCTGAACAGACAGAGTTCTGGGTGCTGTTGCTCCAGACACAAGGACTGGGGAAACTGTACTTGTCACCACAGGAGACGTTGCTGTTGTCATGGTACAGGAGGAAATGACCACATCACCAGAAACTTCCTTCACACAGTTCTCAATGAAGCTCTGGGAATTTGGAAGAAGCTGTCTTAGGGCAACCACACTCTTCTAGAAACAGTAGAGGAAAGGAAGACACAGATAATTGAATAAGCTCAAAGTAAAGCGAAATTTGCATTAAACCACATCAAGTTAGGTAAGCACATCAGTGCCTCAGCTGAGAAAGCTGCTGTTAGAACTTCTGTTTTCCTACCGGTATCCAGATACAATAAATTTAAAGGCTGAAGTGCTTTCTTAGTGAAAAAAAAATTTAAATTAAAAAATAGTAAATTCATTTTCTATATGTCAATGATCAACTTGATAAAAATGAAACACTGTAGCATACTTCTCCCTACCCATCTAAGCCCATAAGCAGATTATTATTACTTTAGTATATATATAAAATTATTTATAACATAGAAGAATCAGGGCTTTGTTAAACACCTTTCAAGCATTGAATGTAAAGCCTTTACATCAAAATAAAATACAAATTAAAAAATTATTTTAGTTTCAACTGGAAATATAAAAGAAAGTTCTCAGAAAACTTAATTGGAACAAATGTTAAAGTAATGAGAGTTAAACAGACAATGTAGGTGTGTATTTAATTATCTCTGAATCATACCAGGATTAACCTGAAAGGCCAAATGTATCCTCTTCTCTATGAGGCATTTAATACTCAAACTCTCTTGGCTCTAGGTGATGCCAGGAGATTTCAAGATAAAAAAAAAAAAAGGAAGAAAGAAAAGGAAGAGAAAGAGAAAGAGGAAGAAAGAGAAAGAGGAAGAGGAAGAGGAAGAGGAAGAGGAAGAAAGAGGAAGAAGAAGAAAGAGAAAGAAAGAGAAAGAGAAAGAGAAAGAAAAAGAAAGAGAAAAAGAAAAAGAAAAAGAAAAAGAAAAAGAAAAAGAGAAAGGAGAGGTGGGATTCACAGGTCCTTAGAAAGCAGATCAGCCAAGTAACAATGTATGGGGAAAAACAAGTAAACCCTATGCTTAGTAAAGTACCCCAGAAAACCAGTAAGAGTTAGAATGGAGGTACCCTCCATGGGAAATAAAGCTGCTCCCAGAAGCCAAAAGCCATTAAATGAACTTCTAATTGCCAGCAGTAGGCTATTGCTTCAAGTTGTTGGTCAGAGAGTCCCAAGGTCCCAAAACAATATAGGCAATTGCCACCGCTGTTGGTTGCTCACAAGACATAACTAACACGACCCTATTGCCTTGGTCACAGAACAAAGAAAACCCAAGTTGAAACTGAGCTGGAAGCTCCTCCTTGCTGGTAACCCTCACAGTCCTCAGATGTGCTATTAAGCCACTCAGGACACTGTGGACTCTGCATGTATCAAGACCAACCAGCCAGTCAAGATTCACTCACTAGTGCAACATGGCAATTCTACAAAGGTGATCGACTGCTTTCTGACTGGATTTGAGATCCTGCTACTGTAAGCCTGTTCAGAATCCCTGAGCTGAGGAGGTCATAGGCCCTAGGAACAACATTACTGCTATTCTTTTGTTAAATGAGCATTATATGCCCACAAAATTGCTTTGTAAATAACTATGTTTGTGTCTCTAGATGAGTGCTGCTGTTAGCTTTGGGTCGCAGAAGCTTCTTTTTGCAATGGTGAGTAGTAAGAGTTGTAGGCATAATGTTATTGTGCACTGTGTAAAGATTATCCTTGTATTATTCAAATGCTGATGTCTGTGCCCCCATGTATGGTTGCAAAACATTGCTCCCCAATTATTCCCTGATTGTTCAATAAAGCTGATCAGACGATGACTGAGCAGAGGAGAGAATAGGGATGGACTTCTTCCCAGCCAGGGGAGGGAAGAAGGGCAAGAAGTGGAGATTTGCCATGAGGGGAGAGTCCAGGAGACACCATGGGAAAAAAACCTAGAACTGAGAGAGCCAAAACAATACTAAATGCAAGTACCATGGGAATTTCAGCTGGGAGGTAGCCAGATTATCTTAAGAGAATTAGAAAAGATTAATAACTGCTCAGTTATTGTGATGGTTTGTATATTCTTGGACCAGGGAGTGGCACCATTTTGGAGGTGTGACCTGGTTGGAATGGGTGTGTCACTGTGGGTGTGGGTATAACATCCTCACTCTAGTTGCCTAGAAGTCAGTCTTCCACTAGCAGCCTTTGGATGAAGACATAAAACTCTCAGCTCTGCCTGCGCCATGCCTACCTGGATGCTGCCATGCACCCACCTTGATGATAATGGACTGAACCTCTGAACCTGTAAGCCAGCCCCAATTAAATGTTGTTTTTTTATAAGACTTGCCTTGGTCATGGTGTCTGTTCACAGCAGTAAAACCCTAACTAATACAGTTATTATCCCCTTAAAGCTTGTAGAATAAATATAGTAGTCTTTCAATTATGTGGGACCTAGCTGGGTTAAGAAAAAACTGCCACTTTTTAAAAATGCCACTAATAAACCATACAGCCTACTAATCAGTCACTCATAACTGAGACATATCTATCAACCCCTTCAAGGCTCAGGGTATCACCCAAGTGGGGAAAGAAAGTTATAGCAGCAGAGGAAGGGGACATGGGTGTGGAATGCGTATTCCAGCTGTGATTGCCTTCACAAAGACTGTAAAAGGGAAAATGGGGGAAGGAGTTAGTAGGGAGAACGATGTAGAGAGGAGTAATGAACACTGGGAATTTTAAAAGACACATGGAAACCTACTATTCTATAAATTCCATATGTATATGTATGAATATATACAATGGCGTGTTTGTTTAGAGCTACCCTACACAAAGAATGATGTGCCACCAAGAAGCCATGGGGTGTCAGATAAAAAACCCAATACTAAGTTTGGGTTAACCCTTTCAACTTGCTAGTCAAAGGTGTCCCAGAGACCCCTAAAGCAATACAGACTATATCTACTTGGTGAGACCCCACACACTAGCCACAGGACATGGAGAAACCTAGTTGGAACTAACCAGGAAGCAACCTCTCTAATGGATAGTTTTCAATGTACTGGATGGTATTATACAGGCTACTTAGTGTAAGTTATTAATGGTCTTAGCTAGAGAACCCTGTGAATTATAATAACAACTGGCTTGGCAAAAATACACTCATGAGTGCAATACTGGCAAGGATATTATAGTTTGAGGCCATCTGGGTATACAGACTAAGTTCCCAAACAGCCAAGCTACCCAGAGAAAACCGGTCTCAAAAAACAAAACCAAACCAAACCAAACAAACAAACAAACAAAACAGGGGAAAAAAAAACAACACAAAGAGATGATTCAGCAGTTAAGACTTCAGTAGTTAAGCTCTCTTTTCCAGAGGACCCCAGTTCAGTTCTCAGCATCCACTAGGTGCCTCATGATCACCAGTAACTCCAGCTTCAGGGTATGAGAAACCCTCTTCTGGCCTCTGAGAATATATAAACATGCATGGCATATACTCAAATGGACACATACACATAAATAAAAACAAATGTTTGCAAAAAGAGACAGGTGTATAGATTGCTCAGTGGTTAAAAGCAGTCATTGTTCTTATAGGTGACCCAGGTTTGGTTGCCAGCACTCACGTGGTAGCTCACAACCATTCACAACTCCAGTTACAGGGATCCAACAGCTTTGGACCTCCTGGGACATCAGACACACATACTGTGGATTTATATACATGGAGGCAAAGCACTCATAAAATAAAAACAAATCAAATTAAAATGGCGATTTAAATGGGTTTTGTTATCTCTAAAATAGAAAATAAATACTATATGGCATCTACTCTCAAAAAGGCCATATGACAAGTCATCTGCTGTGGTCTGGAGAGCTCTTTAGCTCTTCAGTATCTCTCAAAGGCCTGTTGTATACAGGATTGATCCCCGGCTTGGCTCTAAGGAAAAGTACTAGTAGATACCAATGTGAGCCCTCATCTTAAATAAGGCCACTGGAGCATGCCATTTACAGAACTATAGGATCTGGTCTCTTCTTTTCCTTTCACTTCTAGGCTAGGTTATATGCAGTTTGATTTTATCAATGCTGCTGTCATGATGCGTTGTCATACAGCTAATCCCATAGAGAAACCAATCACAACTTGGAAACTCTATAATCCATCAAAATATGCCTTTCTCTTAAAAAGTCTATCCCCTCAACATTGACTACTAAATGGAAAGCTGACTGACATTATCTGTCACAGAGCTCACAGTCATCAACTTTCCTCCTTCTCTCTTATAGTGCATCCAATAGGGATAAAGCATTAATTGGCTAAGGTGAACAGCACCTGCAAGGAAAATTCCCTTAGGAATAAAGGGGCCTTGGAGATGATGTTTCTACTGTTTGAGTAAGCAGGCTAGGGCATCCAGACCATGGCCATGGAACATTTCACAAATAGACAGTCTAAACAAATCCTGCCCAATCCTAGGTATGGCTCTAGATGTACAAAGAACGCATCTCATTTTATTTATACTTTAAAAATGTAATACTAGGCACTGCACTAATCTTTCGATTCTTCCTATGCTAAGACCAAGTCTCTGGAGCTATTACTTTCTTAGTTCCTTTGGTCTTTCTTATCACAATTTTCACTCACCTAATCAATCCTGTCACTTTCTCAGACAAAGTTCCTACTGTAAATAGCCTTAGGAAATGGGGTGTTCCTACCTCCTTCCCACTCACCCTTTACAAAGCAGAGCAAGTCTGACCTATTATACATTGTCTTTTATGCTGGATCATTGTCCCAATATTCTTAAAAGGTAACTCCTTTATTACTTCAATACTTACAGAGCAAACTTTTAATTCACTACTATTCTGAGTCTTTAATGACTTTATAATTTCAATTCAACTCCTTTTTAACTTCTGAAAATCTAAATGATTTATTCTGCCAAAATAAGTTGTTATCAAAGATACAACTCTTCATCAAAAATCTACTTACTTTAATAACTCAGAAGAGGAAAGTCAACATTATAGATTATTGAAAATTATAGGCACATGTAATTTGGCACTAGTAAATTAGCTAAGTTATAACCACATAAAATTTGGCACTAATAAAGCATGTTTGACTTACTTTAACATGCATCACTAGGACCTCTCTCTCACTCACCCCTTCCCATCTGCTCTCGTGAGTCAGGCAGGGTCAGGTGACACGCTTACATCTATAGGCCAGCCCCTGGGAGGCAGAGGCAGAGAGGAGGAATGTAAGGTACTCCTCAGTTACATGGAAAGTTTGAGCTCATCTGAGATGCATAAAGCCTGTCTCAGAAACACTAAAAAGAGAAGAGTAGGGAACTTACTCAGGCTTTAAAGCTATTTAAGATCTGAGTTTGAATCCCCAACAGCCATATAATGTCCGGAAACCCCAACACTTGGGACACAGACAAGGAATTCCTGAAGCATGCAGTCTAGCTAAACATTCATGAATAGGATATTATTCTTAGGGGAACCAATGGGATAGCTCAGTGGGTAAATGTGTTTGCCACAAAGCCTGGTAACCAGAGTTCTATACCATGAACCTCCTGAGAAAGAAGAAAATATGGCCTCCATACATGTGATATATGTCTCCCTACCCAAATAATTAAATGCAAAAGTAAACTTTTTTAAGGTTAGTGCTGTGTCTGTTTTTCTAAACTGTTCAAATCAATACTGTGTTGGCTTATACTTTACAAAAGTAATAAGGTTTCTCTCATCATTAGTACACTCACAGTGATTTCCATTCAAACATTCAGGTTTTAATGTAAAATAATTTAACCTAAACAATTTCTCCAAAGAAATACATCCTACCTTAAGAAAAGGGACGAGGTGCGGCTGAGGTGCAGACTTGAGTTCAATATACAGTTTCCTAGTAAACTCTTCTGCTTCAATTTCTGCATCCTAAGGAATGGGAAGAAGAAGATACTTTGAGATCTACAGATATTTTAAGAAACAAAACTGGGTGCAATGGTGAATGCCTGTGAAGCAGCTACTCAGGATGCTGACCCAAGAGGATCACTTTAGCCTATGAGTTGAAGGCCAGCATAGACCACAGCAATCTACTCTCTTAAAAATAAATGAAATTTTAAAAAGGCAAAGTACTTTATGACTACAGACAAGCTTTTCATAAGTAGTAAATTCCACCTTTACAGGCTTTTTTATCTCATGTCACCAGAGAACTAAATGAACAATAAGTAACAGACATGTCCAATTAGAGAATACAGTAAAGACAGTATTCTCTTTATGAAGGAGAAGACTCTAATATGCAAACTGAAGAAAGAGCTGATTGTGAAACAGTTTTCTTTCATTTTAAAATTACCTTAGTGCACTTAGTGCACCTGACTAAATTTTTAAAACATTATTGCAAATTTATAATAGTTCTAAAGAACTAACAAATGCTTAATTATAATTTTGTACTCTACATTTCAGGGAGCTTGTTGGGGGAGGTCACAGTGCTGAGATTTACACTGACAATATAAAGTAAAAAATGCACAAAACTACTGCTAATAAGTAAATGAGAGATTGAACCAATCCTCAGTGCACTGTTGTGTACTTGTGATTAAAAAGAAAAGATGAAGAAATGGGGTTGAAGAGATGTCTCAACAATTAAAGAGTTCTGGCTGCTCCTCCAGAGGACCACAACACCCATATGACAGCTTACAACTATCTGTCACTCCAGGCTCAGAAGTACAGATGCCCTTTTGTAGTGCACAAACATCAATGGAGAAAAAAAATTCCATATATACACATAAAGTAAAATAAACATAATTTTAAAAAGAAAAAGAACTTCACTTTAAGACAGAGGGAAAACAAATTCTATCAAATCAGAATGCTTCACCACATAATAGTTTGACATTGTGTACCAACATAGATCATTTCTACTGCAGAACCAAGAGAAACACTGGAAGACAAGTGCTGTGTGAGGCACCAGTAAAGCCAACAGTGTATTTTCATTCTTGCTTTTCTTTCTCTCCTTCATTTACATTTGGATATCTGGTAGACATTTTTCTCAAAAACAAACTAAGACTATCAAAATAACTGGTAGTATTTGTTGCCAATGATAAAAAATGGAATTCTCAGCCCCCCCCCCCCAAAAAAAAATCACAATTTTGGAAAACATAACTCTTCCTCTAAACTTGATAGCTTCTTATAATTTAAAGCTTGCCTTAAAAGACTGCTGGTGGGACTGTAGAAGTGGCTACTATTAAGAGCTTGCTGTGTTGTGTAATAAAGATTTGAATTAAGATCCCAACATCAACATATCAGGTACAATCCCCCATGCACCCAGAACTCCAGTGCTCTCGGAGCAGACGGGATTATTGGGCATGCTGGCTGCCAGTCCTAGCCAAAAATCACCAATTCCAGTTTCAGTGAGAGATTCTGCCTCAAACAGATGAAGCAGAGTGATACAGAAAGAAGCCTGATGCATTCCTCTGGCATCTGTGTATGGCATATACACACTTACACGCACCACAGCCACGCTCACGAAGATGTAGGAACGAAGGTATGCAGATAGAGATTTATAGCTATATACACACATGTATGGAAAGTTCAGTGAAATTAGAAATTACATTACCTTAATACATTAAATATCGGAAAACTTTTAGATCTGGATGATACAAAGAGTCAACATTTTGTTTTAACAAAGCTATTACGAAAATTATATATCAGTAAAGACCTTCATTCAGAGTGTGAAAGTAAACTAGTAGACTAAAGATTATCCACATGGATCTACAGAAGGTTACTAAATTGCTCAGTATTCCAATTATCTCTCTGCAGGTCAGATATTCTCTAACAACCCATCACAAAATAGAATAAGGGAAAATATCCAGCCATGTTCTGTTAAGTGCAGCCTCAAACTTACAAAATACAAATCAGTATCATTTCCCACTCAGTTTTGTTATCTGAAAATTGTAATTTTTCTTTTAATATTATATATGTTAGCAAACAATGGCTTTGTAATTCTTAGTTAAATAGTTTTTTAATACCTAGTTTTAATTCCAGGGCCACAAAAAATTAAAGTACGTTGAGGGATTCTAATTTTTAAGAATATTAAAGTATCCTCTGCCAACATATTTGAGGTCTGCTGTCTGTTGGTCTGAGATAAACAGGTCATAAACTAAAAAGGATATTTAAGGAATTTATAGCTGTTGCTATCTGTATACAACATATACATAGAAAAGACTGACATAAAAATAATAAATATTCTAAATATGGTGTTTACCTTAGGTATATATGATGAAAATTAAATATATTAAAGATTTATTTTATGGAGTGATTATCAAGTTTAAATGAACTTTAAATAACAAATATACTTATAAACAAATCCATTAAAACATTACTACTTCCCATACAATGTCCTCTGGACTCTCATAAAGTTTGCAGAATGATACAACACTAACTTACCAAAAGCTGCTCCACCAGCCTCTTCACATTCTGCCCCATTTCTGGAGACTGTGATCCACTACATGCTAGTTTTATTAACATTGAAAGGAAGTTTTTACATTTTTTCACATTTTCTAGCACTGTCTGATATAGAAAAAAATAATCACAAATGTTAGTAAACAGGAATTAGAACATAGCAAAGAACTATATACAAGATACAAGTGAAAATTTACCGGAGGAAGAGCAGTCTGAGCAGCTACTGAAGTCTCAGCTTTGAGACGTGCGTCATTTGAGGGGGTAGATAACACTCCCAAACTTGATGACTTCAGGGTGGATACAGTATTCACCAGCTTTGCAGGAGTAACTGTGATGACACTGCTTGGTAGAGCCACAGGCTGAAATTAATTAAATCAACAAAAAGTTAAGCATGTATTGCTGTGATACCTTAGTGGGTCCTTTGCTTTACACTAAAAAGGCTCCAAATGAATTCTGGCATCTCTGCTTTCAAGTAAGGGTATAATAATCTGAGGCAATTTATCAGAACTCTGGCCTAGAGTAGACCTGCATCTCACTCTCAGCGCCCAGTCTACTCTTCATTGTCTTCTACTACAGCATTAGTTACCAGCAAGGTAAACTTCTAATACTGACTCCCAACTGCAAAAGCAAAACTAGGAATGTTACTTACTACCCATATCCTGTGAAAACGTGTCACACAGAAAAGTTCTTAAAATATCAATGGACTTGGGAATATGTCTAAATACAAACATAAGGTATAAAGTTATGATCATTAGCACCCACATAAAAGCTGAGCATGGTGATCACACTCAGTAATCCCAGTGTTTGTGGGACAGAGACAGGTAAATCTCAGAGTGGAGGTTTTTCACTGGACAGCCATTTCCAGGCCAGATGGCAAGTTCCAAGATCAGTGAGAAACCCTGTCTAAAATAATAAGATAGAGAGCAATCGAGGAAAATTTTATTCAACACACATGCATATACAAGTGAGCATACAAGACAATATATACACGCATGCACACACACATTTGTGTTTCTCTAAATATATTGTAATTGCAAGTCTCTATAGTTTATATTTACTTTTTTTAAAAAGTATAAAACAAAGTTATCAATTACTTTTCATATGCTCAGCTACAGTAATCTTATGTGGACCATCAGTATAAGTATAATAGCATTACAAGAGAGGGATGTCTTATTTCCACACTAAAAGGAATTTCATTAATGTCTACATGTATCAGAATGAAGAAGTATGACTTCAGCACCACCTACAGGACAGAAAGCTTAACACAAAAACTGTAAGTTATGGTAAAAAAAATTAGAAAAACCACACAGAGACAAAATAACAAATAAACTAAAAATTACATAAGAAAAGTGGGGTAGAGTGAATAATATGTATGGAGAAGAATAACATTACTATACAAATTTATCTGAGATGCTTACATTCTCAAGAAAAGTTTGTTGTTGTTGTTGTTGGGGTTTTGTTTTGTTTTGTTTTTTTTCTGTGCATGTCAAGATAGGTAAATGGACACCAAAATTTTCCCTTCAGAGAAACTGGTCTGAACATCAGTTCTGGTAAAAAGGGAAATAAATTTAAAATACCTATGAATAATGACTAGAACTAATAATGAAATTCTAAGGTAAAATGGTGGCCCTGGAGTGATGCCTCAGTGATTAAGATCACTTGCTGCTTTTCCGGAGAACCTGGGGTCAATTCCCAGTACTCACAAGGTGGCTCAGAGCTGTCTCTAACTCTAGTTAGAGGTGATCCAACCCTCTCTTCTGGCCTCCCTAGGCAACAGGAACACACACAGTATATACATACACGCAGATAAGGCATCTGAACACCTAAAATAACTATTTTAAAAAATGATATTTCAAAATTTTAAAAATAAAAATTTTTAAAGGTAAAATTAGAAATCACAACTAAAGTCAGTCCTATTGCATTAGGTAAAACAGAAAGCTTCAAATTCACCCAAGTGAATGCTTCCCCAATCTGAACTTGTCCACATTTTCCAGAGACAAATTCTATGACATGGCTCTGAATCCTTATAGACTTTTAAACTTTTATGGTTTGTGACAGTAAGTCAGTCTCTTCAGAGATAAAATGTGGTTCACATATCTCAAGTCCTAGCACTTGGAGGTGGAAAAAAGAGAATCAGTCATTTAAGATCAACCTCAGGTGCATACGAAGTTGAAGCCTGGACTAATAAGACCCTATTTCAAGATTAATAATAATACTTGAGAAAACCCATCTTATAAACAGCCGTATATCTATAACACTGCATTTAGAAAGGGGTAGTTTGTCATTTTAACCAATGAGTATGATGGCCTTCAAATGCTTAGTGAGTGGTTCCTCAGAGCAGTACTGACCATTGTGGACAAAGCAAACAATAGCCAGTAAAATATGAGCTCTCCGATGGTCTGTTGTCTGTGAGCAGAGAAAGTACTGAAGGCACCTTACTTCCCTGTGAATCTTTTATTCTTTCACCGTGTTCTAGTTTGGGTCTTAAATCACCTCCGAAGACCTGCATTCTACAGCTTGTGGCCCAGCCCCATGACACTATGGTGCAATGATAGAACACTGAAGAAATGGAAGTTAGTGGAACCCAGTCATTAGAGCTGTGCCATTAAAGGGGGCATTGGCAATCTCTTCTTCCTGTCTTTGGCTTCTGGATATAAAGTGAACTACCTCTTGCATCATACACATGATTTGTACTGTAATGCTACAGGGCAATAGGTAAAGCCCTAAAATCTACAAAACTCTAAGACAAAATAAAACTTTTCAAGTTGATTTATCTCAGTTATTTGTTACAATGATAGAAAGTACACTCCAACACAAAGTTGCCATTCATAACCCTTCCTAATATAAGCAACTATCTATACTTTACCAAATATGTATAACTTCTATGCCAATTTTACAGGCAATGGGAGATACCTAACTGTGGTGTTTCCACTGCAGATATTGAATGGAGATTTTAAAACTCAATCATAACTCTCCCTTAGACTGAAATATTCTAGACCAGTCAATGGTGTTTCCAATATTAGCAAGATTGAATTGCATCAATTAAACATAACTTGGAGACAATAGAAAAAAGGGTAAAATTATGTATAAAACAGATCTGTGTAAAAATCGTGCTTTACTAGATCATGCTGCACTTCAAGGTCATTTTCTGTACCTATCTGAGCAATTCATTAATTAGCTTGTTCATTAATTAGAAACACTAATTCTAAATTATTTATACCTTTATGTTCTTAACAATATGCCTAATTATATCTTCATTATTAAATATAAACTAATACAGAAGACAAGATTTCAAAGTAGTTTTTGTGTCATATTTGCAACAATAAGATAAGTTTCCCAAGTCTTTTTAACAAATTCTGATACCTATTAATAGGAAAATACACATGTTCTAGAGAGAATCTAGAGTCAGGCCTAATCAGTCCTCTAGTTCAAGAATAGTTTCAAGTTAAGACATTGAAGCTAAAATCCCTATTCTTTTACGTGTTAGTAGAAATCTGGACAGTTTCTTAGCCACTCTAACATTATCACATATATAGATAGAGATGGATGATGTGAGGTGATTGATGGATTGAAAGGTACCTAAAAGTGTAAACAACACTAAGTGCTCAATAACAGCCAGGCATTATTTTTTAAAGCACTGTTGTTTTTTAATCAGACTTATTGCTTATGACCCCAGATAGTAGAAAAGAATTATGTAGAGAGTATAATCAAATAAATTATAGAATACCAACAGTGATACTGATATATAAGTATAGTATTCTATCTAAGTAAGCAACAAGAAGATGCATCATCTTCCTGACAAAGGAAACATGACAGTTTCCCAGAGCATGGGATCCACTAGTGGCCCATACACAGCATTAGCCTAGTATTAAAACAGCCTAGTATTAGCCTAGATTGCAGCAAGCAGATAAATTGAGGCAATACTCCTTATTAAAGGTGGGATTCTATCCTCTAAAACTCAGTAAAATCACTAAGTCAAAACATTCTATGTGGTACTTTGTCCCCATACTACAACATATACATTGATCACAGAACTTAGAAGATGTATGGATAGATAGATAGATCCTTACTCGGTCCCGATAACCTCTGGGGAACCCTGTGCTTTCCATTTCTGCTCACAAGGAAAACAATTGCCTCGGGAAACCAGCTACTACAGCTGCCACCTGATACTTCAGGTGCCTATGTCCACAGATGAGCAAAAAAGATGAGTCTGAACCCTGAGAGGAGTAATTAATTCTCATCATCTGAAAGATGTAGTTTTTAATCACATAATAGAGGATTCTATGATTCGAATATTCCTTCCAAAACTATATATATATATATAATTCTCATTATACTGGTATCAAGAAATAAGACCTTTAAGAAGTGATTAAGACCAGTGCTTTTGGTTGTAAATGGGTTACGGCTGCTATTACAGGAGCAGGGATTCACTCTTAGGAAAAGCATCCTAATGAAAGGGTAGGTTCAGCTCCCATCATGCCCCTCCTCTATTTTACCTCCCTCTCTCCTGGGACCCCATGTTCTCTTGCATATCATATCATATATGATATCTCTGCCATAGGATAAGGCTCTCCCTTACCCTATGACAAGATCATCTTAGACTTTCCATCTCCTGAATCATGAGTCAAACCAACTTCTATTCACTACAAAATACTCAGTCTGTGCTATTCTGTTACAAGTGGAGAAAAACAGAAAACCCAAGATAGGGGCAGAAACATACAGTCCACAGAGATCTCAAAGACAGGAAAGTTTACTAGTAGGTAACTAACTGCCAAGACCAAGATGGACAAAGGAGTACTGACTATCCTTTTAACTTCTTTGTTTCTCCAGGGAAGAAGCCCACCAGCATCACAGAACACTTTTGTATAATACATATAAGAAGAATATAGACAAGATGTAGATTTCAATGAACTGTTGTAAAGAGAGTTTTGGCTACTAGAATGCTACTGGATAACTTTCAGTTAACCTCTGTTGCAAAGAGACCTTGGACAAAGATATAATTTTCCAAGAAGAGTCCAAAAAAAGCACAGAAGAGTGTGCTGACTAACAGTGGTGACTAGGGACATATATTTCAAAGTTCTCTAGTAGGTTGGCTGAATAAAACTTTTCTAATCCTGAGTCTAGCTTAAACTTACTCTTGTTCTCTTCATATTGACTCCTAACAAATAACCTATCCAAATTCTATTTTAGCACCTCCCTCTGGAGACTGTAATACACGGTTATTTGGTGTATTTATATTACTTTAATGGATTTATGCAATGACTAATAATGATAGACACCATTTTTGTTTCTTTTTCTTTTTTTCTTTTTCTTTTTCTTTTTCTTTTTTTTTTTTTTTGGCACAGGGTTTCTCTTTGTAGCCCTGGCTGTCCTGGAACTCACTCTGTAGACCAGGCTGGCCTCAAACTCAGAAATCCGCCTGCCTCTGCCTCCCGAGTGCTGGGATTAAAGGCATGCGCCACCACTGCCCGGCAACACCATGTTTTCTTATTTCTGCATTAATAGTTCACTGTCTGATAAACAACATCATATATTATATGCCTTCAGCGTCTCATAGATGCTAAAATATCTGGCAAGAAATAACTGAAAAAGTTAGTGGGCTAGTGGGGACACACACACACACACACACCCCACTTACTTGTCCTGAGGAAGTACTGGAGGCAGTGGTTGCCACAGTAGTTCCTATCTGTGTCAAATTTTTAACAGGCGCCACTGTTACTTTCTTCATTAATTGTGAGCTAGAATTCTGGGGAAAAAGGACAAAGATAACACAGTTATTGGCACTAGTACTAGTCATTTTGTTCATTTACTTCTTTTTTGAAGTGAGCAGGTGTAGCTAGTCTAGATCTCAATACATAGGCCTAGCTGGCCTGGAACTCACAAAGCTCTACCTGTCTCTGCCTCAAGGCACATGCCACTACACACCCAGTCAATATTAGTCATTTTAAGTCAGCCAGTATTGTGAGCAAAATGAAAAGACTTCCAGCATATTTATTTGGTATATACTGTACTTTATGAACATTCTATACTATAAGCTTAACTGGTCAGTTGATCGGCTGAAATTTCTTAAAGAAGGCAAGTGATTCATAAAATAACCCTTTATTTAATAGTAATTCTCTAATTAAGTAACCTCTATAACATTCAGCATTGAAATCTTAAACTTTGGCCAGCAAACTTGCTCAAAGGATACAAGCCTGACATCTTGAGTATGACCCCCATTGTTGAAAAGACAAAACTGAGTCCTAAAGGTTGTCCTCTGACCTCCCCATGAGCACTGTAGCATATATGCACCCACACTCATATACACATATCATACACAAATAATACAATATAAAATTTTAAACTTGATTTGTCATACAGAAAACATATAGATTCTTACTTAATATTTAATTATAAACAAAAATCTGTCCACTGACAGATAAACAAAATTAGAGAAAGGAAAATGTACTACTGACAGAGAAAATAACTAATCCATCAACTTGTATCAAAATTGGAAGGCCAGGAAAGGTGGTACAAAGGGCAAAGGAACTTTGCCACAAGGTATGATGATCTGAGTTCCATCCTGTCAAGAGAGAAGGGACTTCTGAAAGTTGTCCTCTGACTTCCACAAGTGCAGCCAAGGCATGCACATCACCCCCTACACATACACACACTAGGCAAACAGATGGAATGATAAAGTTAAAGGAGAAAAGGGAGGAGGAAACAAGGAAAGGAGAGAGGGAAGAAGGCAGCCAACCTTTGACACTGACTGTCTACCTCCACTGTTCTCTGCCTTATGTTTTGAGACACTATTTCTCACAGAACCTGGAGCTTGAATGTGGCTCCACCAGCTGCCAGCAATCCTCCTGATTTCAGTGCTGTGACTGCAGCCATGCTATCTATGCACCTGGCATGCAGTGAGTGCTGGGGGACCAAAAGCAAACCCTCAAGCTTGAGTACAAGTACTTTACCAAGCAAGATATCTCAACACCAGCATTTTCTAGTTAAATAAAAGTACTCATAAGACTATTTTTTAAACTCACAGACACACTAAATTTCAGTTACATAAAAAAAACAACAACATCTATATAAATAAGTCACGTCAAACAAGGCAAAACTAATGAAATATTAAAGCAGATGTCTGAATTACTTAAAGTAATTTGTATAATGATAGATGAAAATGAATACTTTAAATAGGAGTCTTACTAACTACAAATCCAAAGTGAAACAGAGATGAGGAGATGGCTCACTCAGTAAAGTGTTTGTTTCATAAGCATAAAGACCTGAGTTCAGACCCCAACACTGTGTAAAAAATAAAGAACAAAACAAGGAAAACAGGTGGGCGGCTGCCATGGAGGCAAAGACAGGAGTGTCCTGGAAGGTTGCTGATCAGTCAGTCTAGTCTATCTGTGAACTCCAACCTCAAAGAGAAACCCATCTGAAAAAATAAACTGAAGCGCACCTGAGAAGATACCCAATGTTTATTAGCTTCTAGCCTGCATTCCCCATATAGGACCACACATGAAGGCACATAAACACATACACACATTCTAAATACCTGACACAATGGATATTTTCTTTCAGTAGATGCACACTGTCCTTTGACAACAATAAAGTCACTTAGTATGAAGGCACAACTTTCATTATTTTAGCAATTACCAAGTATCAAATCCGAATTTGCACTTAATTTTAAGATTGAGCAAAATTATCTCAAATTTTTACTGGCAAACATATGCATATTTATAGGAAGATAGTGGCTGGAAACTAAAAAGATTAAGGCAGATTACCGGCACTGTACAGATCTTTACTGTTTGAGTGTTTGCTGGTACTGCTGGTCTTGGAGTTATGTTACTTGTGGTCTTGGCTCCTGTTACAGCTTGCTGAGGCGATACCAGCATCAACTGACCACTGTTACTTTTGATCAAAACTGTTCCTATAATTAAAAGAAAAACAATGGTGACTCTGAAACTATTAAATAAAACACAAACATCGCACACTGTTGTTTCCCATTTCAACACTGGGAAATGAATAAATGCCTAACATATAATAAACTCCATGTTCACTATTTACTATAAGATAATAAAATGTTTTCATTCAAAGCTACTTAAGCTGAGCATGCAGCACAAACCTGTAATTCTAGGACTAGGAAGCTGAGCCTAAAGGAATACAGGCTCAAGGCCAGATGGGGGTATATAGTAAGAGCCTGTCTTTAAAAAAATTAGCTATAAAAAATATTTTTAAATCTATGCCTAAGAAAAGACACTCCTGAAGGTCAATACTTTCCCTTCATGATGCTGACCCTACAGTACTACATTAAGATGGACAGAGGCTGGCTCAGCAGTACTTGGTACTTTTGCAGAGGACTGTTCTATTCCCCGTACCCATGTGGAGTCCTACAACCCTCTCTTGAACTCCAGTTCCTGGGAAATGATGCTGTCTTCAGGCCTCTGAAAACACTGCACACAAGTGGTGCACAGACAAAAGACGCAGGCAAAACAATCATACACATAAAACAAAATCTTTTTAAAGATGATATAGGAACAGATAAATACTACATAAGCTGCTCAAACAAGACATGTCATACAGATTGGGCATCCCTCATCAAAATGGCTATTTCAAAATTTTAGAATATTTACATAGATTTTCCAGAACATCTTTAACCTGAAACTATGAAAGCATTCAATATGCTCCAAAATCCAAAACAGTACAAGCATAACACTGTTATAGTAAAGAATGGAATCTACCTAGGTAGAGACATACCATGTCCCTTAAGAGTTAACTCCATTGGGTGGAATAAGGATCTTGTAAGGGCCTTCCAGAGCAAAACAGGCTCACCTCACCATAAGATAATGCTCTTTTCCTTCCCAGAATTCCCACTCCCTAATGTGATCCCTCAGGTGGCACACTAAGAATAGTCAGATCCCAAGGACCCTAACTCCAGCTCTTTTATAAGGCATCTCTGTTGGGAGAAAACAGTGGGAAAGACAAAAGTACCACTCAGGTCCACACAGTAGCCTGCTCCTATAGTAAAAATGTCACTCAAGGAGAAGCATGCCACAGTCTTGTCCCCAAGCTAAATATCTCCTTGGAGGAACTGATTTACCCTCAAAGTGCTGAAAAATTAAGTGAAGGAACTATGGCATACAAAAATAAATCCTCTTAATTGAAACAGAAGAAAGATGAAACACAAGGGAATAGAGAACAAAAATAAATATCAAAGCTAAATTCAACTATATCAAAAGTATAGGACTGGATAAAGCAATAGCCAATCACTTGTTATTTTCCTAAGACTTAAAAATATAGCAAGTTTGTAACTGGGTATTGTAGTTCAGCCTATAATGCCAGAATGTGGGAAGCTGAGAATTCAAGAGTATCCTGACCTATACAGTGAGTTTGAGGCAATCTCAGCTTAAAAAGATATATGTATGTATGTATGTATGTATGTATGTATATATATATATATATATATATATATATATATGAATGAAATATACCACACAACAGCAAATAGAAGAAAGCTAAATTAGTCATAATATTATTAAACAAAACAGAATCAAGAAAATAAATCCTACCAATAGAAAGACAAAAAGGAGTCTTTTGTAATAACAAACATCACAAAAAATGAGGAAGCTGCAATATTTAAAATACAAATGCACCAAACTGAAGCAGTTGAGTCTAGGGAAACCTGAATTTTATGTGTTTTGGGCTAGCTTTTCCTAAAAATGCACTTGGCAACCTTAGATCATTACCCGGCACATACTATGCATACATACCCCGATCTTAACAATGAACCCAACCCGTTAGCAACTTACACACATGAATCTAGAAACAACCACCAGAGTTTATCACAGGTAACAAAACTACAGAGCCTAAAATACATTTAAAAAATTGTAAGTAAATATAAATTAAAAAAAAATAGTTCAACACTTGTAAAATCTCCATTTTCACTGAAAGAACTAGACAGATCAAGGAAGGGGATATAGATGAAGGTGGAGCATTTACTCTGAAGGACTATGCCTAGCAACACCACCAAACACTCACAGGATACCAATAAGGAAGACAAAGACTTAAAAAAGCAGTTTAAATCAAGTAAACTTAGCACACATACAGAGAATATTTTACCCCACAAATTAGCTGTAGAGAAAAATTTTAAGCATGGACTGTTTAAACTGGGAGTGATGGTATATAGCTGTAATCCCAGCACTCGGGAAGTTGAACAGAAATGACTGCAAACTCGAAGTTGAACAGAAATGACTGCAAACTCCAAGTCAGCCTGGTTTACTTAAGCAAATTTCAGGTCAATCAGTTCTATGTCCGGGCAGGAAGTGCTGGAGATGACTCAGAGGTAGGTTAAGAATGCTTGCTACTCTTTCAAAAGACACTGAGCTCATTAGCAGCATCAAGTACTCACATCAGGAGACTCACAATCACCTGTAGCTCTAGTTCCAGGGGAATCTAAACTCTGAAAGCAATTACACTCATGTACACATATTCATAGAGACAAACAAGACAGAGACACAATTAAAAATATAAAAAAAAAAATCTAAAAGCAAACAAAACACATAGTCCACAGAACAAGCCTTGATAAATTTAAAAGTACTGAAATCATAAATGTGTTGAGCCCATCTACAATAGGATGACAGTAGAAATTAATAACAGGAAAAGAGTTGATAAATTTACAAATATATGGATATTAAGAAATACATTCAGAAGCCAACAGGAAACACTTGTAAAATGGAAAGTATACATAGATAAGTAAAAATAAAAATACGAAATACAAGATTTGTGGCGTGTAGTCAATGTAATGTTTACAAGAAAATTGATACTTACAAAAGTCAATCTTAAAAAGATCTCAAACCAGAGCCAGGCAGCGGTGGCACACACCTTTAATCCCAGCACTCAAACTACAGAGAGAAACCCTGCCTGGACAAATGAATAAACAAACAAACAAACAAACAAACAAATCCAAAACCATTAACATCCCATAACCTTGTAACACTGGAAGTAGAGCAAAATAAAAACTAAAACAGTTACATGTAAAGAAATATAAAGACTAAAACAAAGACAAACATAATGTGGAACAGAAAAATTTGAGAAAAATTAGTTAGTCCAAAAGTTGGCTATTTGAAAAGAGTATCAAAATTGATAAATTTGCAAAGTGGGGTGACACAGGATTAATCTCAGGATTGGGAGGCAGAGGCAGGAAGATTTCTGTGAGTTTCAGGACAGCCATTGCTACATAGTGATACCCTGTCTCAAAAACAAACCAAACAACAACAACAACAAAAACCTGACATACTAACTAGGCAAAAAGACTCAGAAATTACTATGTGGAACGACCAAGGATGCAGTATGAAATTCCAACTTGCCCTTAGCACTCAGTTATACACTCATAGTATGGTCTTATTATTCTTCCCACTGTAACCTCCTAGCTGAGTACAGTGCCTGCTCAACAGGCATTCTGTCTGTTTCTGTGCAAACTGTAGAGGAAGAATCCTAAATTTATAAATGAAAGAGACAAATTCATAGAAATATAAAAAGTACTAAGTTTTATCATGAAGAAATAGACAATCTGAATAGAATTCTAAAAATGTAAATAACAAATCAAAAAAATTCATATAATAAGCCTATGTTTAGATGACTCTATTGGTCAAGTCTACCAAACCCTAGGGGGAAAAAAATGCTAATACTTGACATCTTCAAGAAAATAACATTTAACTCATCTTATCAGCTCAGTATCAGCCATACTAAAAACAGGCAGAGATCACAAATTATAAACCCTTCTGAACATACATACCAAATTTCCTGATCAATTATCAGAAACTAAATTTAGTATCATAGCAAAAGTATTATACACAGAACAATAGGACATGATCTTAAAGGTTGGTTCAATAATGGAACAATAAGTAAAATACCCTATCAACAGGAAAAAAAAAAACTCACAAAAAATTTATGAACATCTCCCACAGAAGCAGAATAAATTTGACAAAATTCAATGTGCCTTTTAAAAAATTGTTATTTTTAATTATGTAAGTATGTATGTATACATATATATACACATATGTATGTATACATATACACAATACATACATACATACAAACAATATGGTTGCTCATCTTCCAAAAGTAATTAAAGTCAAAATGGTGGCTATTATTAATTGTCTAGTATGGCAACTGCATAATGCTAATGTCAAGCAGCTATGAATGCTTTCCCAATTAAAATCATTCCCCGGAAATGATGTAGAACTTACACTAGGCACCCAGAGGCCCTGATCTGAGGAATTATTTCCTGGAACTACACACTCTCCAACTTTCACACCCAACTCCCACAACACTACAAATACTAAACTAAAAGCATATAGTTGAAAAAATAATAAACCAAATAAAGAAATAACACCAGATACATAAATCCCAACACCATTTAACATGAAACACACAAAAAGCCAAGACAACAAAATTCCTTCAAAAATTCACAATTCTTCAGCAAAGACATCTAGTGAGAGTCAGTCAGATGAAACCTCGGAGAACTCAAAACAATGATTAGAAGTATCTCCAAAGACACAAATTAGCAAATGAATAAGGTATGGATTGTGTGAAAATAATATTTCAACAAATTCTTAAGGGGGAAAAAAATCAACCTGAAATGCTAGAAATAAAGTCAAATCAAGCATTCTGCGGAAAGTCTCAGCAATAGAATAGATCAAGGAAAGGACAGAACACATGGTGGAAGAACTGGAACAATCCAAGGACAAAGATATAATAAGGAATTACAAGATATTCACAATACTCTGATTTAAAAAAAAAAGTATGGGTTATAGGAGTGGAAGAAGGGGCAAAATCTCATTCTAAAGGCATAGAAAACATTTCTAAAGAATCATGATGGAAAATTAGCCAGAGTTATAAAAAGAGATGTCAATCCAGATATAGTAGGCATTTAGGACATAAAGACCACAGAGACCCTCAAAACAACACGGACAGTTGTCATTACTCTTTATAGCCCGTGAGAACTAAATGGTAAGACCCTATTGCTGAAGATATCCCATATTTTGGTTACGAGACATAGAGAAACCAACCTAGAACTGATCTGAAAACACTTCCCTGCTGACTAACTTTCATAGTGCTAGAAGGTACTACTGCAGGCCATGGGAGAGAATTGGCATCAATGGTAATAAAGCAAACCACACATGAGACAAGATGTACTCAGCTATGCTCATGGCAGCTTTATTTATAATAGCCAAAAGCTGGAATCAACCCAGATGTCCCTTAACTGAGAAATGAATACAGACATGACAGATATGAAGGTAACCAACTACTTTTGGGTCGGATTTAAGGACAGCTAAACAGAAAGGAATTCATGCCTGGACTGTAAACTGGTCAAAATCCATAGCTTGGAAAACTCTAGTCTTGAAGGTGGGGTACCCTAGTACTGCTGTCTTGATGAACAGACAAGTTTCAGTCTTCTAAATATTTGTTTACACACATAGATTAGTGCTGCCTTCAATCTTGGCCAGAAAAGCTTCTCTTTGCAGTGGTCAGCACTTAATGCTAACTTATAACTGACCAAAGTGTTGGGAATAAGTGAGTAGGTAGGCTCAGTCATAAATGGAATATCGGAGAACACAAAGGAAGAGAAAGTGAAATGAATATAAGAGTTAAAAGATGGAGATGAATGCTCGGGAAAAGCTAGTAAGATCAGTCAGCATTCTATCGGGTTAACTGAACTCAATTATGAATTTGCTTCATGTAATTGAAGGAGGGGTGGGCATGGTGGAGTGATCATGGGAGTGGGAGGGGGACTGGGCTGGATCTGATGAAGACACTGCTTACATATATGAAACTGTCAAAGAATGAAGATCTTCTATTTTCTAGAGAAAAAAGTTTTCATACATTAGGTAACAGATTATCTTGCCATTACAAGTATTAAGATTTTAAAAGTGGACTTCTGGAGGAATCACCATCCCTGACCTCAAGCTGTACTATAGAGTAATATCACGATAAAACTGCATGGTATTGGTACAGAGACAAATAGGCCGATCAATAGAATAGAATTGAAGACCCAGAAATAAACCCACCCACCTAGGGACACTTGATCTTTGACAAAGAAGCCAAAACCATACAGTGGAAAAAAAGAAAGCATTTTCAACAAATGGTGCTGAACTGACAATCTGCATGTAGAAGAATGCAAATTGATCCATATTTATCTTCTTGTACAAAGGTCAAGTCCAAGTGGATCAAGGACTTCCACATAAAACCAGATACACTGAATCTAATAGATGAGAAAATAGGTAAGAGCCTTGAACATATCAGCACAGGGGAAATTTTGCTGAACAGAACTCCAATGGCTCATGTCTAAGATCAACAATTGATGATGGGACCTTATGAAATTGAAAAGCTTCTGTAAGGCAGAGGGCACTATCAACAGAACAAAATGGAAACCTACAGATTGGGAAAAGATCTTTACTATGCCTACATTCGGCAGAGTAGAACTCAAGAAGCTGGACTCCAGAGAACCAAGTAACCCTATTTAAAAATGGGGTACAGAGCTAAACAGAGAATTCTGAACTGAGGAATCTCCATTGGCTGAGAAGCACCTAACAGAATGTTCAACATCCTTAGTCATCAGGGAAATGCAAATCAAAACAACCCTGGGATTCCACATTACACCAATCAGAATGGCTAAGATCAAAAAGTGGCTACCATAGACGCTGGCAAGGATGTGAAGAAAAAGGAACCGGCACTCCTCCACTACTGGTGGGATTGCAAGCTGGTACAACCATTTTGGAAATCAATCTGGTGGTTTCTCAGAAAATTGGCAATAGTTCTACCTGAAGACTCAGCTATACCACTCCTGGGCCTATACCTCTACCATATGCTCTACCATATCACAAGGACAGGTACTCCACTATGCTCATGCAGCCTTATTTATAATAGCCAAAAGCTAGAAACAACCCAGATGTCCCTTAACTGAGAAATGAATACAGAAAATGCAGTACATTTACACAATGGAATACTACTTAGTTATTAAAAACGAGGACATTATGAATTTTGCAGGCAAATAGATGGAACTAGAAAATATCCTGAGTGATGTAACTCAGATCCAAAAATACATACATGGTATATACTCACTGATAAGTGGATATTAGCCCAAAAGCTCAGAATAGCCACGATACAACTCACAGACCATATGAAATTTAACAAGAAGGAAGGCCCAAGTGTGGATGCTTCAATCCCACTTAGAAGGGGGAAACAAAATAATCACAGGAGGCAGAGGGAGGAAGGGGTCTAGGTGGGAGAGGAGAGGAGGAGGAAAAAAAGGGGTCAGAATCAAGTATGGGGGGGAGACAGGAGAGAAGCCCAGAGGGCCAGAAGAATGAATAAAAATGTGTAGCAGTATGGGGTGGGGGTTGGGGAAAACCACTAAAAAGTCCCAGACACCAGGGATGTGAGAGGTTCCCAGGACCCAATGGGGACAACATTAGCTGAAATACCCAACCGTGGGGAGATGGAACCTGAAGAGACCACCTCCAGTAGATAGACATGGCCCCCAGTTGAAGAATGGGGCCACCCACCAATCTCAAAAATTTTGACTCAGAATTGTTCTTGTCTAAAGGAAACGCAGGGACAAAAAAATGGAGCAGAGACTGAAGGAAAGCCATCCAGGGACCTCCCCAAATTGGGATCCATCCCATGCACAGCCACCAAACCCCAACACTATTGCTGATGCCAAAATGTGCTTGCAGACATGAGCCTGGCATGGCTGTCTTCTGAGAGGCTCTATCAGCACCTGTCTGAGACAGATGCAGATACTCACAGCCAGCCATTGTACTGAGCCTGGGGACCCCTATAGAAGAGTTAGGGGAAGGACTGACTGAAGGAGCTGGCAACATCATAGGAAAAATGACAGTATCAACTAACCAGACCCCTCAGCCCTCCCAGGGACTAAGCCACCAACCAAAGAGCATATATGGGCTGGTCTGTAGCCCCAACTACATATGTAGCAGAGGACTGCCTTCTCTGGCCTCAGTGGGAGAGGATGTACTTGGTCCTGTGGAAACTTGATGCACCAGAGAAGGGGGATGCTAGAGGGGTAAGATGGGAGTAGGTGGACAGAGGAGCACCCTCTTAGAGGTGAGGGGGAAGGGGGATAGAGGTTGGGGAGACTGTGGGGGGGACGACTGGGAAGCGGGAGAACATTTGAAATATAAATAAATTAATAAATTAAAATACTTAATTTTTTAAAAAAAGAAAAAAGTGTACTACTATCCAGTTTCTACCTCATACATAATTGTTTTTTGCTTTTTTGCTCTGTGAATTTCTGTGTTTCAATGGCAGGGTCTGATCTGGATGGAGGCTCTTTGATTTTTCAGTATTCTCATAATCTGTTCCTGAAAGAATAGCAACTCTATAAGAATCTAGATGTAGAAAGATTCTAACTCAAATTCTATAATTCAAAATACCTGACTGGTAGCTTTTTTAAATCTCTTCTCAACCTAGAGTTAGGAGAAATGAGATAGACAGCCTACTCTTTCAAAAGCAGACTAGGAACACAAAACCTTACTAAGCAAACAAAATGTTTCCCTTTAGCATCCATAAGAAACCAAAGTTCCATACAAAATCAGCTTAGTTACAGTTTCCTACTGAGTTCAATAAACATGTATATGCCTAAATTGTATTTTTCTCTAGGTACCATGGGCCAAAATCCTTTCATTTTTGCATAATAATTTCCCATATTGAGTTTAAACCTACTTATATTGCCCTTTTCTCATTTCCTAAATTTATTGTAAGTAAAATAAAAGACTAGTTTTTTTTTTTTCTTTTTTGGTTTTTCTGTGTGTCCCTGGCTGTCCTGGAACTCACTTTGTAGACCAGGCTGGCCTCAAACTCAGAAATCCGCCTGCCTCTGCCTCTGCCTCTGCCTCCCCAAGTGCTGGGATTAAAAGGTGCATCACCACGCCCAGCAAAAGACTAGGTTTTAATCACCCTTCATTGATCAAAACAGAGACTGATTTGCCAGCACAGGTTTTTATTTCCCTCTTTAAATTTCACCACTAAAATCAGACACGTAAGACTCCAAGTGATTATTACTTTGCATATTTGGTGTTAGTTTTATGAATGCATTGATTATTTTTCAAAAATAACAGAAAAATTAAACCCAAAGTAATCTATGGAAATTCAGGAAATCTATCAGATTTCCAAGGGAAAAATGTTTTCTACTTTATTTACAGTTGTATTCATAGTATTTAGCACAGAATCCAGAGCATGTTGCAATTATCAGTACATAACAAAGTATACCACTGGGTATGTTATCTATCTCCCTCTAAAAATCATAATGTATAACATAACCTAAATGTAAAAACATCTACTTGAGTAAATAATAAAAGATAATAAACAAGCAACATAAATGGACAATAAGTGAATTATTAAATAATAAATCATACTGCCATTAAAAATTAAACATTTGGCTCCTGAAATATCTTAGTAGATAAATGAGCTTGCCACCACGCCTGAAAACCAGTTCTCAACTGGTGGGAGAAGCCTCTCCCACCACGGTCACATACCAGATAGCCTCAATTCATAACAGTAGCAACATTAGTTACGAAGACGCAATGAAGTAATGTTATGGTTGGGGTCAGCACAACATTAGGAACTGTATTAAGGGTCACGGTGTTAGGAAGGTTGAAAGCCACTGTGTTAAGGGATAAAATTCAATCTTGTGTGGCTAGTGCTTCTATCAGTCAAATCATCTACCTAGCCCCTGGGTTTGAGATAGGACCTTACTGCATTGTAGGCCATGCTGACCTCAACCCTGAGGCCATCCTCCTAGCTCAGCCTCCTCACTGGAATTATAGGCACCAACATGGCCTTAAACTCCTGAGTGTTCTAATACAGGAATTGTGCGCCCTCAAACCTGGCTAGATATAAGTACTTTTAAAAACAAGATCTATTTAAAGGAAACTCTGAAAAAAGTTAAGTACTCAAAAGAATTTATCTTGGTAAATTAAGAACTGAGACACATTCTTGAGGAACTAACTGTTAATAAGTGCATGTGGGGCTCAGCGGTTAAGAGCACTGACTGCTCTTCCAAAGGTCCTGAGTTCAATTCCCATCAACCACATGGTGGCTCACAACCATCTGTAATGGAATCTGATGCCCTCTTCTGGTGTGTCTGAAGACAGCTACAGTGTACTCATATAAATAAAATAAATCTTAAAAAAAAATAAGTGCATGTGAATTGTATAGAATTTATAACCTATAGTAAGCCAATGTCATTTCATTCTATTGGCTCCTCTGCTACATACCAGTAGACATGTCCCCAAGCAACTCTTCAGGTACCTCTCATGTTCTTCTACCACTAACAAGTCCTTTAAAAGTTTGTCCTCTCTTTATAGAGCTTCTTCAGTAATATACTGTACTGTATATTTATACTAAAATAAATCTGTATTTAAATCCCCTTTGACTTATATAAGTTATTTGCCTGGCATTGATTAGGCAATCATCTATCCTTACAGAGTTCTTTTCCTATTTGCTACCTGACCGTTATGAGGACAGAGTAAAAGCAATAATACTGTATTAAAAGTGACCATGGCAAGCCCTCAGTAAAATAACTTGCTACAACTTATCAGCAAGCTTATCACCTTGACTATGTTTTCTACCTTAAATACTTGTTTTGACTTTCTGAAAAAAACTTCAATGATGCTAGGTGGCATGCCTTTAATCTCAGCACTCTGGAGGAAGAGGCAGGTGGCTGTCTTAGAGTTAGGCCACCCTGGTCTACTGAGTGAATTCTGGACAACCAGGGCTACACAAAGAAACCCAAGGGGAGGGCAGGGCACACACTTCATTGACAAGACAAGAATGTACCTTGTAGACAATCAGCAAGTAATTTCATTCAATACATTCACCACGACTTTATAAGACTGTAGACAAGATAGTAACGTGATAGCAAACTGTCAAATATACAATGATATACTGATTTTACCAGTAGAGGTACCTTGTGTACCATACAACACAGAGTTTTGTGAAATGTGCATAACATAATCTGCTCAGGGTGTCCATAACCAAATACAGCATTAGCTCTCAGTCTTAATTAGGGTTCCTACTCCTATGATGAAACACCATGACCAAAGCAACATAGGGAGGAAAGGGTTTATTTCCCAAGTTCCAAATAACAGTTCATTATAAAAAGCAGGGCAGGAACCTGGAGGCAGAAGCTGATGGAGAAGCCAGAGGAGTGCTGCTTACTAGCTTGCTCTCCAAGGCTTGTTCAGCCTGCCTTCTTATAGAACCCAGGACCACCAGGCCAGGAATAGAACCACCCACAATAGGCTGGGCCCTCTCACATAATCATTAATTAAGAAAATGCCATACAGGCTTGTCTAAAAGCCTGATTTTATGGAAGCATTTTCTCAATTGAGGCTTCCTCCTCTCTGGTAACTTTAGTTTGCATCAAGTTGACAAAAAACTAGCCTACACACACCCCCACCACCACCAAAAAAGACCCTCTGTCCTTTTGCTAGAGGATATTAAAGAAATCTTTTCAATTAATGTTCCCATTTTTGTATAGCCCTGGCTGTCCTAGAGCTCTCTAAACTAGGCTGGCCTCACACTCACAGAGATCTGCCTGCCTCTGCATCCCAAGTGCTGGGTTTAAAAGAGTATGCCACCACTGCCAGGCTTAATAAAGGTTTTCTTGGCAGAATTTTTTAGCACCACCAATATGTTCAATTTCCACTTTCTGCTTAGAAAAATTAATGAAAGACAAATTCAAGATATTTTTCAATTAAGGAACAAGTGACAACAGTAAAATATTCACATGATGTAAATTATCAAAAAGCAAAACTTTTATGCAAATCATAAAACAGTCCAACAGAGTAATAAGCCTCCAAAGAAAAAGCAAACAAGAAGGGCTGGAGAGATGGCTCACTGGTTAAGAGCCCTGGCTGCTCCTCCAGAGGACCCAAGTTCAATTCCCAGCATCCACATGACAGCTCACAACTGTCCATAACTACAGTTTCAAGGAATCTGACACCCTCACACCAATGCACATGAAATAATTAACAACAAAAAGTGTCTTTTTCTCAGCGCACAGGCTGATCTCTGTGAATTTGAGGCGAGCCTGGTCCACAAGGGCAGTTCCTGGCACAGAGAAACCTGTCTGGAACCCCCCTCCCCTCTCCAGCCCCCAAAGACAACTAAAGACTCATTAACACTCACATATCACTTCAAATACAACAGTTGCACAACTCAGATTTGTCAACCTGGGCACTTGTTCCCTACCAAAAGGAATCTTTTAACTTAAAATTACATTTATTGAACACTTAAGATAGTGTAGAACGATTTGACCAGATGCAGTTGCACATACAAGTAAGCAATCCTAGCTCTTGTTAGAAGACAAGAATTTAAGGAAATCCACCCCTACGCAAGGGAGTTCAAAGCCAGCCTAGGCTACAGGAGATCGCATCTCAAAAGAAAAACAAAACAAAATGGAATAGCTTCCGCTGTAAACTTACTTTAACTTGCTTAAAAACCTCTTTGCCTGAAGTTTCAAAAACTTTCTTTTAAAAAAAAGGCATCTTTTTTTACTGGTACTTTCTCCACATGAAAATTAACTCTAGAGAGTCCCTATGTCCTCATCTAGATGCCAGCCAATGCCTCCAAGGCGGTCCTGAAAGTGCCTCTTCCACGTCGTGACTGAATCTTGGGTGAAAGGACAGTTTCCTTAAATACGAAATGCAGTAATCAACCTAGAGGTTATATTAATGGTGAGGCCAAATCACTGCCCGCAGACTCGCTGCAAAGTCAGGACTAGGAAGGGCTCTTGGCTCAAGTTCCTTAGAGTTACAGGGGTGGGGCGTAGGGGGGGATGCTATGTCCCCGAGTCACCTCAGGCGAGCAGGGGTATTTCACATACCTGGAGGAAGCTGCAAATTAGCCGGTAGTTGGATTGTCGTGGTGCCCGGCGTTTTCACGGTGACTATCTGAGGAGCGGGCAGCCTAGGGCTGCCGAGTTTAGGAAGGGCAGTGACAGGAACCACTTTGGTCACTAGAGTCCCCACTGGGGCTGGCAAGGGCTGGGGCGCCACAGACTCCACGCAAACACTGACAGGAGCCTTAGTCACAGGGCCCAGGGCCACCGGGGTGCCCTCCACCCGGACGGGCAGCGCGGCGACCGGAGCCATGGTCACGGCCCCCGACGCGCTCGAGACTACAGGAGCAGCGGCGCCGGCCGGCTCCGTGAGGCCCGCCGGCATGCCCTCGGAGGCTCAGCGGCAGCGACGCTGCCCTTCCCGGAACTGAAGCGAGGCGAGCCGGGGCGAGCGGCAGGAGACTCGGGTGCAGTCCGGGCGCCGCAGCATCGCGGAGCACACGCGCGCTCCGGGCCCGGCTGGCGGCGACACCGCCGGGCACTCCCTCAGCGGCGCTCACACGTGCGCGCTCAGCCCGGGTCCCGCGGCAGAAGCGCCCGGACCGGCAGCTCCCTCAGGGCGTCACTTCAGTTCCCACCCGGGGAGCTTTAACTCGGAGCTTCCGCGCCAGAAATTCAAAATCCTACAGACCCGCAGAGTCCGCAGGCGACCCACACGCGCTCCGCACAAACCCCGGCGCGGCTCAGCCAGCCATGTTTATATAGCCACGCGGAGCCCTTGCGCACGCGCCCTGGCAGCCCCCGCCGCCCGGGGCTTCCCTGAAGTTCGACCTTCTGATTGGCCAGCGAGAGGAATCGCGCTAGTGACGTCACGCTGGGCGGCTCCGGAGTAGCTCCGAGTCTTCAGCAGAATCTGAAGCTCAGAGGCGCAGGTTCCCGGAAAGTTATCACGTGCGAGCGGCTAGCAGCACCGGGCGACCTGCGACAGGGCGCGCCTTGCTTGCTTGCTTGCTTGCTCCGCTGGCTTGCCCCGGCCTAAGCGCCTCAGAACGCCTCCACTCGCCTCTCCTAGGATGTTATACATTAAGAAAAAAGTGCGGAGAACTGACTCTTGACAAGGTGGAATTCAGTAACTCTCGCTTTGGGTTTGTCTGGTTTCCGGGTGTTTTGTTTTGGGTTTTTTGTTTTTCTGTTTTTTTCCGGCGTCCCTGGAAAGCCTGGCAAAAATTTTCATAACAGTAGACACTGGGAAAATCAGAATAGTGTATACGTTTACAGTTCCTAAAGTATTATTTTAGACTTTAAATAGCTAAAACAAACTGGAAATTTTTTTATTCCTCCTCACTGGTTTATATGTCTCTGTCCACTTTTAGCTTGTTTTTACTGAATTTTGTTTAGACAGGGTCTCACTATTTAGCCCTAGCTGGCCTTGAACTCAGAGAGCGCCTTATCTCTACCTCCCTAGGGCTAGGATTCAAGGCTCGCCCCGCCACACCTCCACACCTGGATATTTTCTTTTTACTCTGTAGTTTAGGATCCTCTGGAACTCCTCCTGACTTGAAAGTGAGGTAACCCCGCCTCGGCTTCTTCCTGCCTGCTGAGCATTTCGTAGCATATTTAAATTGTTAACCTGTTTACACGTTATCTTCCGGAAAACTAGGACAGGTCTTTTGATTCTTAATCTTCAAACTCCAGCTCTAAAATCTTTTTTGGGGTGTGGGGGGCGGGAGGCTGGGAGGGAGAATCCGGAGACCGGGTTTCTTGCTGGCTTTCCTGGAACTTATTCTCTCCCCTCCCCTCTTCCCTCTCTTCCTGAGTTGCTATACAGAAAGTTCCAGGCCAGCCAGGGTTACATAGCAAGACCCTCTCTTAAATAAACAAACAAAAATCATACATTAAATATTAATGTTAAGGCCGGGCGTGGTGGCGCACGCCTTTAATCCCAGCACTCAGGATGCAGAAGCAGGCGAATTTCTGAGTTCGAGGCCAGCCTGGTCTACAAAGTGAGTTCCAGGACAGCCAGGGCTATACAGAGAAACCCTGTCTCAAAAAACCAAAAAAAAAAAAAAAAAAAAAAAAACCCAAAAAACAAAAAACCTAAATATTAATATTAAAATAATTAGGACTCCGTAGTAAGCACACCTACTGTTATTTCAGAGGGCCTGAATTCATTCCCAGCAAGCACACCAAACAGCTCCAGATCTGACAACCTGTCCACTGTGGGCACCAGAACTCATGTGCACATGTCCACACAGAGACACATACATGTAATAAAAAAAAATAATAAAATAGAAAAAATAAAATAATCACCAAAACTTAATGTCCACCAAAATTTAAAAACAAACAAAAATATACTTTTAAAAGTGTTCTGAGAGAATCCCTTTGCCTCTCCTGTCATACAATGTAAGTTTACAATAAAAAGATGACGGTCTAGGAAGCCGCTCTTATCAGACACCAAATCTGTCTTTTTTTTTTTTTTTTTTTTTTTTTTTTGGACTTCTCAGACTTCTTATCACAGTTGGATAGGCTTCTATCACAATTATTTATTGGGGGGTTGGGGAATGCATACCACAGTGTGTGTGCAACCATGTGGGTCCTGGTATTAAACTCAAGTCTTTAGTAAACACCATTACTAGCTAAACCATTGCACTGATGTAGAGTAGTATTGTGTTGTAGCTTCCCAAATAACCGTCAATCTCATTTCCGTTTTTAGTCTTCTCCATCTCTGTAAACCTGGATGTTCCTCACTTGATATAGAAATCTCCATACGTGCTTGTTCCGCTGTATGTCTCACATACCTCATCCAGTCCAGGTGAAAGCTCTGCTCATGTTGACAGTGAACAGAGGCAGGAGGATAGGAAGCTCATGACCAGCTTTGCCAGTCCTTGTCTCAAAATAAACTAAACTTATCTGTGGTTCAGTTCACTTGCAACTCTCTCCATCTCCCACCCCAGTCTACAGTTTTCTAGATCACATTGATGCTGACTCCCCCAACGGAAGGCTCTTACACTGTCTGGCAGAATTCCTTGGGCATAAATATATTTAATAAATATTTGGTAAGAGGTTGGATTGAATAAAGCCAAGCAACATTTAAGCAAAGCAAAAACAGTGTTGGCAATTTAAATTTTAGTCCGGTTCATCAAAAGCTGAGTAGATGAATTAGCCTTGATTTTTCTCCCAGCATAACTACCACACCCAGCTTTTTCTTTCCCTCTTTGTTTTCTTCCTTCCTTCCTTTCTTTCTATTTTTTTTCCTCACCTTTGGTGAAAGTCTTAGCCTTAAGGAAAAGCCAAGCCCACAAACACTGGCAGCACATACTTTGTAGACCATGGCTTTTTTTTTTAATTATATTTTAACTACTGAGCTGGATGGTTTTGTGTCAGCTTGACATAGGCTGGAGTTACCTAAAAGGAAGGAGCCTCAATTGAGAAAATGTCTCCATAAGCTGCAGCTATAGAGCATTTCTTAATTAGTGATTGATGGGGATGGTGGTGATGGGTGTCCAGCCCATTGTGGTTAGTGCCATCCTTGGGCTTGGGCTTGAGTTCTAAAAGAAAATTGGCTGAGCAAGCCATGAGGAGCAAGACTATAAGCAGAACTTCATGGCCTCTGCATCAGCTCCTGCCTCCAGGTTCCTGCCCTTTTCCAGTTCCTGCCCTGGCTCCCTTCAGTTATGAAGAGGTATGGCAGTATCAGCCAAATACACACTGTCCTGCTTTACTCGCTTTTAGTCATGGTGTTTCATTGCAACAACAGAAACCCCAACCTTTCTCTTTCCCTATCCTCCCTCTGACACCTCCCCTGTCCCCTTCCCCCATCTCCTTCAAATTCATGGCCTCTTCTTTTATGAGTTGTTACTACATACATGTATGTATTTGTATATACACATACATTTCCAAATAGAACATGATGAGTCCATATAGTGTTACTTGTAGGTATGTTTTCAGTGCTGACTATTGGGCACTGGACAACCAATTGTTGTGCTCATCCCTGGGGTGAGCCAGCCCTCTGGCTCCCAGCTTTATTGAGTTGCTGTAGTTCTTTGTGTAAGCTTGAGGCCTCATGGAATTTCCCTATCCACTTTGGCATATCCATACTGGTGTCATCCTGGTTCAGCTCACATTTGGGCAGTCATGTGGGTGAGGTTTTTATGGATGTAGCTCCTGAAACTACTAGGAGACATAATCTCACAGCATTTTTAATCCTCTGGTACTTGCAATGCTCCCTGAGCCTTAAGTACAAAAGTGATTTGTATCCATTGGAACCAGGCTCCACAACTCTGCATTTTAGTTGGTTGTGGTTTAACATAGTGGTATCTAACTGTTGCAAAGGGAGGTTTCCTTGATGATCCATAAAGGCTACACTTATCTGTGAGTGTAGGGACAAATGTTCAGAGATTGTCCCTAGGGATTAATCTGGTTGAGTAAATTAGTAGCAGGCACTATAATAGGATGGTTTCAGCAGCAATGAGTAGTTAGAGTCCCAGTTCCAGGAATGGTCTCCCTCTAGTTGAGCCGATCTTAAAAGAGGTTTGGCTACTGCCAAGGTTTTTCTCTTGCAGCTTTCCGTACACTTTGTGATATATATGTGGTATTTTGACTGTGATATGCCGTGGAGATTTTCTTTTCTAGTCTTCTCTGGTGGTCTGTATGCTGCTTCTTAAATCTGTATGGGTATGTCTTTCCTCACTTAGGGGAAGTTTTCTTTTATGATCTTGTTGAAGATCTGGTCTATGCCATGGACTTGGAATTTTTCTCCCTTGTTTATGCCTATGATTTGAAGGTTTGGGGTTGTTTTGTTTTGTTTTGTTTTGTTTTTCATTTCCTATGTGTTCTTTTGCTGTGTATTCTAAATGTTTTCATGTTCATTGCTTACTTCGTCTAGATCTTCTGTTTTATCTTTGAAACATGATATTCTGTCTTCTGTTTGGTTCATTTTATTTGTAAGGCTTCCCTTTTGAGTTTTCTAGTTGGGCTGTTGGGTGTTTCAACTCTATCTTCATCTTCCCATGAGTCCTTGTCAGTGCCCCCGTCTCTACTGAGTTCCATTCTCAAGTCCTCACTGGTCCCCATCATTCTTTATTCCATCCATCATCAACCTCATGTACCTTGGGTGTCACTCGGATTTTTATTCTCCTTTAACTTTTTCTCCTTGACTTTATTGAGATGTTTCTTTCTTTCTATCTTCTTTCAACTCCTTGATTTCTTTGTGAAGGCTTATGACTGTTCTTTTAATTTCTTTGTCCTAGTTCACTGGGTAATTCTCATTGGCAGGAATTTCTATAGGACTGGTAGGTTTGGGGAGAAGATACTGCCTTGATCTGTCAGATTGTTGGTCTTCCTGTGATGAGATAGGAGCATGTGGACTTTCTTTGTTGGTTTTAAGTTAATTGTGGATAGAACAGCGTTGGGGAAAAGAGAAGTAGGGGCAGGTTGGGTGGAAAGAGGTTGGATGTAGCTTGGGTGGAATGCAGTCAGGTGGGCAGACAGGACTGGGCTGGTATACAGGATGTGCTTCCTGTTTCAAGCTGGGCATATGGGTGCTGATAGGCCTGAGTGAAAAGGTTATATGTGGTGTGAGAGAATCCTGTGGCAGATACTCGCCTAACACTGGAGTTCCTCTGCAGTGGAGGCAGGGAAGTCCAGACTAAGCTTGTACAATTGTGGACCCAGGATAGATATTGTAAATTATGAGAAAAAATATGGATAAAAAGGTCAGGATTAGCCACAAGACTAGATCCTGGAGAAGGTTGTGGGAAGTCTATATATGCAGTGGAATGGTAGAGGCAGTGCAAAGTTCCTGAGGGTAGATGAAGGTATGACAGGTCCAGGGAGAAGCCTAACTGTTGGCTCAGGTGAAGGAGAATGTGGTAGGACTAAGCAAGGACAGAGATTTGGGACCCTGCAGAAGAAGCCTGCATGTCACTACTACAAGGTACAGGTGGCCAAACTAGGCATGCACATTCTTACACATTTCTTTCTACAATTTGCTTTATCATTTATCTAATGATGGGAAATTTCATTCTCTTATTCCCCAAAATATACCCCTCTGTACCTAGCATTAGTAGCCACTGGCCTGGATTTGGAGTTCAATAGTGCTGGAGTTACATTTCTGTAAAAACTGAAGCAGAATGCTTGGGAATAAAATGATGCATTTGTCTCTAAATATGAAAAGAACAAAAGAAGAAAAATCAGTTGATTGTATTATGATTATCTGTTAAAATTTGTAAACATAATTGTCTTAGGGTTTCTGTTGCTATGTAGAGATACCATGACTACATCAGCTCTTATAAAGAAAAACATTTATTTGGGATGGGCCTATAGTTCAGAGGTTTAGTCCATTATCATCATAGTAAGAAGCATGATGGCACACAGGCAGACATTGTGCTGGACAGATAGCTGAGGGTTCTACATCTGGATCCACAGGCAGCAGAAGGAGAAAGACACTGGACCTGTCTTGAGCTTTTGAGACCTCAAAGCCCATGCCCTAGTTACGCGCTTCCTCTAACAAGGCTACACCTCCTAATGCCTCCTAATAACGCCACACCCTGTTGACATTCAAATACATGAGTCCATGGGGGCTATTCCTATTCAAACCAACACACTAATGATACTGAAGCATACTTCTTCTATTTGTATTTGTATGTGTTGAGTGCGCATGTAAGTGGTACAGATGCCTTATGCCTTTGAAATAAGGCACATGTCATTAAATGTTCAGATATCCTTAATAAAATAAAACTGCGAACAAATGCAAAATTATTTCCAGTAATTCACTATTAGGAACATACAAAAAGAATACAGATTAAACTGGGTAAATCCAAAGGCTAAAGTTAAAATTCCTGAAAGAACAAACTAAATTACTCTTATTGTTCATTTGAACTTCCAAGCACCTAGAATATTTTCTAGAAATCAATCAAAGTTTACCGTTCTGAGACTGGTGAGATGCTTGGCTCATCATCAAATAAAGATGCTTGCCACACAAGCCTGACCACAAACATGAACCCACACAAAGCAAGAAGCAAACCAACTTCACACAGTTTTTCTACCTTTAATGTGTATCATGGCTCATGTGCCCCTACCTCTATCATATACACAAGCACTAATAACAACAATCAATAACAAAAATTTAAAGTTTAAAAGGGAATTAAGACAAATTAAACATGAAGTCTGCCTGAGAAAATCTTCCTGAGGCTAAGCTTCGATTGCATTTTTCAGCGTATGTCGTCACAGGGGATACTCGGAACCTGGTGCATGGCGGTTTTCATCAATTCATTGAAATACCTTCTGTAACACAGCACTCGTACAGCATGATGTTCTGTCATTTTTCCTTTAGAAAGGAATATGGCCTAAACATTTTTAAAAGGGTTAAATGTGTAACCCACTTCCTTTTTTTATTTTTTATGAGACAGGATTTTACTGTGTAACCCTGACTGGCTTCAAACTCAAAATCATCTTTACTCAATTTCCCAAGTGCTACAATTATAGGTAAATGCCACTAGGCCAAGATATCACTTCCATTTTTATGCCTCCATTACTGGTTTAATATTCTCAATCACTAAAGCTGTTTATTATTTAAAATGTAATCTTTTAAAGATTTTTTATTAAAGTCTTTTTTAAATATATATATCTTTTTAAAGATGTATTTATTTATTATATGTAAGTTTACTGTCTTCAGACATTCCAGAAGAGGGCATCAGATCTCATTACGGATGGTTGCAAGCCACCATGTGGTTGCTGGGATTTGAACTCAGGACCTTTGGAAGAGCAGTCAGTGCTCTTACCCGCTGTGCCATCTCGCCAGCCCTCTTTTAAAGATTATTTCTATTTCTATATGTTGAATCTGTCTATTTGTGTGTATGCCACACGTGTGCATATGCCTACAGACATTGAATTCCCTGGAGGTGGAGTTCAGGCCATTGCCAGCTGCTCAGTGTGGGTAAGAAAACAGAACTGGATTCTTCTAGAAGACCAACACACACTCTTACCTCCTTAGCCATCTATGCAGTCACAGATAATACCTCTTAAAGAATGAACAGAAATTGGGAAGCATGGTAATACATGCCTTTAATCCCAGCAGATAGAGACAGATTTTTGAATTTGAGGCTAGCCTGGTCTGCAGAGTGGATGGTCTGAATTTGAGGCTAGCCTGGTCTGCAGAGTGGATGTACATTTTCCCCAGTCTGTTCATGGCCTCTGTGCAGCTTTACTGAACCTTTGAAGCTGGGCAACAACAGGTCCCCTAGAATTAGAGTGACAGACAGTTGTGAGGCACCATGAAGTGAAACGTAGCATCTAGAAATGCAGAGACCAGCTCTGATGTTAGCCTTCCTCCCAGCTAAGCCCTGAAATGATATGTAGCACTGTATGCTAATAGACTGAGTCCTCAAAAATCTCATTTCTAGCTTTTAATTCAAATGGAGATACATACAAATCACAAGGCAACAATCCTCAGCAGTCTCATGTCCAGCCTCAGCCCTTTGTGAGAACACCCCCGTGTTTCCTAACCCTGAGTCCTCCTAACTGTAGAGTTGATGCTCTTAACCATCTCTTCGGGGCGCTCCTCCCACTTCAATTGGTACAATGTCTTGTGTACCTCAGGCTAGCCTGCATTAGCTAAGCTGAAGATGATCTCAAACTTCTGCTCTTCCTGCCCCACCCTCTAAATGTTGGGTGTTGGAATTGCTTTTTTAAAAGAATAGTTATATTAAAAAACATTTGTGTGTGTGTGTGTGTGCATGTGCGTGTGTGTGTGTGTGTGTGTGTGTGTGTGTGTGTGTGTGTGTGTGTGTTGTGTGCCATGTGTGATCAGGTTTCCTTAGAGGCAGGAAGTCCTGTGAAGCAAAAGTTGAGCTGCTTGATATAGGTCCTGAGAACTAAACTCAGGTCCTCTGGAAGGAGCAGCAAGTGCTCGTAAGCATTGAGCTATCTCAATATCTCAGATCAGTCAGGAGATGGAATTTTAATAAAAAAGAACTATTAGTAGCTTGGCACCTATAATCTCAGCACTCTGAAAGTAGAATTCAATCCTCAGCTGTCAACAGTAAAGCTCAAGACTAGGCTGGGCTGCAGGAAGTCCTGTCTGGAGAAAAATGTTAGCTACTAGCAAATGGTTAGCTGTTAAAAAGAATGAATTCTTCAAAGTGTCTGTATGTAACAGGTGAACAGCACCAAAAATTACTGCTATACTTTGAGCACATTCATCCAAAGCCACTCTTTGGGAATATACCCGTGGGTGCAAGTGTCCAAAAGTGAGATGAGGAAGTAAGGGGTCCCGCAGGAATGGACTCATGCTATGTTAGGAGCGTGTTATCTAGTATGAGGGGTCTTGTTTGTCTGTCTGTTTTGTTTTATCTTGGTTTGCATTTGTTTGTTATTGCTGTGTACTTAAGAACATGTAAGCAACACGGGACATTAATGGTCTTTAATCCCAGAACTTGGGAGGCAGAGGCAGGAGGATCTCTGAGTTCAAGATCAGCCTGGCCTGCAGACTGAATTCCAGGACAACCAAGAATACACAGAAAAATCCTGTCTGGAAAACCTAAAAAGAAAACAAACAAACAAGCAAACACATGTACGCCTCATCCTTCCTGGGATTACAGGTGTGTACCACCAACTGTGCCTTGAGTTAGTCTGTGTGCTACAGAATATAAAATGGCATCAGTGTCCAGAGTTGAGATCCAGACCCCTGGAAAGAGAGGTTGACACTGCAAAAAGATATGCCACAGGCAATGGAATGATGTATATAGATAAATAGTTATGAAAGGGGTAGGGAGTGCACATCCCCTAAGAATATAACTTGTATCTCCGCACTAAATAATGATGGAGGGCTGGAATCCAGAAACAGTACTTACCTGTGGCTATAGCTCTGCAGAGGGCTGGAATCCAGAAACAGTACTTACCTGTGGCTATAGCTCTGCACTATCACTCAGCGCCCTCTATTGACAAAGCTTAACATTTCACCAGCTAACAAGAGAAAAGCTCTCTCAAGTCTTGGCCCTGCTCCTCCATCACAGAAGAGAGCACAGGGAAGCAGGCTTGTAGTAGAGTCCAGAAGTTCATAACTAGCCCATGTGGTACCAATATTGTATACCTCAAATGCTTTTAATTAACAAATATGTTTTCAAAGAATAGTGAGAACAGCACTGTCTCACATTTGTTGCAAACATCTTTAAGCCTGGCATAACAACAGCTGGGTCTTTACCTTGGCATTCCTTGTGTTTCAATGTTATTTTGGTTTGAATACATGAAGAAAATCTGGCCTTTAGTAGATATGTAGTTGATAATGGAAAGAGTATTTCAATAGACTTCTTATATTATGGTGGATAACCAAAACTTGCCAAGTAGTAGTTTTTAAAAGATGGGTGGCAATACGGAAAATGAAATATCAATCATATTTTTATACTCGGCTATATTACAGTTCTTTGGTTACATCTCTTTCTAGGTTCTTTTGGGCCTCAGCTTATGGTTGTGAAGTTGCTGCCCTCCCATCTCAGTCCCCAGATTGCTGAGACAATGGATGTGCACCGCCACATTCAGCTTTGTTACTGACGGGAGCAGAGTTGCACTATAAGATGTATATTGGGAGAATACTAGTCCACTATCCAAAGCCCATACAGTATTCCACTCGTGCCCAAGGTTTCTTTTCAGCAGCTCAGTTACTCAGAATCAACTGTAACTCAAAGAAATTTAAATGGAAAGTTCCAGAAACAATTGGAAAGTTTTAAACTGTGAACTCTGAACAGCATGATGAACTCTCTCTTTTTCCTGCTCTCTTACCTGGTCTGTGACTCACCACCTTGTCTGGCATGTCCTCACTGTATATGCTTCCTGTCAATTAGTCACTTAGCCATCTCTGTTACCACATGAACTGGAGGCAGTGGCACAGTTCTTGTGCTGAAATAACCTGAATGCTGAATGTCCATTAGCCTAACGGACACCCCCAGCCTGAATCACTCTGTCCACCTCAGCTAATTGCATATTTTATCATTTCATCACAAGAAAGGTAAATGTTGCAGGCGTTATAAGAGGTGCTGGTTGCTTTAGTTACTCTCCTTACTGCTGTGGCTATGCACTTGACAGAACCCACTTGAAGGAGGAAAGACTTATCATTTTAGTGCAGAGTTTCAGGGGGTCCCAGCCCATCATTGTGGAAGAGGCTAAATGGTGCTCATGGTGACCTGAGCCTCTGACAATAATCCCTCCCATGTTCGTGACCAGGAAAGACAGCACAGACTAAAGCCAAAGGCAGGTACAATCGACCTTCAAGACCCCACCCCGAGTGGCCTGCTTCTGCCTGGTCAGCCATCAACACCCGCAAAGGCTCTACAACCTCAAAAACAGTGGCATAATCCAGAGACCAAGTGTTCAAACCTGTATGAGAGAGTTCTCTAATCATAATGGAACAGAAGAAGGTATCTGAGAGGCCACATTTTCATACCTTTAATTATATTGTAGTTAGTTTTTAAATTTAATTTTATTTTATGTCCACTGGAGCTTTGCCTGCCTGCATGTATGTGAGAGGGTTTCAGATCCTGGAGTTACAGACAGCTGTGAGCTGCCATGTGGATGCTGGGAACTGAACCCGGGTCCTCCAGAGAAGTAGCCAGTTCTCCTAACTGCTGAGCCATCTCTCTAGGTCCCTATGCTGTTGTAATTGTTCTATCTTAATATTGATTATTGTTGATCTCTTATTGTGCCCAATTACATAAGGATTTAGTCACCCCTGGGGCTAAGAACAGATCACCTGGGAAACAGGATTTTCTGTGTTTCTCCATAATATCCATCTCATGGATGTTAAAAAAATAAATAAAAGACTTATCCAGGTTTATCGTGAGTAAAGTGAATTCATTAAGGGTCTCTTACAGGGATGGCTGTGGTTTTCCAGAGCCATCAACACTGTCACCATCCCCGACCAAACTATGTTTTATAAACTACTGCAGAATTGTGCAAACCTGGGATTACAGTGCACCTCATGTTAGAGCAGGAGAGGTGATTACAGCTCCTGGAGGTGGGAAACTTTTGTGCTCACATAGACTCCATCCTTGCTTTTATCAGGGATTGTGCTATCTCGGGCTAACACCATCTGACTGTGGCTTGTTTGCTGCATTGGAGTTCTCTGGCTAGTAATTGGAGGCTGTCTCTTACTGTACTCTACCCTTTCCTCTGACTGTTACATTCTTTATGCACCCTCCATGCTCCCTGAGCACTGAAGGAGTTGTCTTGTGTTCATATCCTGCTGAGTAAAGCACTGAGCCCCAAGTTCTTGAGCACAGATACATATTTTTATGTAAACACAAATCAAGAGTGATGCCTCCAGCCACAAGAAATATGAATAAAACTATTCAGATTTTTCAATGTCCATACCACAATGCTGAAGGTGCTTAGGGCTAAGCAATTATCTTTCACTTTTCCAATTCTATGATAGTGACTGTGGAATTAATTAAGTACGGCTTTAATTGTTACCTTTGACAGATAGAAAGTACATAGCACCACTTCCATTCCACCCACCTGTGCCCATCTTTATTGTTGGAACACTCAGAGTCCAACAATATGGTGTACAGAGTGTGTCCCAGAAGTACTCCTGAGAATATCTTACTACAAAGAAGATATGAGCAGGATCTCCTGGAGTGGAAAAGTCGTTGCTAACCTCAAAATAAGCATGTTTTTTTTTTTCACTTTTTCTGTCCAATCTCTATATCCATCTGTAGTTGCCTAGTGTCATCTGTTTTTGGAAACTGCCTGTGCCCCAGTGTTCATCACCCTATGTGGTCTATACATTAGTAGTGTAGTCTATACATTTATTTAAATGGAATCTTGGCTATCTTGTCAGAAAAGCAACTAAGTGTGTCTGTGTGTCTGTGTATGTCTGTTATGTGTAATGTAAGATCATCTATCTACCTCTGGTTCAGGAAGCACTATATATGTGTGCCTTAGTTGGGGTTTTACTGCTATGAACAGACATCATGACCAATGCAAGTCTTATACAGGACAACATTTAATTGGCGTTGGCTTACAGGTCAGAGGTTCAGTCCATTACCATCAAGATGGGAGCATGGCAGAGTTCACACAGGCATGGTACAGGCAGAGCTGAGAGTTCTACATCTTCATCTGAAGGCTGCTAGCAGAATACTAGCTTCCAGGCAGCTAGAATGAGGGTTTTATAGCCCACACCCACAGTGTCATACCTTCTCTAACAGGGCCACACCTTCTAACAGTATCACTCCCTGAGCCAAGCATATACAAACCATCACAATGATATAACATGTCTTTCTTTCTTTTTTCATTCCTCTCCATTGGTAAACTGCTGTTCTGTCTTCAGTGTCTTTCATAAACTTACCAAAAGAGCACTGAGTTTCCTATCAATTGCATGTCATAGCATACCAATATGTCTTAAACCCTGACACATTACTTCTGATATGCTGTTAACATTGTTTCATATAAAAAATTTCTAGAGCTGGAGAGAAGGTTTGGTGTTTATAATTGCCTACTGCTCTTCTAGAGGATCCAAGTTCTGCCTCCAGCCTCGTTCTCTGATGGCGCCCAGTCATTTGTGACACCCACTCCAGGGGGTCTGGTGCCTCGGGAGCTCATGCATTCCCATGTGCATGCTCATGCAGAGGCACAGACAACCATGTAACTAAAAATAAGTATTTCAAATTTTCTGCAATGAAGATACAGTCAAAAGATCACACATACACAATTTATATTTATTTATATAAATATATACACACACATTTACCAATATTCTAGTCCAAACTACATTTATGATAAAATGAAACAAGCAAAATCATCAGTTTATCCAGAGCAAAGCACCAGATCTTGGGATGACACTGCTACCATTTGGATTTCTAGGAGAGTTTTTTATACATGTTTTCCTTGTTTCATGAGATGGGACATTACATTCTGCAGAGAGCTGGCCGAGATAACAAGACTTCAGGATGACCTTGAAAAGTAAAACTATCAGTACAGACAAGAAAATGCAGAATAATGAGAAAGTACACAAAGAGCCCCCAATGAATGTTTAAGTATTAACCCAGTGTTTGCAAATCAGGATGCAAATGACATCTGTTCCCCTGGAGAACTGGGGAGATGGCAAATGGCTACTTTGGTCTGGAGGGCTAGGTGGGAGGAGAGGAAAGAAAAAGATGAGGTGGTGGAGGTAAAGGCTGGACAGAAGACTTGCCATTAGATCAAGTTGAAGCAGGCTAGACTCCGAGCTCCTAAGATGTTCCCTTTTAGCCATTCTGCCTAGTCAGTGCTCCTGGAGTACACTATTATCCGCATATCCTTCTCTACTGGAGGTAGTCATCAGAGAAGAAGGAGCCTTAGTTGAGGAAATGACTTCTTAAGATATAGCTGGAAGACATTTTTGTTATTAATAACCAATGGGGGAGGCCTGGCCTGTTGTGGGTGGTTCTATCCCTGGGCTGGTGGTCCTGGGTCCTATGAGGAAGCAGGCTGAGCAAGTCATGGGAAGCAAGCGAGTAAGAAGCACCCCTCCATGGCCTCTGAATAGGCTCCTGCCTACAGGATCCTGTCATTTGAGTTTCAGCCCTGACTTCCTTTGTCAATGAACTATGATGTGGAACTGTAAGTCAAATAAATCCTTTACTCCCAACTTGTTTGTCATGGTGTTTCATGGCAGCAATAGAAACTCTAAGACACCATTTAACTGGAATTCTTCTGCAAGGGTCAATTGCCCTCTGGACAGGCAGATTCAGGTGTCTCTCTGTCTGCAGTTGGGGCCACAAACTGATCACACAACTGTCCTGCAATCTGTACTGTTTTCAACAATTATAGCCTTAGGAGTTTGGGAGCATCTCTTCAGACACACAAGAGGAAGGCATCAGATCTCATTACAGATGATTGTGAGCCACGAAGTGGTTGCCAGTATTTGAACTCAGGACCTTCGGGAGAGCAGTCAGTGCTCTTACCCGCTGAGCCATCTCTCCAGCCCCAGTTTGGGGGCAACTCATATTCACTCTGCTGACAAAATTCACCAAGGAGGTATGTTGATCCATAGCACATAGAGGAGGATGGCCACCTCAGGAATTCTGCAAATGATCCACTCTGACTCATCTTGGTTGGGTTGCAACCTGTGAGTGTTCTGTGACTTTCTTGGGGAGCTATGAAAGTAACAGTAACATTAGCCTTTAAACTGAAGCAATACCAGCTCCCAAAGAATGACTCAAACACTGAGGCATAGAGCCTTCACAGGACCAAGGGCCTTTCCTCTGGGCTGCTCTTCTAGAGGACCCAGGTTCAGCTGTCAGCGTTGGTGGTTTACAACTCCAGCTCCAGGGGTTCCAATACCTTCTTGTGGACTGCAGGGGCACTGCACATGTGGTGCATAGATGTACATATACATCCATGCACATAAAAAGAAAAGCAATCTTTTAAAAAAATGGATCGAAAATGGCTTGTGTCATCATTTCTGGGTCTGCTCATTGCTAGGAGATGAAATGATGCTGCTGTTCCCAGGTCTGGACTCCACACTAGAGCACAACCTTCATTTCCTGTATCCTCACTGGATACCACCCAAATGGATCTTTGCAACAAAATATCTCAATTGAAACTGGCATAGTGAAAACAGCAGAGTCATCAAAATTCAAGAACCATGCCTGAATTAGGTGGCCTTCAGTTGTCCCTGCATTACTAGTGCAATATATGAAACCTTACAAGCACAATCACACCTGTGTTTATAAACAGCTCAAAGACAAGAGCTATAATTCACCAAATTAAAAATATTACTAAGGATTTCCTAGAAGAACAAAACTAAGCTTTATGTGACTGGAAGCTGAATGGCCACCATTTCCATCTGCATGTTGCAGAATCAGACAAACAACCTGTTCAGTACAAGACTGACGCCTCAAAAGGGAAGGGGGCAATGGGGTCTGGAGATATGGCTTAGCTGTTAAGTGTACTTACTGCTCTTACAAAGGACCAAAGTTGGATTCCCAACACCTACAACCATCTATAAGTCTAATTCAAGGGAGTTTTATGCCTTATGCCTTCCATTAGCACCAGGTATGACTGTAGTTCATAAACAGTCATTCAAGAAAAACACGCATGGAGGGACTCATGGCTCCAGCTGTATATATAGCAGAGGGTGTCTGTCCTTGTCGAACATCAATAGGAGGAGAGACCCTTGGTCCTGTGAAGGCTCGATGCCCCAGTATAGGAGAATGCCAGGACATGGAAGCAGGAGTGGGTGGGTTGGTGAGCAGGAGGAGGGAATATGGCATAGGGGCTTTTTGGAGGGCAAATAAGGAAAGGGGATAACATTTGAAATGTAAATAAAGAAAATATCTAATAAAGAATTCTCTCTACAAAAGAAAAACACACATAAAATAATCTAAAATGGGCGGAGGAGCAAGACTGAAATTTGGAGCTCCCTGCACTGTTGGTGTCAGTCCTCAGCTGAGGTTGGAGATGGGTGTGAGTCCGCAGACAACAGCAACAGAAGCTCTTGATCACAGCAGGGACCCAACGTATGAGGGTAGGCCCTGCCGTCTTCCATGTGTGGCTCTTTGCAGGCCCTGCCTTCTTCCACATGTGGCTCTATGCAAGTTCACAGTCTGGTGGATGTGCCACTCACAGGAACAAAGGCCCCTTCAGCTCCTATGGAACTGTCTCTGTACACTTCCAAAGATACTCCGAGAAAACTGCTTAATAGTTATTTCCTGATCCAGTTAAGATGGCAATCAAGCTTAACCATCACATCTATCACTCACTTGGAGAACTTATTAAAAAACAAAAACTTCTTTCCACTGTTCTTCTCATTTTTAACAGATTCAGTTTTGAGGTATAATGAGGAAACAAATCTTAGCAAGTACTTATATTTTTGTTGTTGTTTGTTTTGAGACAGTGTGCCTCACAATGCAGCTATGATTGTGCAGGCACCGATCTTGTACACCAAGATGACTTTAAACTCTGAGAGACTCACCTACACCCAGCTACATTACTTTTTAATTAATAAGACTGGAAAGAACTGGTATCTGATTTTGGATGTTCAAGCTTTACATGAATGGATTTATAGTATTCACTGAGGTTTACTAAATATCTCCTATGTACGGGGCACTATTCCAGGCACTGGCCTTAATACCAGCAAATACAATGACACAAAGGTTACAATTCTAGTGGGCAGTAGTCAGTCAGCAAGCCTATTCAAACATATTTTACAAACACATTAGTTGGGTAGTATTAGGTTGGGGGGAATGCAAGTACTCTCTTACACGTGCTAACCCCATGCATAAGGTGAAAATGTGCAGCAACGTGGAAGTCGTGAGCATGGGCTGCATATTGGGTACTTGCCACTGTGACAGAGCCCAGCAGGAGGAATTTAAGGGAAAACGGTTTGTTTTGACTCACAGCTTCAGGGAGTTCATCTATAGATGATGACTTGACTCCACATTCCTAAGACTGCTGTGAGGCAGAACATCATGCTGGCAAAAGGCTGTGTGGAGACCTGTTCCCCTGTCATCAGACACAAACGACAAGTGGAAAGAAAGAGACAAGGTACGTGCAAGGACCCATCCTCAGTGGCAGAATTCCTACACTAGGTTCCATTTCAGAGAGTGTCTACAATTTCCCCAATACTCCTAGCAGATGAGGGCCATGGCATGATATTTCATCTCCATACCATAATGGTGGTGGATAGAGGAATGCGGACAGAGTTCCCAGCTCTGAGGCTAAGAGCATGCTCAGGGTACACAACGACAGAGGCTGCAGCTTGGCAGGAAAGCAAAGAAGAATAGCTGGAGATAAAACAAAGATGTCTACGAATGATTTGGGCAGGGTCTCCTCAGGATTTGTTAGAATCCTGGGCTCCATCCCAGAGCTGTAGTCAGTACATGCATCCCCAGACATTTGTGTAAACATTACATCATAAGAAGCAAGAGAGTAAGTATATTCGCTTTGGCATTTTAGCAGATAGGTTTGGACTATGCCCTAGCGGTATGACTTTCCAATCTGAGTATTAGTCTTAACAATAACAACATTTCATATTTTTCAGTGTGTGCATCCTTTACTACATTGGATAGTACATTCACTCCTAACCATTTTTTCCTTTGTGATGCTATCAGAGGTGAAATTGTTTTAATTTTCTTCGGGATTATTTATTGGTAGTTTTGGTGATTTGAATATGCTTGGCCCATGGGAAGTGGTCCCGTTAGGAGGTGTGGCCTTGTTGGCGGATGTGTGTCACTGTGTAGGCTGGCTTTGAGGTCTTCTACTGTTCAAGCCCCACCCAGTGGGGAAGAGCCCTCCTCCTGGCTGCCTGCAGAAGACAGTTCCCTTCTGTCTGCCTTCTGATCAGCATCCTCAGCCACAAATCTATGTATATACTGCCATGCTTCTCACTATGATGATAATGGACTGAACCTCTGAAACTGTAAGCCACCCCAATTAAATATTTTCCTTTATAAGAGTTGCCTTGGTCATGGTGTCTCTTCACAGCAATGGAAGAACTAAGACAGTAGTACAAGAATACACAGTCCTTTTTGCATGTAAATTCTGTAATGCATCACCTATGATGCTATAATTAGTAAATACCATCTGTGAACAGGAAAGGTCTGAACTGCCTTCCTTCTATTCCCCTCCCTCTCTTTGCCTAATTGCTTGGGCTCTAACTTCCAACACAATGGGGAAAAGAAAGGGTAAAAGCAGGCATCCTTGATCATGGAGGTCTCAGTCCTTCATAATTGGTTACGATATTACCTTTGACTCCTTTGAAATGTTCCTTTAGCATATTTAAGAAGTTATCTCATCTCAACTTACTGTCTTTAATCACAACTGATTCTCTCTACATTTTCCTTATCTGATAGCTTACTGAAGGTAGACACAGGAAAATTAGGGGCTTTTGAAACCAGAAAAGCAAAAAACAAAACAAAACAAAAACCATACAAATCAACAATGACCCCCCCAAAAAAAACCCCAAAACAAAACAAAATGCAAACAGTTGTAGTTCTTAAATGTTTGTTTCAAGGACTCCTTGCTGTCATCAATAGGTTTGTTATTGAGAGAAAAAAAAAAAAACCTTCTACTTCATGGCTTCACTGACAACAACAGCCATCATTGCCTAAATACATAAGAAAAAGGGAATTCTTCCAAAATTATCAGAATCTGTTCTAAATTAAACAAAGCCAAACCACATCTGAAAAATTAAGCAAAAATATACAACTAATGACAAAATCCAAAACCTTAAAAATATACGTATTTCACACATTATAAAGTCAAAGCAAAATTGGACTTTTTGGCAGAGTCTGAGGCTATACTGTATCAATTTTGGTTCACCAGTGAAGCCAAGCCACTGATGCAGATAAGCAGGACCTGTGGACAGTAGACCTCACAGTCCTGATAGCTGAGGAGAGGCCACTGCCCTTGCATCTCATATAGGAACTGCTGGCATGTTGGTAGTCCATTCACAATAAGAAAGTAAGCTAGATGTGAATGGAAGAATAAGAACACACTAGAACATGGACCTTTTCCACCATCTGCAACCTTGACTCACATGACCTTTAAGAAATTGATCTTGTTAGACCTGAAGAACCCATACATGATGGCCCAGTTGCCAGAAATCTGAAGAAAAAAAAAAATAGGAAGATTTGGAGAAAGTAGTCACGGCTCTTTCTACACCAACTAAGGGAGCTTAGTTTGGGGACTGCTACCATGCCCTACAACCACAAGTGCTGCTGCCCTTGCCTTTTCAGCCTTGCACAGACTTTCCTTGTAGTCATGCCTACTGTGGAGCCATATTGGAAAGGGAAAAGAGGAGGCGCATTCCCCAGTCTGGCTGAGCTGAGCTGGCCACAGACAGCAACACCACAGCTACAATGGGAAGAGTGAGAGGGATTTTGTTTCTAGAAGCACAGATTTGTGTAATTGCAATTCTACTTCTACTGATGGAGTCTTTTAAAAATTCTTCTGCTTATGTGAAACATACATCTTTCATTTCAATATTTGCAAAAGTAAATGTAAAAATATGAAAACAAATGTCTATGTAAAGAAAGCTGGTCAATACACTGGAAAAAAATGATGCAAGTGCAGAACTTTCATCTCTACCTTACGTACTGTTGGAAAAACAAGGTAGAGACAGTAGTTAATAAGACACTATTTATATTAAGATACATTATTTATGTCCTTGCTATAACAAATCTACTCACAGAAAGGTTTATTAGGGCTCGCAGTTCAAGTTGTCTAATGCACCATGGTGGGTAGGTTATGACAGCAGAAGACTGAGGTGGCAGCCACATTGCTCTTACTGTGCACAGTCAGGATGCAGATATGTTTGTGCTCAGCTCACGTTTTCTTTTATATTCAGCTTGGGTTCCTAGCCCATAGAATGATACAACCTCTGTTTTGTGTGAATCGCCCAACTTAGCCGAATTTAGATAGTCCTTTATGGGGATGTCCAAACAGCTATTTCTTTGATGAGTCTAGATACTGTCAACTTTATAATACAGACAATTACAAAGTCAACTCTTGCCGATGTGCACCCAAAGATCATACTCTTAAGACATAACCTGTTAGCCCTGTCCCCACAGGCTTGTAGCTCATACCTGCATTCACTCCAACTTCCAAGTCTCTAGAATCTTTAAAGTTTCTGCTGGATAGTTTGATGTCAACTTGACACAAACTAAAGTCAGCCGAGAGGAGAGAAGCTCAATTAAGAAAATAATGACTAGTGATATGGAAGTGTAAGCCAAATAAATCCTTTCCTCCCAAACTGCTTTTTGGTCATGGTTTTACTGCAGCAATAGAAACCCTAAGACACATTATACTGTCCCAAGGTTTAAGTGCAGATTTTCTTATAAGATTCATGATCTCTTAACCATGACACCTGTATAATAAAACCAAGTTACATTTTTCCAAAAAACAATGACACGAACTAAACATTTCCACTTTAAAAGAGAGGAATGAGGGCAAAACAAGGGTTCTAGTGACCTGACTCCAGCAAGGCCACGCCCTACAGTTCCATCATTTTTAATAACGGCACAGCCAGCTGGGGACCAACTATTCAAACACAATGCTGTTTTCTCTTCAGTCCTGTTTCTCAGAGTCTTCAGAATGCAGCCCCTCCTCCTGTAAGGAACTGCCACCTTATGAATAAATTGCAGTTCCTCACTTTTCCTGTTTTAGCCCCTTTTGTTCATAAGGGCATAAAATGTTTCATTTCCTTTTTTTTTTTAAAGTCTGGTATGGTATGCTACATTTATTATTGAAGTTTTTTTTTTCCAAAACCATTAACAACATAACCTTTGTTAAATTTACAGATAGTAAAGGAAATAGACCATTGACACTCATAAATTTGTAAGATTGGGTGCAACCATATGACATTTTTATCACTTTGGGACAGTTCCATGTTTTCTCAGCATGTTTCTAATGAGATGAGTAGTATATGAAGGTCACTTCAAATCACTGTGCCTTCAGCTTTCCTATAGCCATATTTTTTGTATGATAATGCTGTCTCTCACTCCTGGAAGTTTGCCTGTTTTGCCTTAGGAATCCATCTTGTATGTGTATGTGCAAATATACATATATGTCTATATTTTTTTCACTAACTGTGTGGTCTTCCATCATGTGCCAAAGAGATGAACAAATTGAGTTCTTCACAAGTAGCTAGACAATTACTCTACCCTTACTCTACCCAATGATCTGCCCTTTGAAGGAGACACTCTATAAGTTACCAACTTTATAAACATTTATTAAGTCACACCATAGGCAAGCTGCAAGAACAAAGATGAGTATGATCTGGAACCCAGCCTTAAAGCTCTATTGGAGCCTCTAAATTAGAATAGAAGGCAGACATAAAGAATTTCACTACATTAATCCCAAATGAAAATGATTGTAACTTAATGTCCATCTTCCTGCTATATAGTAATAAGGACAAAAGCTAAGTCTAGCTGGGCATGGGGGGACAGACGAGTTACCCATTGAAAAGTGAAGATAAAAAAATCAGGAGTTCAAGGTCATCCTCTGGCTACAGAGGGTTTTCAAGGCCAGTGCGGGCTACATGAGATCCTATGTTAAAAAAGAAAAACCAATAATCTGAGCTTATTTTTGTCCCTATATTTTTTTTAGCATCTATCACAATGCCTAACTTACAATCCTTCTGCTTTAGCCTATGGAGTCAGCACATACAGATTTTATCAAATTGTTGACACCTCACCAACACATTGATGTCCTTACCATTCACCAAGAAATGCCGCTCAGGGTTCTGTTTACTCTGAGATGACTAGCTCCTTAACTAACAGAGAAGAGACAAACTTCAAAACATTACTAACTTTAAAAATCATCTTCTTTCCCCCTAGAATTTGCTTGTATGAAGAAAAGCAACAGTACTATTCTATTCAAGCTCTACAGTATACGATTAGAGTTACGTGGAACTGAGGAATTTTACAGAAAATCTTCCCATTAACTTATGTTTGAAAACAACGGACATTCTTGAAGATGAACGTAGAAAAGCTCAATGGTTGGTTCCAACCCATTGATTTCTTCTAAAACCTCAGGAGGGAACTCTCAGCGCCCAGTGACGCTGGCATTAGGTTGACTTCTTTGACTTTGTCTTCTCTGCTTCGTCCTTTTCCCTTTCTATTTCACTCACCTCCAGTTCAATTTCTTTGGCACTAAACATCTGAGAAAAGAAAACATCAAAAAAGTATACCAATACTTGAATATTTTCTATCTGTAACTTCGTATCGTATAACCTCAGAATGCCACAAAATACCTCAAAGTGATGCACCTGTACTAAGGGGGTTAAATTCAGGCCTGCGACATCCGGCAGCATTGCAGGGCAGGGCATGATACTTCCTTACACATCCTGTACATACACTGTCACCCTGTGACATGTAAATGTCATGCTGATTTCTGAGAACTCCCTCTCTTTCCTCCTACTGTGTGCTTCTCTTACATAGTTCAGCTATTGCTATGGCTAGCATGTAGATGATTCCCACAGACTAAGGTATTTTGGGCATTTGGTGCCAACCTGGTGTTGTTCTTTTGGAAAACAGTGGAACCTTGGAAAGGTAGGGGCCTTAAGTTTTGTAGCTTGGTGCCACTTCTTGTCCTGTCTCTACTTCCTATTATAGGGTATGCATTAGAAGGTAGGAAGGAGTTCTAGCCCAGATTGTGGGGTGGGGGTGGGGGAGGCAGGGAGCAGACAGACAGTGTGAGTGCATGTGCATACACACACCTGTGAGGATAGTATGTAAAGACACTCCTTACTAGAAGCTGATCATGCCGGCACTTGATCTGGAATTTCAGGGCTGAGAGAAATAATTGCATTTTAAGTCATCCACTCTGCAATAATTCTGTGAAGGCCTCCCCAACTGAGACAAGCTTACAGTAAGGATACAGTTTCCAAAAGGGGTAAACACCATGTTCTAGGAACACAGAATGAACCAGGCAAGGAGATCTGAGCATGACATAGCTGGTCCTTCCGAACAGAGGAAAGGGATGGTCAGCTGGCCCTGTGGAATGGGAGGGGAGTCTGAGACACCTTTCTCCCAGGGCTCTGAGTTGACTGCAGCTTCAGACTACTCAACCTCATGCCTCACCTCACTGTGCCAGTTCCAACTTCTTCCAGCACGGCTGAGATTTCTAGAGCCTGCTTATCATCCTTAATCTTTTATTTGGGCACCAAGGTTTCTTTCTGAATTTCTACCCTTAAAAAAACTTTTGACATCGTTCATAAGAAATATTCTGTGTTTTTCCCCTTTTAAGCAAATACATTTTCCTTCTGTTTACTATTATCCCTTTATTCCAGCCCCCAATTTTTTCTTGATACTTTATCTAGACATTATAGAAACATGGTTAAACAGGCCAAGAACCAAACTGTGGTATTTTCTACTTCTGTATATAAGAACACAAACATATTTCATATCTCCTTTTTGTTTAATTATACTGATTGAAATGAGTACAATTCAATAAGAATCTACCAATCTAGCACAGAACACTACCATTTCATGTTATTTCATTTACTAATAGCATTTTAGTGGTGGTGTGGGGGTGGGTTGTTGTTGTTGTTGTTGTTGTTGTTTTCGTTTTTGAATCAGGGTCTCACTATGTAGCCTTGACTGCCCTGGAACTCATTATATAAACCAGGCTGGCCTTAAACTCACGGAGCTCGGCCCAACTCTGTCTTCTGGGTACTGGGATTAAAACTATGCCTGTCCCATACTTCTTTGAGGTAGGAGATCTTGCTAAGTAGCCATGGCTTGCTTACATCTTGGGATCCACTGCTTTGGTCTCCCTAGTGCTAGTATGACAGGCATGTATCATCGTGGTAGGTTATATAGCGATGCTTGGGTGGAGTAATTAATAGCCTCATTTTGTAGAGGAGAAAGCTGAAAGCTAATGATGGGGGAAATTTGCTCAAGGTCATCCTGCAAAACGAATTGATGTGCTAGAGTGTAGACTCAGGACAGTACACCTCAGCATGTTAAACTAGGTCTACTAAATCAAAGTGCTCTACTCACGGTGCAGCCTATGCTGAAATGTTATGTGGAATGACACTATAACTCTGTATCCAGTCACTTGTCACCAAGTCATGCATAACTTGTATGTGTGTATCTATCCCAGCAGGTATGCTTGTGACATAGCTAAAGAAACAACCCTGGCTTCTGTGGTTTCATAGCTTCTCTGGTATTGTTGTATCTGTCCCTAAAGTCTTGTCAGAGGTGAAAACCTAGTCCACTACTCATCTCCACAGCCTGTGTTTACACTCCATTGTTTCTGTGGGACTGGGCAGGGGGCCTACTCCAAGACCCTGCCCCCATTCCTCTTATTTATTGAAACTTTGCTGCTGTCCTATCTTCTTGTTCCATCTTTTGGAAAAGTGGTAAAACACACACATACACGTGTGTGTGTGCACATTATTTTACATACTACTAAATTTGACATGAATTTTTTTTCTGAAAATACTTTCCTTAGACACAAAGGAAAACACATATAAAATCTATCTTCTAAGTATATTTTAGTACAGCTTCCCATGTTTTGAGAGGTTTTATGATTTTATGTAAAGAACTATTGGCGAATGAGACTGCTAACAATTCTACCTCAGGGACAAGAAACCACATAAGAAATGCTCTTAAGCCACTGAGGCCACTAGCATAATAATCTGACAAGTTGTTCTGATTTTAACTCATAATGGTTGAAGAAAGGCATAAAAGCAATATTAGGATTGTTTCCAAGAAGTATGAAAAGGTTATTATACTAGAGATTAAAATTAAGATGTGAAAGAGGAGGAGTTACAGAGACAAAGTTTGGAGCTGAGACAAAAGGATGGACCATCTAGAGACTGCCATATCCAGGGATCCATCCCATAATTAGCCTCCAAACGCTGACACCATTGCATACACTAGCAAGATTTTATCGAAAGGACCCAGATGTAGCTGTCTCTTGTGAGACTATGCCGGGGCCTAGCAAACACAGAAGTGGATGCTCACAGTCAGCTAATGGATGGACCACAGGGCTCCCAATGGAGGAGCTAGAGAAAGTACCCAAGGAGCTAAAGGGATCTGCAACCCTATAGGTGGAACAACAATATGAACTAACCAGTACCCCAGAGCTCTTGACTCTAGCTGCATATGTATCAAAAGATGGCCTAGTCTGCCATCACTGGAAAGAGAGGCCCATTGGACTTGCAAACTTTATATGCCCCAGTACAGGGGAACGCCAGGGCCAAAAAGTGGGAATGGATGGGTAGGGGAGTGGGGGGGGAGGGTATGGGGGACTTTTGGGATAGCATTGGAAATGTAATTGAGGAAAATACATAATAATAATTTTAAAAAGAGATGTGAAAGAGGATCAAGGCATTTACAAGTGAAATGTAGAGACATCAGATGAAAACCCACCACACAGGACAGAGGCATGTAACTCAGTGGGATAATGCTTATGATGTACACGGGACTGAAGTGTGTAGCACATACGATGCACAAAGCCTTGGAACCAGAGGAAAAACTGCAGTGATCAGAAAGTATGAAGGCCTTTCATATAGTGGTGGCAACACAAGTTCCTGCTCTCTGGGTGGGCAGACTATAAGAGTTCCTACTGACAGGCATCAACAATAAGTGGGCAATCTGTATCAAGCTCTTATCACCTCTCTAAGTCTTCACAAAGCCAGGAGCATGGCCTTGCTTGCAGTAAGCTAGCAGATGAGCAACTCTCAGCCCAAACAGAGATGCCTCTGGTGTCTATGGATGTAGCATGCTTGCAATGGCAATTCACAGGCACCAACAGCATTTTAACGTCGATCCAACTATGCTAGTAGTATTTCTACGTTGGTCAGTAACATACCTTCAAAGGTTGATCTCTTCTTATTATAGCCAGTTCAATGTTCTTTCCGCCAGACTGGACAACCTAGTGTGGAGCAAGGACACATAAATACCTCTTCAGCTGATTTGGGTACAGCTCAGTGGTACAGTATGTGCCTGGTATGTGTGTGTGTGTGTGGCCCTGGGCGTGAGTCTTCAACATTATAAGCAAACAACCTACTTCTGGAAATTGTGTGTTTAATGAACAAAGCAAAGTAAAGAAACCCAAAACAAATCCTCAGAACACAGCATGCAAGGTCACTCACTTCGAGCAAAGCTTTTATTGCTAATTTGATAGCTTCCTTGTCATTTGAAATTGCATCTTCTGTGTAATTTTTTTCCAGAAATTCCCGGACAGTTTTAGCACTTCGGCCTATTGCATTTGCCTAGAAAAATTAAAACAAAATTATTGATACAAATGGGTTTTTTGTTACCATATATGACCAGGTTTTGGGGGTTTACTCCAGTGTTGAATAATAAGAGAATCATAAAGTGAAAACTTGACAAGCATTTTAGAGAGTCATTTGTTACTATGTGATTAATCCATAATATTACCCCCGAGTCTTCCATAATTCTTTCCAGATCTACCTTCACCTCTCTAAAATCCCCACGTTTATTCCCTCTATTTAAACAACCCACTGAGTCCAATTTGTGCTGCCTATATACATGTCTGGATCAGCCATGGAGTGTAGTTACCCACCAGAACCACACCCTTAACAGAAACTGACTGCATCACCTGGCCACAGCTCTCAGTCGGGGGTGGGGACCACGAGCTCTCACCCCTTACCACCCATGGTCCAATGTGGACCTGGTCTTATGCAAGCAGCCAAAGCTGCTGTAAGTTTACAGATGCAGCTGCCCTGTCACTTTAAGAGGACAGTCGCAGTCCAGTCCTCCTGACCTCTGTGCCTCACATTCTTTCTGCCCTCTCCTTTGAGATGGTTCTCTGAGCCTCAGGGTGAGGTGACAGATGTCTCATTTGTAGCTGAGCACTCCACGGACACTTAGGCTCAGCACTGTAATCAGCTATGAGGTCCATAGCAGTTACCACCCACTGCACAACGACACATCTATGGTGGGAATATTTGTAAAAGGTATTATTTTTGAGTGTGTGTATGTATGAATATCTGCCCACAGAAGCCAAAAGACCTGTCACCTGATATGAGTGCGGGGAACTGAACTCAGATGCTCAGCAAGGCCAGTATGCATTCTTAACATCAGAAGTAAACCCTTCTGTTTGGCGTGGTTATTGAGACTAATTTGCTTCTCATAATTTTGTGTTACCTGGCTGCTTCCCAGAGTTTTATTAGAAAATTTCCCTAAATCCTAAAAGTCTTACAAGCTCATTTCACAGAGCTCACCCAGCCACACTGGTCTCCAAGGCTCTTTGAAACTGAGAGAAGGCGCTGTAACACTGCTCATGCTTGGTGTGTGTGTGTGTGTGTGTGTGTGTGTGTGTGTGTGTGTGTTTGTTTGTTTTCATGCATCAAAAGCTTACACTTCCACATCACATTTCATCATCAAAGGAAGTCAGAACAGGAACTCAACCAAGGCAGGAACCTAGAGACAGGAGCTGATGCTGGGGCCATGAAGAGGTGCTGCTTGCTAGCTTGATCCTCATGGTTTATTCAGCCTGCTTTCTTAAAAGACTCAAGACCATCAGCGCTAAGCCTTCCCCATTAGTCACTAATTAAGAATGCACTATAGGCTTGCCTGCAGCTTGATCTTATGGAGATTTTCTTAATTGGATCACCTTCCTCTCTGATGAATCTACCTTGTGTCAAGTTGACACAAAGCTAGGCAGCGCAGTGTTCTCCTGTGATAAGAAAAAGAGAGGTGACATTCTGGCTGTAAGACAGGCGAAATCAATCTCAAATCAACTGGGAAATGTCCTCTCTTCTGGATATTGTTTATAGTGCTAGAAGATACCGTCCAGCCAGAAGTCATATCAATGATCTTATCAGAATTGGACACTTCCTGCTGCAATACTTACCTACTAATGCAATAGTGCCATGACACTTATGTGATAACTAGCTACTTTGTGATTTAGGCCTTCTTCACAGGAAGGGATTTATTCCTGGAACTGTAGTCCTGGTCAAAACCTTGTGGCCAACAAATCACTGGCCCTAAGGAAAACCCTGTTGTTATTATTTTGCTAAATGATCAAACTGTCAAACTGCCTTCTAAATATCTTCACACATTGACCTCAGCTGTTCTCAAACTTTGTCAGAGAAGCATCTTTGTGCAGTGGGCAGGAATCAATGGAGAGATGGGTAAGTGGTCTAAGTGCTCAGCCCTAACAGGACATACACACTAACCCTACTGTCCCCAAGGATCAGGGGATGTCATGGAAGATGAGGCAGAAGAATGTAAGAGACCATTTGGAAAAGACTGCTGGCTTCTGGACATGACCAGGCTATTGCAAAACTTCCAGCAGCTATGGATACTTACATAAGATCAAGCCAGCCAGCCAGGTGTGGTGGCCTTTAATCCCAGCACTTGGGAGGCAGAGTCAGGCAGATTTCTGATTTCGAGGCTGGCCTGGTCTACAAAGTGAGTTCCAGGACAGCCACGGCTATACAGAGAAACCCTGTCTCAAAAAACCAAAAAAAAAAAAAAAAAAAAAAAAAAAAAAAAAAAAAGATCAAGCCAGCTGTATTGACTATATTTGGAATGAACTACAATCCAGAATTAGAAGGCTCACCAGTGAGAGCTGGGAGATAGAAATTTCTGATCTGGATCTTGAGGCATAGTGACTATGGATTCCAGAAGATTATGACAGGGACGTCTCCGAGTTCAAGGTCATCTGGGATTAAAGGTGTGGTGGAACACACCTTTAATCTGGGATATACCTTCTGCTGGAGACCATATAAGGACATTGGAAGAAGGGAGTCTGGCTCTCCTTCACCTGCTTGCCTTGTGGGACTGAGTAACTGCTAGATCCTTGGACTTCCATTCACAGCTACTACTGAACCATTGTTGGGAATTGGGCTGCAGACTGTAAGTCATCAATAAATTCCTTTACTATATAGAGACTATCCATAAGTTCTGTGACTCTAGAGAACCCTGACTAATACACCAGCCAAATACCAGAGAGGATAAGGGTAGATGGTGTCCAGGTCCCACCCTGGAGTAAGAAGCTAATGACAAAAAATAGTTGATGAAAAAAGAATCATTACTGAGGATGTAGCCACTGCTAGGTTTCCCATATTGCACTGGATGGCTCCATAGCTGTGAATGCTAACTAAACTTAGATTATTAAAACACACATGTTCTTGCGTGCAAGAACACACACACACATACACAGTGGAGGCTGCCAAGTTGAGGAGACATAATAGAAGACAGAAGGGAAAATGAGGGGCTAGATATTTCATTGTACATACTTATTAAAGTCTAGAAATGTAGGAATATGAAACTTTATCCATAATATATAAAATTGGTAATAATTTCTATTTTGAAATACATATAATAGAAAAAGATAAGCCAAATGTTTTTAGTAATGATGAGTTAGATGTTCCTGTTAAAGACCCTGAAGAGCTCCTTCAGGATCTGCCAAAGTGACTCAGCAAGGACTTATGAAGTGTTCGTGGCACTAATCTGGAGACCTGAGTTCTACCTCCAAACCCACATAAAGTTGGCAGAACACCACCTCCTTTGACCTTCACTTGAACACCGTGGCATGCATGGGATCACATATGCACATGCATTCACAGGCAATAGGAACAGCCTGAAGAGGCAGCTCAGGAGTTGAGAGCTCTTGTTGGTCTTGCAGAGAATCCAGGTTCAATTCACAGAACCTATGCGGCGGTTCACAGCCATTTATAACTCCAGCTCGCAACCATCCATAACTCTAGTTCTAGGGGATCGGACCCTGGCAACCATAGAAACTAGGCATGCACATGGAGCATATAAATACATGGAGACAGCACACTCATACACAGAAAAAGATACATATTAAATATGTGTAAACTTAAAAAATCCTTTCAGTCCCAAGGTTTTGTGTTTAAGGTGTCAGAATTTAAAGTAGGTTCCGTAGACTGTCAGAATTTAGAGAAGGAAGATAAGATGTAAGATAAAGTGGTTCTAAACTGAAATAATTTTGAAGGGACCTATTAACTATAAGGTTAACCACAATTAAAATATCTACAGTGCCTTTTAGAAGACGTGGAAGTGTTTCAATAATGAAACACTAAATTTCTTTAGGGAAATGTTTCCCACAGATATAAAGAGCTCATTATATTCTTTAACACAAAAGAAAAACACTCAGAGAAATAATAATCTTAAAGGTATAATATAGTATCTTACTTCTCAACTTTAAGCATTTATGGCCAATGTTGAAAAAAGCAAAACCTGTCCCCAGAGCATCAGTACTGTTAGTGCCTGGCCTTAGTCTAGAGAAGCGAGTGTCCTGACAAACTGGTTTTAGTTAATCTTCCCATTTAAACACTTCACCCATACTTGTTCTCATTATGCCCCTCATATCAGCGCTTACCAGTGTTCATTACCAGATAATTTTAATGCTTTTAAATGAAAATCTAAAGAAATAAATAATAAGCAAGAAATCTTTGAATATAAAGTTTGAGTGGTAATGACAACAGTGTAGTAAAAATTTTATAAGCAGTAACATAAATGAAAGGTTCTTATAAGCATATTTCATTTCTTATATACATATTTAGGTACCTATACTTCAGATCTGCTGTAGCCACATACTCAATTTTTAAAAATAAATGTTACAAAATACTGGTTTTTTAAAAAAATCATTTAATTAGGATTACAGCAAAAGAAATTCAGAATTTAATAATCTGAAGGCCTTATTTCCTCATCATAAAGTATATGATTAGTGAGAAAATAAATCTTGAATGTCCAGGACACAAACTTTCTCTAGCACATTTTATGTAATAGAGGAAATAATTAAAAAATGTATAAGGTTTCAAAAGTTCAAGAGAATACTTCCAGCTGAGATCCAAGTAGACCATGCAATATGCCTACCTCCCTTATTCATTAACTATAATTAATGCCTCTCTAGTATGTAAGGTTCTGGGGCTTGGCACTAGGATTCTAATAATGTAAGACACAGACAAAAATCCCTGTTCTTGGACAGCTTAAAGTCCAGTGTGAAATGGAGAAGCAGACAATGCACAAGGAAATACTATGTATTTGAAACAACATGCTGGTGAAAATATAGACAAACACACAAACAAACAAAAACCAGAAAGAGAAGGGCATGGGGAATAGGTTGCAGTACCAGGGAAAATGGTTAGGAAGAGTCCTCAAAACAAAAGATGGAAGCCATGAAGACATCTTTGAGAAGAAAGCTCAAAGCAAAGAGAAACATGTGGGAAAACAAAAGAGAAAAACTGTGAGGAAGGCACATGCTGGCAAAGAAGAGCAGAAGATACTAGTGTGACTGAACCAAGAAGGCAAGGGTGGGTGGACACCTAAGCAGACGAAGGGGTTAAAGTAGCAGAATAAACTGAATTTCGTTTTTCAGACTCCATTTTAGGTTGACTTGCCCTCAGAGAGGCATGGCCCCCACCCTGGAGTTCTGAGAAAAACACGAAATGTGTCTGGCAGTTGCAAATAGACACAGCAGCTGCAGATAACAACAGAGTGGGCTAAGAAAACACAAGTCATTCCCAGGTCAAGATGCCCCTTTTTGATGTATGGCCCCTCCTTTTGGTTTGACCAAATGTTGTGAACAATCAGCTTAAAGGCCAACATCCCTTTACCCTCTCATGTAATGCCAAAGCTTGGAAACTCCAGCTTGCAGTTTTTTTCCTTTATAAATCCCTTTCCTCTAGATCTTGGAGCAGCTCTCCTATCCTGTTGCATAAGGAAGGCTTGTGGCCTAGCCTCAAGCCTGAACAAAGAGTCTTGTGTGCTCGCATCAGAGTTGTGGTTCCTGGTGGTCACTTTGGGGGTCTGTTGATCTGGGTGTTGGCCTGGAAATCCGGAGTCCCATGACCTAGCTGGAGGGTCTGGCACTGGCCAGTAAGTTTCTAGTGTCTTTGTGTATTGTCCCTGTCTGTTCTTACTTTTGTTTTTTTTGGAAAAAGAAAAAGTCTTGAAGTGTCAGTATATGCAGCAGGGAGTGGAAGCACTGGAGGGTCACAGCTGCAGGGGTCAAGGAGACGCCCCACCCCACCCCCCTGCAGGTGGATGAGGTGCGCACCCATCAGAGGAAGTTTTGGTGGAAGACGGAGAGTTCCACCATCAGTTACTTTCCTTTCTGTGCCGCTTTTGTTTCCAGTTGCAGAGCAGCTATTTTTTCTATGTCTGTCTGTTCTGATTCTTTTGTTGTTTGGTCTTTGTCTGCATTGGACTGTGACAGATGCCATGGGACAGACTGCCTCTCGCCCCCTCAATCTTATTTTGACTCATTTTAAGGAATTTAAGGCTAGGGCTCATAACCTTTCTTTGGATAAGGAGAAAGGGAAGATGGCCATTTATTGCAGCTCGGAATGGCTGGCTCTAGATGTTGGATGGTCGCTGGAGGCCTTCCTTTTCTCCACATTATTGGCAGTAGAAGATTAAGTGTTTCAAAAAGCTCAAGGGCACCCTGCTGCTAAAGCATTTCAAAAGAATCAAGGGTACCCTGATCACATCCCCTATATAGTAGTCTGGAAGGATTTAGTTACTAACCCTCCATCTTGCATTAAGCCTTTCCTCTTTTCCCTTGCTAACATTTTTTTCATCAACAAGAACAGTTCCAACCCTGGTGACCAATGAGCAAAGAACCTCCTAGACCAACAGCTCCTTCCTACCCTGTTTTACAGGATAGTACCCCAAAGACACCCTGTGCCTGTGCCACAGGGTGGTGGGGAACAATTGGAGTTAGCTCCAACCCTGCCACCTGCCTCAGTGGCATCAGCTTTGGGGTCAGAAGGAGGATCTGCACAGGGCACGAGAAGTAGGTGCATTGTGTCCTCTGACTCTAGAGGGCTAGAAGCAGACTCCATTGCTCTGCCTCTACAGGCAATGGGGCCAGCAGACCAACATGGAAATCAACCTCACCACTGCAGGCCCTTTGATGCTGCCAACTTCTATAATTGGAGGACAAAAAATGTCCCATTTTCGGAGAACCCTAAGGACCTTATTGACCTCTTAGACACTGTTCTATTTACTCACCAGCCTACCCAAAGTTCAGGGCAGGTAGAAAGAATGAATAGAACATTAAAAAGTGACCTTATCACAAAGGAACTTTCACAATATGTACTCACTGATAAGTGGATATTAGTCCAGAAACTTAGGATACCCAAGATATAAGATACAATTTGCTAAACACATTAAACTCAAGAGAATGAAGACCAAAGTGTGGACACTTTGCCCCTTCTTAGAATAGGAAACAAAACACCCATGGAAGGAGTTACAGAGACAAAATTTGGAAGTGTGACGAAAGGATGGACCATCTAGTGATTGCCATATCCAGAGATCCATCCCATGATCAGCTTCCAAACGCTGACACCATTGCATACACTAGCAAGATTTTGCTGAAAGGACCCAGATATAGCTGTCTCTTGTGAGACTATGCCAGGGCCTAGCAAACACAGAAGTGGATGCTCACAGTCAGCTATTGAATGGACCACAGGTCCCCCAATGGAGGAACTAGAGAAAGCACCCAAGGAACTAAAGGGAACTGCAACCCTATAGGTGGAACAATATGAACTAAGCAGTACCCCGGAGCTCTTGTCTCTAGCTGCATATGTATCAAAAGATGGCCTAGTCGGCCATCACTACAAAGAGAGGCCCATTGGACTTGCAAACTTTATATGCCCCAGTACAGGGGAACCCCAGGGCCAAAAAGGGGGAGTGGGTGGGTAGGGGAGTGGGGGTGGGTGGGTATGGGGGACTTTTGGTATAGCATTGGAAATGTAAATGAGCTAAATACCTAATAAAAAATGGAAAAAAAATTAAAAAGTGACCTTAACTAAATTAGCCTTAGAGAGTGGTGGGGACTGGATGATGCTCCTTCCCTTTGCCTATATCAAGTAAGGAATTCTCCTTAGCAGATGAACAGCCCCCCCCCCCCTTGGGGCTATCCCAGCCCCCACTGTACCTGCAGTCAGCCTGCAGTCAGCAGCCATCGCAGAACTGGAGGATGCTGATTTAATGTTTAGGGTCAGAGCTACCCAATGGTCTCATAAACATGTTTGGCCCAAATTATGTGCCCTTTATGAAGCAGGCCTGGTTCCAGAACCTCAAGTTTTGACCAGGAGACTGAGCCTATGTGAGGAGATTTCACCAAGGCGTGCTTGAACCAGATGGAAAGGACTTTGCATCATCCTCTTGACCTTGCCAACCGCCATCAAAATGAATGGAATTGCTGCCTGGGTGCACTACACACATACCAGACCTGATAATCCCTTTTCCACTAAAGAACACTACCTGACTCCAGCCTCAGTGGAATAGAAGTTTCAAAGGGACACCAATCCTCTCAAATTAAAATTGACATGGTCCTGAGTCTACTGTCCCTGCTAACTGTATGTACTGCAACCCCTAACCCACACCAGCCTTTTGATTTAACTTGGGCGACTGAAAATTCTGAGACTGGTTATCATGCCATTTGGCTTGTACAAAAGGGCCAATTGGAATATCCTGTTTCCCAGACTTGATTTTTGATTTATAGTATCTGGCTGGATAACTCATGGCCCAACACCCTACAGACTCCTCAAGACTCACACCCTGAATGCTGATGAAAAACTTTTTCCATATATCCAGGGCAAAAAGAACTATCAAATATGGGGATCCCGAACAGTTCTACTGTGCTGCCTGGGGATGTGAAACAGTCCCTGGAAATAGAGGATAAATGGTGTCAAAAGAGGGTCTTTCCATGGTTGCCCAACAAAGAGATAATCCCAAAGTTTTGCTCAGGTCACTGACAAGGGAAAAGAAGCCAAGGGATGGGAAGTCAGGAAGTCTTGGGGTCTCTGGCTCAGCATCATCGAGGGTTACAATCCTGGGTCACTTCTTACAGTCTAACTCCTAATGAGGCCAACCACAGACAAGTCACCAATGGCAATAGGCCAAATCAAATTCCAGCACCCCCTAAATCAGTACTGGGCCCAACATCTTCTAGAACAAAAACTACGTTACCATCAGTTACCCAATCTCAGGGACCCTTAGTTCCAGAGCTCCCTCTTAAACAACCAGAATCAGCCAATCCCCTCTGGTCAATGATGGTAAATACCTTCCAGACATTAAATGCTTCCAAACCTGAACTTACCACCTCCTGCAGTTATACTATATGTCAGACCCATCTTTTATAAAGGTATTGGGTTAATAACATAATGCAATATTTCTAAAAGGGATTATGCATGTAGATGATCTCAGGAAGGTCTGGCTTTAACCCTCCAAATCATAGCAGAACAGGGTATCTGCCTGGGAAAGGTCCCCTTGTTGCATCGACACCTCTGTGATCAGACTATTCCCATAGTCCACTCAAATGAGTTATCCCCCCCAGAACAGGCATGGTGGGCCTGCTTAACAGGACTGACCCCTTGTGTGAATGGGGCAGTTCTTAATTCTTCTACCCCAGATGGGTTCTACATCTTGGTTCAATTAGTGCCCCGTATAACCTACTATTCAGAGGAACAGTGCTGAGAACTTTGGTAGGACAAACTGAGAGAGGCTTAATGAAACAAAAATGAGAACCTATCTCTTTGATCTTAGCATTGACTCTAGGGGCAGGACTAGCCAGAGCCAGCACTGGAATAGCTGCACTGGCATTACAGAAAAAGAATCATAACACTTTAGAAGCAGACATAGATGAAAATATCCAGTGCCTAGAAAGATCAATTTCCTATCTGGAGCATAACATAGATTCTCTGACTGAAGTGGTGTTACAAATAGGCGGGGACTAGACTTACTGACATCACTCTACCAATTGGCCCAAGTCCGCTGAAGCGGCAAGAATCTGTAGCACAACATCAGAAGTTTTTTGGTGCATTTATCTCTATGGAGTCCTGACAAACGGAGCTCAATGGTGCAATGTAAGGTGGACCGATACATGTGTGCTGTTAGCAAAGAATCCTTTTATCACATATCCTTTCATGTGCTTGCTTTAGTAGAACATCCTTTCACCTGTGTCTGCTTCAGCAAATTGTTCCTTCACGTGTTTGTCCCAGCAAAACACAATCCAACACAACTGACTTTCCAAAGAACCCTTAGGTTTCCACTTCAGTACCGCTTCTGTCTCAGGGGCATTTGAGTCTTTTACCATAAAATAGTAGCAGGCTAATTTACATAATATGTAAATACTATGGCATAAAATGAAGCCCAAAGTAATTAGAACTAAACACTGAGGCTGGTCAGTGGAGTACACACCTATAATCCCAACAGGAAGATCTCTCTGAGTTCTAGGCCAGCCTGGTTTACAGAGTGAGTTCCAAGATAGGCAGGGCTACACAGAGAAACCCTGTCTCGAAAAACTAAAAAACGAAAATAAGAAAAGAAGAGTAGAGAAGAGAAGACTGAGACAATGTTGAAATTGTTAATTCATTTAAAAATAACAAGCCTATTCTATGTTTTCTGTGTTAGCCTTTTTTGGTCTACCATTACAAAATACCACCAATTAGGTGGCTTCAGAAACGGAAATTCCTCAAAGTTCTGGTGTCTTGAATTGCAAACTGCTTTCAAAGGGTTTTCTTACAATATCCTCACACAGTTCCTCACCCTACCCTACCCCACCCCTGCTTTGGAAAATATGATCTTAAATAAAACCATAACACTTATATTAACTTACTAGAATTTGTTATGTTTCCTTCAATTCATAAGTTGAAGTCCCAGCCCTTCAATAAGACAGTCTTGAGGCTAATATGTTAAGTGAGATAACTGAGGTTAAATGAGATTTTTAAAGTAGGACTTTAATTTTTGTGTCCTTTGAGATGAGAGAGACACCTAAACTACCTTTTCTGTGTGAACATGCCAGTGGGGATGGGGAAAATATCACAGGGCCCCACCTCTATGGAGAGATGCAGGCAGCTAATAACTACTGAGAGAGGTAGAATCCCCAGGTATGAGCCTGCTAGTTGGTTATTCAAAACAACATGGATAACCCTAAAATCTCTACATAATAAAAGCAACATGAAGCAAACAGACTCAACAATTTTGTGTGCATACACACATACACACATATTCTCACAAATACACACACATATACGTATGTGTGTAACAAGAATGAAGAAAAAGAGGCTATAAATTTGAGAGGGAGGAGATGGAGGGTGGAAAGCAAAGAGGGAAAGTGATGTGATTATAATTTAATTAAAAATAAAATACTTTTTTAAAAAGTAAACTTGAGGAGCAGAGAGGCGGCTCAGTAGTTAGGAGTGCAATCTGCTCTTCCAGAGGCCCTGGGTTTTATTCCAAGCACCCACGTGGCAACTGAACAACCACCTGAAGTCTACTTCTAAAGGATGCGATGCCCTCTTCTGGTCTTAGATGTATTCGTGGTACACAGACATATATATGCAAGTGAAACCCATACACATAAAAATACATCTTAGAAAAAACTTTTAAAAACTTTAACACACACATGCACACACACATAAAAGCAGAATTTTTCTGTTATTTTGCACTCAATGTTTTGAAATACTATTAATTTGGGTGAACTATAGCATCATTCGAGTGTTAAGAAATAAAGGGACATTTTAATGCCCTTCTCAGTGAAATGTTCATATTCTACTCAAGGTAGTTGCTTTCTAACAGTTGATTACAGGGTGGAATCTGGAACCACGTGTTTTAAACTTTTTAAACAGGAACTATTAAAATGGTTTACACAAAAGTCTCTTGGCCAACAATTATTTAAAGTAAACTAAAAATTTCTTGTTAGGATAAAGTTGTACATGCCTATAATCCCAGAAGTCAGGAAGCTGAGACATATGTTCTAGGCCAGCATGAACCACACAGTAAGAACCTGTCTAAAAGCAAACAAACAAAAAAGCAAGCAAACAAAATAACCCTACAATTTTTAGACTTCTGTTCTCAGCAGTGACAGTATTTTAGTTTTTTTTTGGTTTTGGTTTTGGTTTGCTTTTGTAAATGCTTCTCCGTATGCTGTACATATCTCAGGCTGCTCCCAAATCTTTTATTCTCTTCATTCAGTAACAGGATGCTGTGATCAGTTTTTAACTTTGAATAGTTGATGATCATTGGGGGTTTGGAATGAATCTTTTATACTGTGCCTTGGTCACCTGGAAAACACTGGCTCACTGAATTAAACAGACATTCTAACTGTTGACCTATCTCATTTCTAAAATATCAAATGAGTAAACTCCTTTTTACCAATAGTTTCATCAAAGGAATACTGAGAAACTGTCAGGCACAGTGTGATAGATAGATGTTTCTAAATCTTGCTTAAAACCTTGAATTGTATCATTAGCAACAAATAATATCTGGTGTTTTCTGCAGAAACAGGCTTAGCTTGTTCAATCCTGAGAACACATCCTGGCAAATTTCACATCTCAATAAACACCATTGTTGATATTGTTCTATGAGACACAAGTGAAGTGCTATTAAGTATGGGCAGTTTTGACTTGCAAAGGAAAGAATAACTTTTTGTGTTTCTGAGCATAATTCCCACTATGCTTACAGAGGTGCTGTATGCTGATCGCTCCATCACACAAAAAGCTACAGGGCTGCTCATGTCGCCAGAATTTTACAGCAGCAATGAACAGCATCTGTTCTTTCATCAAAGATAACTTGAATTTGCTCATTTACTTGCTGCAAATTCCTGATGGCGTAGAGTAATAAGTACCACTAAGGCTCGGTGCTCCGGCATCAGCAGCTTTACCACATTTAATCAGTTTACCTGTCCACCTATACAAACTGTTGCTATGAGTTTTACCTTGTGGGCTGTAGAGGCACAGCTAGCCTCAGATACACTGTGGGAAGGGAAGTGAGAACACGGTGATCTGGTCAATCACATGACGACTGACCTAGCATTTTTATTGGGTTCCAGATATTCAATCTTGCCCTCTGAGGAAGTGCTGAGAATATCAAAGGGGTAGGAATGGGAAACTAACTCTCAAAGACTTCTCCAAGTATTTATAAGGCCTCAGCCTTCAACTGGTAACCGCAGGGGCACAGTCTAATTAGCCAGCTGGTGAGTCACCTGCCCATACCTTATTCAACCAGTGGTGTAAAAAAGTTCCCATTTGCAATCTTTGCCAATTATCATTTAAATCTATGGAGGTAGTTATATCTGGTCACTTGCTCACATTTGCAAGATGCCTAGACTTTACTGGCAAGAATAGTGCCCCTCCCCAGCTTAATTCACATGCTGACAGTGAAGGAATCACTAATATTTCTGGATTGAGATGATATTAAAATGCACAGCTATTAGACTCAGTCAGCTTGCATGCCAGAAGAGATACAGTTATGGAACTCATCTATTCTTAGAGCAGGATGCAATTGGACAATTCACTTTGGGTTGGTTGCTGTAAGATTGTCTCCTATCACCTAAACTACAGAATTAGTTGTAAATTGGCCAATTGGTTTAAAGGTCTTTGATAGAAAACACTGAGTATCTGTGGTGGTTTGAATATGCTTGATCCAAGGACTGTCACTATTGGAGGTGTGACCTTGTTGGAGTGGCCTTGTGTGGCCTTGTGGAGGAAGTGTGTCACTGTGGGGTAGCCTTTGAGACCCTTCTCCTAGCTGCCTGGAGGACAGTCTTCTCCTGACTGAATTCTGATCAAGATGTAGAACTCTTGGTTTCTTATCCAGCACCATGTCTGCCTGAATACTGACATGCTTCCTGCATGGACTGAACCTCTGAGCCTGTAAGCCATCCCCAAATAAATGGTGTCCTTTATAACAGTTGCCTTGTTCATAGTGTCTCTTCTCAGTAATAAAACCCTAATAAGATATAAGTTGAAACCAGGGACTAGGGTATTGCTGTGATAGGCCTGACTGCTTTTGTTTAGAAGACTGTGAGTTTGGGACTTTGAATTTAGAAAGCAGTGGAATGCTTTAAGTGGAGCTTAATAGGACATACTAGTAGAAGCATGAAAGACAGTGTTCCTGAGGGTGATTTGATTTGTGGGGACCCAGCTCAAGAGGTTTCAGAGCAATCATCTGTGTATGTAGCCTAGATACTGTTCTTGTTATATTTTGGTGAAGAATGTGGCTGCTTTTTGCCCGTGTTTGAAGAGTCTACCTGAGGCTAAGGTAAAGAGATTTTGATTAATTGCACTGACAAAAGAAAGGCTCAGAAAAGCCCGCATGTAATAAACAGGCACCAGGAAGGGAAATGGAATTAAATCCTGTGTTCAGGGAGATAAGCAGATTAAGGGAATGGTGACTTTGAGGCAAGATCCCACTAAGCTAAGCTTATTGTTTGCCATTGAACAAGAAATAGTTATATATCATGTTAGATGTTATTATTAATTGGTTACTGTTTTCACTAGGACTTTTAATCTGGAATGAACTATAATCCAAAAATGGAGGACATAGGATTTTGATCTGGATCTTGAGGCATTGTAGCCATGAAAAGCTTAGGCCTAGGCATGGTGGTACATGCCTTTAATCCTAGGAGACAGAGGCAAGCAGATATATGAGTTCAAGGCCAACCTAGAACAGAGCAAATTCCAGGTAAAGAAAAAGTTAAACCGGGCAGTGGTGGCACACGCCTTTAATCCCAGCACTTAGGAGGCAGAGGCAGGTGGATTTCTGAGTTTGAGGCCAGCCTGGTCTACAAAGTGAGTTCCAGGACAGCCAGGGCTATACAGAGAAACCCTGTCTCAAAAAACAAAACAAAAAAAAAAAAAACAAAAAAAAAAGAAAGAAAGAAAAAAAGAAAAGAGGAAAAGAAAAAGTTAAGTTCAAGTGCTATGGTACACGGCTTTAATCCAAGCATTCAGGACACATGGTCATGCAGATCTCTGAGTTCAAGGTCAATCTACAGAGCAAGATCCTGGATAGCCTAGATTAAGCAGTGAAGGAGTTAGAAAACAGAAATCTGGTGAAGATGTAATAGAACAAAGGGGTCAGGTTCCAGCTCCAGCAAGTATCAGCTTTGTCCATGTGGCTTTGGCTTTTGAGTCTAGAGGGGACTACTGAGACAATTGATGCTGGCTAACTGGAGCTAAGAAGTGATTAAGAAGAGACCAGCATCACTGAGGTGACATCTTCTGGGAAGTGTTTTCTGAGAGCACAAAGAAACTGTGTTCCTCATGTTTCAGCTGAACTTGATAATGTTTAATAATTACCCAGGTGGTACTGGTGAGGCCTGGCACTGTGAGAGGCCAGGGAAGGCCATTGGTAAAAGTGCAGCCTCAGTTACAGTTGATGGCCATGCAAAGAATTTGAGGCTTGTCATCATGAAAGGAACCTATGAGGAACTATTGGTGAAACATAGTAGAAGTGGGAGACTCCATTGAATTGGAGAAGCCAGTACCATGAAATAATCACCAAGAACAGCAGCAACAGTAGAGTGGAGTCAACCAGACCCCAGAGTGCTACAGAGAGCAGATCTGGAGAAGTGGTGCAAGCCCTTTGGAGGAGCCCTGAAAATCATGTGTGGATCTCAGGCACTGGAACAAGAAGCTGTAAAGTTTAAGTTGCCTTGGAGACCCCAAGATGTTTGAGATGCCAGAGCCATGGGATATCTGCTAAGGAAAGTTGCTAACAGAGTGGAAGCAGCCTAGTAGAAATAAGTTTGTTGCAGCCAACAGAGCAGAAAGGAGTTGGAGATCTAAAGAGCATTTTGACATCAGGCATGGAAAATCAAAGCTTAGAGTTTGCTCAGCTGGATTTTGGTCTTGCTTTGGTCCAGTATTTCCTCATGGTGATGTTTTGGAATGATAATGTGTGTCCTGTGATGTTGGAGGCATGGGTCTGCTTTTTGACAGTTAAGTGATTGGAACACTGTTGACACTGTTATATAGACTATGGGGACGTTGGAAGTTGAATGAAATGTATTTTGCATTATTCTATGTTTAGGTATGGACCCCATAGACTCGTGTGTTTGAACAAACCTATGGGGGTCAGGGAGTACAATTTGGTGATTTGAATATGCTTGGCCCAGGGAGTGGCACTATTAGGAGATTGTGGCCTTGCTGGAGAAAATGTGTCACTGTGGGGGTGGACATTAAGACCCTCCTCTTGGCTGCCTGGAAGACAGCCTTCTCCTGACTACATCAAGATACAGAATTCTTGGCTCCTTATCCAGTATTGTGTCTGCCTGGATGCTGCCATGTTTCCTACATGAACTGAACCTCTGATCCTGTAAGCCAGCCCCAGTTAAATGTTGCTCCTTACAAGAGTTGTCTTGGTCATGGTGTCTCTTCTCAGCAATAACCCCTAACTAAGGACTTGTCCAGGTCAGCCAGCTCTGTACATGTAACATACCTGCTAGTGTCGTGAAAGCACAAAGTTCAGACCATATTTTCCAGACCCAGAGGCAGTCCCTTCCATGCAACTGTGATTTGCCACTGTTTCCATACACCGTGAAGGAACTCAGCAGTTCCAGGCTCCTTGACTGCTCTGCTGCACTGTGCATGGTCTATACAGGGGCTGTGCTAATGGAGGTCATGGACCTGCATAGCCAGCTGTTGCTAGATAAAGACTCACATTTACACTGAAATTGACAACTGGCTGGTTGATTTTGGCAAACTCTCCTTGCAGGGGCTAGACAAACTGGAGGTGTACAAGCAGAAATACAATAGACTTTCAGACATCAAGGGACACACCCAAAAAGACTCACACCAAATTTAGATTTATTTCTCATGCTACCCATCTTGATCCTCTTTTCCAGATTATCAGTCTTTTATTCCAAGACATTAGGGTCTCCTGCTAACCTTGGATATTGCTTGAGATATAATAATATATTACTATATAGTATATATAATACTATACTATACTCTCTTATAATGAGTCTTATCATCATCCTGCAGCGCTGGAGTTTCATAGATACCAGCTAAGGCACTAGGTACAGTAGATATGAAGAGAACTTCTGAGCTAAAGAAATCTACCTCAACATGGAATTCCCATGAGAGCTGACAGTCTCACTGGAATGGTCCTGAGATCAGACATGGTGAATGTCTGGCTACCAGATCTCATTGGCCATGAAAGACATAGAAAATACTGTACACACTCACAGAAGAATTAATGGGGAGGTCTACGAAAACCAGTTACCTCCTGGATCAGAGGTTTGAAGATTACATTTTGAGAACTGTAAGTTATACTTTATATCTGATTTGGCTAGATACTTTAGACTTTTAAGTTTCAGCAACTGTTATATAGGAAATATTTGATAAACATCTACTTTCATAACAAGCCATCTGGACAGAGTCTTCTAACATCACTCACCTAACATACCACCACACAGGCTTGTCTTTCTCTAGCATCTAGAATATAACAGGCTTGTTTTAGGCACTCCTATCTCCAGTGTTCAGAACAGGTCTTGGCAAATCGTCCTTGGTCCTCTTGTTGAAGGAAGAAGAGTTCCCTTGCATCTGTGTTCTCATCTAGCTACTGTTCTATTTCTATGCTCCTCCTCATCATCTTAAAAAGACAAAACTAGCCACTGTTTTCCTCATCACCTGCTTTTTGGGAGGGATTTCAAAACTTAAGAACATGAAATATTAACAGTATATTCTTTAACTCTACACCTGACACTAACACTGAGATATGTATTGCACTTTTCTTCATACACACACACACACACACACAATTTCAGTATTATAGATACTATATTTTATTACATTCATTAATTTATTTTGTGGGTATAAATTGTATTGGTGGGTAGAGGTCAGAGGACAATTTGAAGAAGTTGGTTTTCTTCCATCAGGGGGGTCCTGGCTATTTAACTCAAGTCATAAGATTTGGCCAAGTGTCTTTACCTCCCAAGCCATCTTGCCAGTCCTAGGTCCTTATTTGACTACATTATACTTACCACATCCAGAAGACTTCACAGTATTATCTAATGTAAGCCCACATAAAACTATATCTGCACCTCCAGAATCTTCTTTGAGTCTATTTTTCCCATCCAGAATATAACCAAAAATTATGGTTCACATTTGCCTGTTTTGATTTATATCACAAAAGTCTCCTTGTGTTTGTTCTGTCTTTCAATAGCAAGAGACTAGTTCATGTTCTGAATATATCTGATTGTTCCTTCCTTATTAGAGTCAGGAACCCAGTGGTATGAATACTTCAAAGGTAATGTTATTTCCTTCCCAAGGCATCGACCAGGAAGCACGTATATCATTTTAGCCACTGTCATGGCTATTTTTGTCACCTTGACTATATCTAAATTAACTAAAACGTAAGTGGCTGGTACCTGTAAGGGAGTTTGTTTGTTTGTTTGTTTGTTTCTCAAAACAGAGTTTATTTGTATACCTCTGAGTGTCCTGGAACTCGTTCTGTAGACCAACTCACCTGGGATTTTTTTTGTAATTAAATCATTTGAAATTGGAAGACCCACTTTAATATGGGTCACACCTTTGGTATCCGTCTATAGAAAGGATATGGAAGAAGGAAGCTCGTGCAATGCCTGCTTGCCCTCACTGTTGCTGGCAAGTCTATTCCCGTGCTGGCACTAGAGCCTGCTTCCTCAGGATTCTGGTGTAAGCTGAGACATCCAGTCTTTTTTTTTTTTTTTTTTTTTTTTTTTAATTAGGTATTTAGCTCATTTACATTTCCAATGCTATACCAAAAGTCCCCCCCACCCACCCACCCCCACTCCCCTACCCACCCACTCCCCCCCTTTGGCCCTGGCGTTCCCCTGTACCGGGGCACACAAAGTCTGCGTGTCCAATGGGCCTCTCTTTCCAGTGATGGCCGACTAGGCCATCTTTTGATACATATGCAGCTAGAGTCAAGAGCTCAGGGGTACTGGTTAGTTCATAATGTTGTTCCACCTATAGGGTTGAAGATCCCTTTAGCTCCTTGGGTACTTTCTCTAGCTCCTCCATTGGGAGCCCTGTGATCCATCCATTAGCTGACTGTGAGCATCCACTTCTGTGTTTGCTAGGCCCCGGCATAGTCTCACAAGAGACAGCTACATCTGGGTCCTTTCAGTAAAATCTTGCTAGTGTATGCAATGGTGTCAGCATTTGGAAGCTGATTATGGGGTGGATCCCTGGATATGGCAGTCTCTACATGGTCCATCCTTTCATCTCAGCTCCATACTTTGTTTCTGTAACTCCTTCCATGGGTGTTTTGTTCCCACTTCTAAGGAGGGGCATAGTGTCCACACTTCAGTCTTCATTTTTCTTGAGTTTCATGTGTTTAGGAAATTGTATCTTATATCGTGGGTATCCTAGGTTTTGGGCTAGTATCCACTTATCAGTGAGTACATATTGTGTGAGTTCCTTTGTGATTGTGTTACCTCACTCAGGATGATGCTCTCCAGGTCCATCCATTTGGCTAGGAATTTCATAAATTCATTCTTTTTAATAGCTGAGTAGTACTCCATTGTGTAGATGTACCACATTTTCTGTATCCATTCCTCTGTTGAGGGGCATCTGGGTTCTTTCCAGTTTCTGGCTATTATAAATAAGGCTGCTATGAACATAGTGGAGCATGTGTCCTTCTTACCAGTTGGGGCTTCTTCTGGATATATGCCCAGGAGAGGTATTGCTGGATCCTCCGGTAGTACTATGTCCAATTTTCTGAGGAACCGCCAGACTGATTTCCAGAGTGGTTGTACAAGCCTGCAATCCCACCAACAATGGAGGAGTGTTCCTCTTTCTCCACATCCTCGCCAGCATCTGCTGTCACCTGAATTTTTGATCTTAGCCATTCTCACTGGTGTGAGGTGGAATCTCAGGGTTGTTTTGATTTGCATTTCCCTGATGATTAAGGATGTTGAACATTTTTTCAGGTGCTTCTCTGCCATTCGGTATTCCTCAGGTGAGAATTCTTTGTTCAGTTCTGAGCCCCATTTTTTAAGGGGGTTATTTGATTTTCTGAGGTCCACCTTCTTGAGTTCTTTATATATGTTGGATATTAGTCCCCTATCTGATTTAGGATAGGTAAAGATCCTTTCCCAGTCTGCTGGTGGTCTTTTTGTCTTATAGACAGTGTCTTTTGCCTTGCAGAAACTTTGGAGTTTCATTAGGTCCCATTTGTCAATTCTCGATCTTACAGCACAAGCCATTGCTGTTCTGTTCAGGAATTTTTCCCCTGTGCCCATATCTTCAAGGCTTTTCCCCACTTTCTCCTCTATAAGTTTCAGTGTCTCTGGTTTTATGTGAAGTTCCTTGATCCACTTAGATTTGACCTTAGTACAAGGAGATAAGTATGGATCGATTCGCATTCTTGTACATGATAACAACCAGTTGTGCCAGCACCAATTGTTGAAAATGCTGTCTTTCTTCCACTGGATGGTTTTGGCTCCCTTGTCGAAGATCAAGTGACCATAGGTGTGTGGGTTCATTTCTGGGTCTTCAATTCTATTCCATTGGTCCACTTGTCTGTCTCTATACCAGTACCATGCAGTTTTTATCACAATTGCTCTGTAGTAAAGCTTTAGGTCAGGCATGGTGATTCCACCAGAGGTTCTTTTATCCTTGAGAAGAGTTTTTGCTATCCTCGGTTTTTTGTTATTCCAGATGAATTTGCAAATTGCTCCTTCTAATTCGTTGAAGAATTGAGTTGGAATTTTAATGGGGATTGCATTGAATCTGTAGATTGCTTTTGGCAAGATAGCCATTTTTACAATGTTGGTCCTGCCAATCCATGAGCATGGGAGATCTTTCCATCTTCTGAGATCTTCTTTAATTTCTTTCTTCAGGGACTTGAAGTTTTTATCATACAGATCTTTCACTTCCTTCGTTAGAGTCACGCCGAGATATTTTATATTATTTGTGGCTATTGAGAAGGGTGTTGTTTCCCTAATTTCTTTCTCAGCCTGTTTATTCTTTGTGTAGAGAAAGGCCATTGACTTGTTTGAGTTAATTTTATATCCAGCTACTTCACCGAAGCTGTTTATCAGGTTTAGGAGTTCTCTGTTGGAATTTTTAGGGTCACTTATATATACTATCATATCATCTGCAAAAAGTGATATTTTGACTTCCTCTTTTCCAATTTGTATGCCCTTGATCTCCTTTTGTTGTCGAATTGCTCTGGCTAATACTTCAAGTACTATGTTGAAAAGGTAGGGAGAAAGTGGGCAGCCTTGTCTAGTCCCTGATTTTAGTGGGATTGCTTCCAGCTTCTCTCCATTTACTTTGATGTTGGCTACTGGTTTGCTGTAGATTGCTTTTATCATGTTTAGGTATTGGCCTTGAATTCCTGATCTTTCCAGAACTTTTATCATGAATGGGTGTTGGATCTTGTCAAATGCTTTTTCTGCATCTAACGAGATGATCATGTGGTTTTTGTCTTTGAGTTTGTTTATATAATGGATTACATTGATGGATTTTCGTATATTAAACCATCCCTGCATCCCTGGAATAAAACCTACTTGGTCAGGATGGATGATTGCTTTAATGTGTTCTTGGATTCGGTTAGCGAGAATTTTATTAAGAATTTTTGCATCGATGTTCATAAGAGAAATTGGTCTGAAGTTCTCTATCTTTGTTGGATCTTTCTGTGGTTTAGGTATCAGAGTAATAGTGGCTTCATAAAATGAGTTGGGTAGAATACCTTCTACTTCTATCTTGTGAAAAAGTTTGTGCAGAACTGGAGTTAGATCTTCTTTGAAGGTCTGATAGAACTCTGCACTAAACCCGTCTGGTCCTGGGCTTTTTTTGGCTGGGAGACTATTAATAACTGCTTCTATTTCTTTAGGGGATATGGGACTGTTTAGAAGGTCAACTTGATCCTGATTCAACTTTGGTACCTGGTATCTGTCCAGAAATTTGTCCATTTCGTCCAGGTTTTCCAGTTTTGTTGAGTATAGCCTTTTGTAGAAGGATCTGATGGTGTTTTGGATTTCTTCAGGATCTGTTGTTATGTCTCCCTTTTCATTTCTGATTTTGTTAATTAGGATTTTGTCCCTGTGCCCTTTAGTGAGTCTAGCTAAGGGTTTATCTATCTTGTTGATTTTCTCAAAGAACCAACTCCTCGTTTGGTTAATTCTTTGAATAGTTCTTCTTGTTTCCACTTGGTTGATTTCACCCCTGAGTTTGATTATTTCCTGCCGTCTACTCCTCTTGGGTGAATTTGCTTCCTTTTTTTCTAGAGCTTTTAGATGTGTTGTCAAGCTGCTAGTATGTGCTCTCTCCCGTTTTTTCTTGAAGGCACTCATAGCTATGAGTTTCCCTCTTAGAAATGCTTTCATTGTGTCCCAAAGGTTTGGGTACGTTGTGGCTTCATTTTCATTAAACTCTAAAAAGTCTTTAATTTCTTTCTTTATTCCTTCCTTGACCAAGGTATCATTGAGAAGAGTGTTGTTCAGTTTCCATGTGAATGTTGGCTTTCTGTTATTTATTTTGTTATTGAAGATCAGCCTTAGTGCATGGTGATCTGATAGGCTACATGGGACAATTTCAATATTTTTGAATCTGTTGAGGCCTGATTTGTGACCTATTATGTGGTCAATTTTGGAGAAGGTACCATGAGGTGCTGAGAAGAAGGTATATCCTTTTGTTTTAGGATAAAATGTTCTGTAGATATCTGTCAGATCCATTTGTTTCATCACTTCTGTTAGTTTCAGTGTGTCCCTGTTTAGTTTCTGTTTCCATGATCTGTCCATTGGTGAAAGTGGTGTGTTGAAGTCTCCCACTATTATTGTGTGAGGCGCAATGTGTGCTTTGAGCTTTACTAAAGTTTCTTTAGTGAATGTGGCTGCTCTTGTATTTGGAGCATAGATATTCAGAATTGAGAGTTCCTCTTGGAGGATTTTACCTTTGATGAGAATGAAGTGTCCCTCCTTGTCTTTTTTGATGACTTTGGGTTGGAAGTCAATCTTATCAGATATTAGGATGGCTACTCCTGCTTGTTTCTTCATACCATTTGCTTGGAAAATTGTTTTCCAGCCTTTCATTCTGAGGTAGTGTCTATCTTTTTCTCTGAGATGAGTTTCCTGTAAGCAGCAAAATGTTGGGTCTTGTTTGTGTAGCCAGTTTGTTAGTCTATGTCTTTTTATTGGCGAGTTGAGACCATTGATGTTAAGAGATATTAAGGAAAAGTAATTGTTGCTTCCTGTTATTTTAATTGTTAAAGGTGGCATTCTGTTCTTGTGGCTGTCTTCTTTTAGGTTTGTTGAGGGATTACCTTCTTGTTTTTTCTAGGGCGTTGTTCCCGTTCTTGTATTGGTTTTTTTCTGTTATTATCCTTTGAAGGGCTGGATTCGTGGAGAGATAATGCGTGAATTTGGTTTTGTCGTGGAATACTTTGGTTTCTCCCTCTATGATAATTGAGAGTTTGGCTGGGTATAGTAGCCTGGGCTGCAGTTTGTGTTCTCTTAGTGTCTGTATAACATCTGTCCAGGCTCTTCTGGCTTTCATAGTCTCTGGTGAAAAATCTGGTGTAATTCTGATAGGCTTGCCTTTATATGTTACTTGACCTTTTTCCCTTACTGCTTTTAGTATTCTATCTTTATTTAGTGCATTTGATGTTCTGATTATTATGTGTCGGGAGGAATTTCTTTTCTGGTCCAGTCTATTTGGAGTTCTGTAGGCTTCTTGTATGTTCATATGCATCTCATTCTTTAGATTTGGGAAGTTTTCTTCAATAATTTTGTTGAAGATGTTTGCTGGACCTTTGAGTTGAAAATCTTCATTCTCATCCACTCCTATTATCCGTACGTTTGGTCTTCTTATTGTGTCCTGGATTTCCTGGATATTTTGAGTTAGGATCTTTTTGCATTTTCCATTTTCTTTGATTGTTGTGCCGATGTTCTCTATGGAATCTTCTGCACCTGAGATTCTCTCTTCCATCTCTTGTATTCTGTTGCTGATGCTCAAATCTATGGTTCCAGATTTCTTTCCTAGGGTTTCTATCTCTAGTGTTGCCTCGCTTTGAGTTTTCTTTATTGTGTCTACTTCCCTTTTTAGGTCTAGTATGGTTTTGTTCATTTCCATCACCTGTTTGTATGTTTTTTCCTCTTTTTCTGTAAGGACTTCTACCTGTTTGATTGTGTTTTCCTGTTTTTCTTTAAGGACTTGTAACTCTTTAGCAGTGTTCTCCTGTATTTCTTTAAGTGATTTATTAAAGTCCTTCTTGATGTCCTCTACCATCATCATGAGATATGCTTTTAAATCTAGGTCTAGGTTCTCAGGTGTGTTGGGGTTCCCTGGACTGGGCGAAGTGGGTGTGCTGGGTTCTGGTGATGGTGAGTGGTCTTGGTTCCTGTTAGTAAGATTCCTCCGTTTACCTTTCGCCATCTGGTAATCTCTGGAGTTAGTAGTTATAGTTGACTCTGTTTAGAGATTGTTCTTCTGGTGATTCTGTTACCGTCTATCAGCAGACCTGGGAGACAGATTCTCTCCTCTGAGTTTCAGTGCTCAGAGCACTCTCTGCTGGCAAGCTCTCTTACAGGGAAGGTGCGCAGATATCTTGTATTTGGACCTCCTCCTGGCCGAAGAAGAAGGCCCAAAACAGGACCTTTCTCAGACAGTGTGTTGCTTTGGCAGTTCCCAGGTGGTACAGACTCTCACCTAAGCAGACTAAATTCCTAAGTTCCTTGGAGTCCCGGGACCAAGATGGCGACCGCTGCTGCTGTGGCTTAGGCCGCCTCCCCAGCCGGGTGGGCACCTGTCCTCCGGTCCGGAAGGTGGCCGGCTGTCCCCGGCCCACACAGGGTGCTGCCTCAGCGCCTCTGTGCTTCTGCCTGTTCCAGAAGCTGTCAGGTTCTCTGGCGCACCCTCTCACCTGTTCAGACTAATTTCCTAAGTTCGGCGGGTCCCGGACCAAGATGGCGACCGCTGCTGCTGTGGCTTAGGCCGCCTCCCCAGCTCGAGACATCCAGTCTTATGGAACTGAACTGGATTGCATTCTTGGACTTTCCATTGGTAGACAGCCACTCTTGCACTAGCTGGGTCACAGTCTATAAGCCACTCTAATAAATCCAAATAAAGTCTTCTTTGATACTGGACACAGTCTGTACATTCCCATGTATGTGGAGGATGTTTCTACAGAGAACACATTTTCACTGGACTAGAGCTAAGACCACCATTTGACTTTGACAGATACCAGAGCAGAGCATGCTTCAAATGCGGGTCACTGGTGAAGTTTCAAACAATTTGAACATTCTCTCATTTTCCTAACTAATGGGAAACAAAGCAAAACTCCTTTCCCGGATGCCTCAAGGCATTAGACAAACTATAATGAAAACCACTTATGCAAATTTAAAACAACATTAGAATGGACAGTAATGTTGTAAAGATAACTGCAAACTGAAGACAGTAAGCTTAAAAAAATATTTCAAGACAGATCATATAACAATTAAGTTTGTCTGGGGCAATGACTGGAAGGCAGAGAAAGCAAGTAAGGGCACTGAGCTGCCTGCAGAGGCAGAACGTGTGGCCTGCCGACCCTGATGAACCTCAGTTGGATCCTCAGGATCCAGAAGACTGAAGAAGAGACCTACCTGCCTCTACACCATCCTGTAGCCTCCACACGTACACAAATAAATAAGTGTAATAACATTTTTTAAGATTTATTTATGTATTTATTTAATGTATGTGAGTACAATGTCATTCTCTTCAGACACACCAGGAGAGGGCATCAGATCTCATTACGATGGCTGTGAGCCACCACGTGGTTGCTGGGAATTGAACTCAGGACCTCTGGAAGAGCAGTCAGTGCTCTTAACCGCTGAGCCATCTTTCCAGCCCCCTCCCCTGCAGAAAAACAATTCCACTTATTATATGAAGATTATTGCTATATACTAACACATAGTATGTATTGGAGTTTATGGTTACCTGACTCCTAGAATAGAGGACATGGGATTGGAGACATAGCTCAGCAGTTAAGAGCACACCCACATAATGGCTTACACCAGTTCCAGAGGATCTGATTGCCTTTCTGGCCTCTGAGAGCACTGGACATGCATGCATTCAGACAAAACATCCATACATATAAATGGAACAAATTATTTTGCTATAGAAATCAGACTTAGAAAGACAATTATTACACTTTCTCCTCACAAGTAGGTTTGCGAAGTAGGGGTGGTAAGAAACAGGAAGGGTAATGGATGAACAAATATGAATTGAATCCAATGATATGCATGTATAAAATATTAATAGGCATCAAACATCAATGTGATGTTTATTCATCTGTTTGGGTTTGTTTTGTTTTGTTTTGTTTTGTTTTGTTTTGTTTTGTTTTGTTTTCTGAGACAAGATCTCACTCAGGCTGACCTGAAACTCACATGTAACCCTGGCTGTCCTTGAACTCCCAGCAATTCTGTGGTCCGAGCTTCATAAAAGCTAGGATTACAGGCATGTACCATCATGGCCAGCTTAAACTAAAGTCTTTCACAATCATAAACCATCATTTCTAAAGAGTGAAATGACTACAATTTATAGTTTGTGTCACTGTCCATATTTTAATGCAACATAATTCTGTTATGTCCATGAAAGCAATAAAGCATTTACATTTATTACAAAGTTTGCAATAAATTAAAGCACTTATCTGACAACTTCTATGAAAAATTAATAAATTTGTTACTCACTTTCCAAGCGTGGTAAGTCCCGGAGGGATCTGTCTGATACAATCTTGGGATGCCATCATCATCAAAGCCTACAATTAAGGCTGAAATACCAAAAGGCCTTCGTCCATTGCTCTGGGTATATTTCTAAAAAATAAAATTTGTTTTTACTATAACACTGTCTTAGTTACTATTTTACTGCTGTGAAGAGACACCATAACCAAGGCAACTTTTATAAAAGCAAGTGTGTAATTGGAGGGTTACTAGTCCAGTATCATCATGGCAGGGAACATGGCAGCAGACAGAAGTCGTTCCAAAGAAGCAGCTAACAGGAAAGAGAGACTGGGCCTGGTGTGGGCTTTTGAAACCTCAAAGTCTACCCCCTCATGACACACCTCCTCCAACCAGGCCACACTCCTAGCTGTTATAATCCTTCCACATAGGGTCACTCCTGGTCACTACACATTCAAATAGATGAGCCTAAGGGGCCATGCTTAGTCAAACCAGCACACACACTATCAGATCAGAGAAAATTTAGTAACGAAAGCATTGCCATCAAAATTATCTACTTTTCTGATGATTTTTCTAAAAAATCTTTTCACTAATTTTAATTATGTATATGTGTCTTCATGTGGGTATGTGGGTGTGAGTACAGGGATCCTGTGGGACTGGAGTTACAGGTGGTTATGAGCTGCTAGGACCCAACAATATCTGGTTCTCTGGAAGAGCAGTTAAATGCTCTTAACCACTGAGCCATCCCTCTGGCCCCTACTTTTCTAATTTTATTGTATTTCGTGTTTCTTGACTATTGTTAATTCATAATGACATTTTAAATAAATCAGTGTGTATGATCTGTAAAACAGAATCACAAATTTGCTAATATATCATTTTTTTTCCTTAAAAGATCCCTACTCCACTTTTGTTATTTCCCATTTTTAAATAAAATTGTAGATTTCCATATAAATGTTCTTCTCAGCTATGCCTTTCCCTTCAGTCCCCCTACTTCTCTACCCCCTTTTGCTGCTGTTTTCTTTCCCTCTTATTTTTTTCATGTCAAATGGATTTCATTCTTCAGCCCACCAAGTATGGATGGATGTCTGGTAGCCTGAATAAGAATGGCCCCAGAGGCTCATATATTTGAATGCTTGGTCACCAGAGAGTGACACTATTTTAGCAATTAGTAGGTGTGGCCTTATTGGAAGGCTTTAGGGTATTAAAAGCTCAAGCCATGCTTTGTGTCTCTCTCTTCCTGCTGGCTGTGGATCCAGATGCAGAACTCTCAGCTCCTCTCCAGCACCGTGTCTGTCTGGGTGCCACCATGCTCCCATCATGATGATAGTCAGCTAACCCTCTGAAACTGTAAGCAGACCCAATTAAATGCTTTCTTTTATAAGAGTTGTCATGGCCATGGTGTCTCTTCACAACAAAAGAACTACGACTAAGACAGTATGAAATCTCTTTGAGCCAGTGGAAGACTGGGCATTTGTTTTGCTTGTCAGGGGAGCTAAGTTGATAAGCTGTGCTTTGGAGTCCTGCCCTTGTTTGCCTAGAGGAACACTGTGGCTACTGTTAGGGGCTACTCCTACTAGATAATATTGCTACCAAATATTCTTTGTTCACTGCACTGTGTCATCTCCTTCTGTCTCAAGAAAAGGGATCTTTTGTTTCTCTTGAAGAAAAGCACAGATTTCCCATACAGACACTGAAACCAATTATATTTCTTATTACTTCTGTGTCTGGGAACTTCCTGGATTTGTGCTCCAAGGAGTGGCATTCTCACTGAGATGGGTCATATGAAGAGACATCCCTGACAGAAGGCTAAGGACTGAATACATAGGTAATTTTACTTAACTCTGTGGCTGGATGTAGCTCTGTATTATTCTGTGGTTAGAAACAGCTTTTTAGTGGCTGTCTCTCAGTCTTATCTACACATGGGATCTATTTTCTCATTTTTCAAGTTTATTCTGCCATGATTTGCTAGTAATGTTTACATAAACTACTAAGCTATGAATATAAATATCCTCTTTTAAAGTACAGGTTATGTTTAATTCCTGTGTACTGTCTAATATTCTAGTTTACACTGAGGTATGAAGTACATGCATTACATATTATCTTAGAAGAAAGACCTTCTTACTTTCCAGTCTTTACATTTTAGCAAAAAGGTAACATAAGAAAGTTAAATCTGTAAGGTGCATGCGAGACTTCTCTGGCCTGGAGGTGCAGGGCTCCCAGTGGCTATCTTACTGTCACAGACTTACAACTGTGCTTCCACAGTCTATTCTCAAGACCTCCATTTCTCCAGAAGCAGCTTTAAAAACCACACATAAGGACCTTGTGTGTGTGATGTTCTGTGTCCTGCTTTTTTGCTAGATTCCTTTCTTACAACTGGGAAAATTGAAATAAAATATATAAGTAACTACAAAAATTTTGGAATTTCTTCTAAAATGAAGCAACAAACTTTAAAAAACCAAAACAGTGATTTGATGTATATTATTCATCAAATTTGGATTTATAAAGCACCTGTAAGTCTCCAGGGTATCTTCCCTGCCAGCGCAGCTGGAGGCACAAGTCAGCAAAGGGAGTGGCGTTCTCACCCATGTTCATGGACTGAAAACAGACTCAGTAGCTTCCCAAAAGCAGTAAGATAAAGGAAAGCCAGTATTCCATCTTTAAGTTACAGCTTTTGCAGACTACTCTTGACAAACTGCTTGTTAACAGAGGGATGGATTAAGGAAATATGGTGGGCACATATGGTATACACACACACCAGAGTGTTCCAACCATGAAGAAAAACCAAATTACTTACTCTGTTGTAGGATAGTGAATGGGACTGGAAACAATCCTATATTTTATATAGACACATAAAATCATGTGTGTACAAATGATGAGTCATGCATGTACAAATGATGTGTCATGTATATACAAATGACAAGTTATATGTGTACAAATGAAGTGAAACCGCAGAGCAATGAAGGGGATTTTAGTGGGCAGGGGAGTGGGAGAGAGAGAGGACAGGAATATAGGACAGATATGGGGGGATTTGTTCAATATACAATATATATTTACTGGAATATCCTTACATTCAGACACAGGTTTGAAAAGAGGAATGTAGTCCTGGTAGGACAGCCAAGTGGGCAAAGCACCTGCTGCCAAGCCTCACCTGAGTTTTGTTACCAGGACCCCTCTTGCTCAAAGAGAAACAGCTCCTCAGCTTGTCCTCATGTGTGTATTGACACATGTCACTGCACCCAGAATAAATATGTAACTAAAAGTGTTCATTCAGGGCCTGGAGAGATGGCTCAGCGCTTAAGAGCAGAGGTTGCTCTTTTAGAGGTTTAGTTCAATTCCCAGCAACCAGATGGTGGCTCACACCATCTATGAGATCTGGTGCCCTCTTCTGGTGTGCAGGCATAAATGCATGCAGAATGCAGTATAAATGAATCTTTTTCTGAAAAAATTAAAAATAAATTGGCATATCTGTACACTGAGCATCTTGTTAAAGGAGGCTCGGTGACAAAAATCAACAACAACAACAACAAAACTCCATAATTCCTGTTGAAGGACAATTTGCTCAAGTAGAAATGAAAAGAGTGAACTAGCATATGGGAAAATTCAATGTCACTAATTGGAAACACAAATTAAATAAACTATTACATTATACAAGTCTCACTTACAAAAGAAAGGAAAATGAAAACCAGCATTCAGTAGCCCTCTGGGATAGCTGGCTGCACAATACAAACAGCATCAATCCTTCTAGAAAGCTGTTTGGCACATATACAAGAGCCTTAAAAATCAATTATAATCTCCAATCTAGTAACCTTTTACTTAAAAATTAATTTAATAATACAGTTTTAAAAAGAAGAACAAGCAATGATCAAACCAGAATAATGTGATTGGGTGTCAGGGAGAGGGAGAACAAGAAAGTAACTGAAGTGACGCCACTTTCAAATGACCACCAGAGCTGGTCACAGATTCTAACACCACAGTTGGAGAGTATACCCAAGAAGGAGAGTCTGCCACACCCAAGCACACATGCTGCAAGAGAGAGCTCAGGCCTGCATGCCACCGTCACCCTCAGCATTCAATGACAGGGCATGCATGGATTCAGAAGACACCATATTCTAAACCTGGTAAGGAGGACTTTGGTTTGCTGGTGAAATAATTGATATTACTTTGGAAAACTTTGCAGAATTATATTATTGTGACTACAGAAGGTTAAAATTTTCTTTTGAAAATCTGACATTCTATAAATAATAACAACAACAACAACAACAACAACAACAACAATAATAATAACTCCAAGAATTGAGACTGATCTTGATTTCTGGCGATGCAGCCCACTTTACCCAGATAAGTGAATGTGGTAATTCTGAGAATGAATAGGGAACCTAAGGCATCCTGTGAACTAAATGCTTGGAGCGCCTGCTTATTTCTAAGACAGGACCAATGATGGCGGAAAACAGAGACCTGAAGGACAGTGCTCAGAGTGCAGCTCACCTGCTTTAGCGTCGCTATGAAGCGAGTTATATACTCTACAGTGACGGGATCCTCCACTGTGAGCTTGTGGCTCTGGCACTCCACCCGCGCTCTGCTGATCACCACTCTAGCATCCGCTGTCAGACCTGCAAAAACAGTCAAAACTTTAAAGTCTAAACATGTCTCAAAATGTATTTCCTTGTCAAAAGGTTTAGTTTTCAATTCTCTCTTATAGCATCCTTTGCCCTGTACTAATGCCTTCATAAAGGGTCTAGAAAATTCCACGTGCCTTAACTGTGATTTATTTCCTTTTTAAGCCTAATTGTACTCTCTCATTCATAGAGAAAATAGTAAGCAGTTTGCTTTAAACATTGTTAGTTAGTTGGTTTTATTTTTCTTACAAGAGCAAGAACAATACTCTGAAGCGCATAGTCATTGTATTCAAAGCACATTTGAATAACTGTGATATATCAATTCTTATTCTTTTTCTCAAAATGAAAACTTTGGAAATCAAAGATGTTAGGACAGGTGGACCTCTAATAGGGTTAAAATATCCAAAAGCGTTAAGCTTAATTCTCAGCATGTCTATGAGGAGACAGTGCGTGCTCTAGCTGAAGTTAAGAGACTGACTACAACATGTGACTAACACAATACTGAGTGTTTGTATAAACTAAGGACCACACTGGTGCTTAACATGTGTGTGTGTGTGTGTGTGTGTGTGTTTGTGTGTGTGTGTGTAAATGCACACACATGAAGAGGGAGAAGGGGGCATTAGATGCCCTGGAGCTGGACTTACAAGCAGCTGTGGTATTGAGGGTGTGTGACTTGGGCATGGTTTCTGGGAAGCAGCTCAAGTCTCTGCAAAAGCTTTACACACTCTTAACTGCTGAGCCATCTCTCCAGACCCTTCACTGCTCATTCAATACTTATCAGATTGTACTCAAAACCAAATCCACTCAAGCCATCAGGAAGCAGGCACTTCTCCCAGCCATTGCTCTTTATTCGTCACAAGCATCTACCTTCCCCATCCTGTAGCTATGGACACCTGCACATCTTCACTCCTTGGAAACAGGAGAACAGGCAGAGTATAGAGCTGTCTGAGGCCAGATACTCGATTAGAGGACGGGGAAGGTGATTCTCTGCACATCGTCTACAAGAAAGGACTGGCAAGAGATGGCCGAACCCACCCTGGGTTAAAGTTTTATGCACCTAGAAATAGTTCAGATAAGCTCCTTAAGAGTATGTCCTCGACTCTAGCTGCATATGTATCAAAAGATGGCCTAGTCGGCCATCACTGGAAAGAGAGGCCCATTGGACTTGCAAACTTTATATGCCCCAGTACAGGAGAATGCTAGGGCCAAAAAGTGGGAGTGGGTGGGTAGGGGAGTGGGGGGGGAGGGTATGGGGGACTTTTGGGATAGCATTGGAAATATAAATGAAGAAAATACCTAATAAAAATATTAAAAAAAAAGAATGTGTCAAAAAAAAAAGAGTATGTCCTTTTTACAATGTGACTGTGATCGACACCTAGAGAAACATTGATGTTAAAAATACCTAAGAGTGGTGGTTTCTCTGGAGATGGCTCAGCAGGTGAATGTCTGTCACACAAGCATGGCAAACTCAACTTTGACTTTGGTGCTGGCAGGCTAAAGGTGTCAGGGTCACAGCAAGTCCCTCCACTAGCATGCTTCTTTTGTGTCACCAGGCTTGTGTGACTTGCCTGTGACTGTAATTTCCGCTTCCTGAGCCCAGCAGCTGGACTGACTGCAGGCTGCTTCCTCCACTACTGCACACTCTCTGTGGCTCTTCGCTCTCTAGCCTCTCTTTATGATTCCTGCTGTTCCTCCATTCTCTTCTCTGAATAAAGTCATTTACAGCTCAGACTGTGTTCACTCTTGGGGTGACAGAGACATTTTCTAATGTGCCATCTCATTCCAGACACATTTCTTAGTATGTATAACCATTCTTTGTAGAATCTACAGGATTTTCTACATGTAAGATTAGGTTACCTGTAATCAGAGATTATTTTCCCGTCTTCCATTTACAGTTAGTGTGTTTTATTTCTTTTCCTTGACTAATTACTCTGGGCAAGACATGAAGTGACAAAGCTGGTATTCTTGTCTGTTGTGGTTCATCTGTTCATCATGAATCAATACATCAGCTTTGGGTTATTCACATGCACTTTAATTGTCCTGAGGTAACCTTCTAATGTGTTGTGTTTCTTTTTAACCAAGGAGTAGTACTGCATGATAGCAGATATACTTTTGTGATTCAGTTGTTACAGCTGTCTAGCTCTCCCTTCGGGGTTCACATCCTGTTAGTGTGGAGTCATCATCTCAGACATCCACTGAGCTCAATGGCCAGGTATTCTGTGCACTTCCTGGATGCCGTCAGCACGCACTACACAGAGTCTCCTAACTCCTTTGTACTTCTGTGCAGGTGGGAACAATGACCCCGGATTCCTTTCTCACTTTACTTGAGAATTGGCTTTACTTAGTACACCTAGCTTCTTAATTTTGTTCACCTTTTCAAGAATTAACTTTTGCTGTAGTTTCCTATTATCCTTGTTCTGTTTAAGTCGGTGTGGCACTGCCTGTGGAGTCACTCTGTTCTGCGCTTTCAGCGTAGGGTCGCTGCTGGTGAAGACTCCTTCCATGTTCCCTTCCCTTTCCTCTCAGCACTGGCTCAGCTACTACATCCATAAGTTTTGATACCATTGATACTCAGTTTTTTTTTTTAAATTTCTCTCAAAATATTTCCTAATTTCGCTTATTTATTTATTTATTTATTTATTTATTTATTTATTTATTTAGGTTTATTCGAGACAGGGTTTCTCTGTGTAGTCCTGGCTGTCCTGGAACTCACTCTGTAGACCAGGATGGCCTTGAACTCCGAAATCTGCCTGCCTCTGCCTCCCTAGTGCTGGGATTAGAGGCATGTGCCACCACGCCCGGCTTTATTGATTTATTTTTATCCATGGCAGTTTAGAATTACATTGTTTAATTGAAGTACAATCATGTATTTTTAAGTTTGCCTTCCACTATTGATTTCTAGTTTTGCTCCTTTCCAAGCAGAAAGATAATAAAGATTTCATCTTTTAGATTTGTCAAGAATTGTTTTTGTGATAATTGCAATGCATAGTATGATAAAGGACCTTTTTTGTTGTTGTTGAGTGAACATTTTTAGGGTCAATATCAAATCCCTGTTTAAAAAACAATTAGAAACGAAGGGAGAAAAAGTGATGAGAAGTGTTGTGGTAGCTGAGGACGCCTTGGGTGAATGTGTGTGTGAAGAGAAGACAGAAGTGCTGAGTGGGGGTGTATTGATTGCATGGCTATGGCAAGGATCAATTGCCCTAGACCCATGGAATTGGCAAAGCCTTCCTCCAAGGTCAGGCTCAGAGTGATGACAAAGCCTTCCTCTGGTCCAAGTACAAATGTTGACAGTGAACAAAATTGTTTAGGAACAATTGGCCAGTGAGTGCAGGACTAACAACTGCACTTCCTCCAGATATTCACAGCTTGAGACTATTCCCCTGTAGACACCTCCTCCCAAGACCACCAAGCTCCTCCCCATGTGTGATACTTAATGGATGTGCTGAGGTTCCAAGCTGGTGTGTCAGTCAGTGAGGCCCCATCACAAAACCCACCTGACCCCAGCTATTCTGTACATGTGTCTGTAAGTCTATCTGTCCTTTCTTCATACCCTTGATATCTTCGGGCAGGTTAAGGTGTCAAGCCATGCAGAATACAGTGACATGTCTTAATCAATGTAAAAAGACAAATATGCACAAGAAAATATACTCAATGCTACCAGCCTTGGGGAAATAGATGCTTAATCCATAATCAGAAATTGCACATATTTAAAGAATGATAAAACACAATCAATGCAAAACCCAATGGCCACAGAAACTTTTATTTTAAAAAAAAAAATTTACATTGGGAGCTTGCTCAAGTTTCAATGTAAAACCCAATGGCCACAGAAACTCTTATAAAAAAAAGTATTTACATTGGGAGCTTGCTCCAGCTTCAGAGGCTTATTTGCTTGTCATCATGACCTCCCGGGATGGCAGCAGGCAGGCAGACACGGTGCGGAGAAGTAGCTAAACCTAGATCCACAGGCAGCAGGAAGAGTGGGACACTGGGCCTGGCTTGAGCATCTGAAACCCCAAAGGCCATCCCCTAGTGACACATTTCCTCCAACAGGGACACGCCTTCTAATCCTCAAGTAGTGCCATTCCCCGATGACCAAGCAGTCAAATATGCGAGCCTGTTAAGGTCATTCTTATCTAAACCAACACACATACTAAATCAAATTTATTGAATTTTTTTAATGAAACTCAAGTCAACATTTCAGTGAACCTTTAAAGTCAAACATTCTAACACATAGAGTTCAAAGGTACATCAATTTGATATATTTTGAAGAAATTATGGTAGAAAATATTGTCTTTGTCTCCCACAATGAAGCCATTATGCTACCACAAAAGTTAAAAGCTTTGCATGTAGTAAAAACACTGCAACTCTTACATGTATATATGTATGTTCAAGTGCTTCAGGCATAAATGGTGATAGTGTGTGTTTGGTGGCATGCACAGTGCAAAATGCACATGTTCACAGCCCAGTCTGGAGAGATGCTCTAAGCAACTCAGGTGAGTACTTCCAAAGACAGCTCTTGACTCATATCTGTCTGTCAATTTTTGGTTGTCACGTTCTCCGAAGCCTTTTACTATTGTTAATTTTTCCCAATCTCACATTTAGTTTGGTCACAGCCCACAGTTTAGGAAGCTGAGACTTAGCATATTCGTAGCACATCACACACGGGTCTACCCCTCCCTTCTTCCCTTCCTCCCTCTTTCCTTTCTTCTCTCTCCCCTTCTCTTTCTCCTCTCACCCCTTTCATACTTGGGTTGGAGAGATGACTCACCAATTAAGTCAGACTCCTCTTGCACAATGCCAAGTTCAGTTACCTGCATCCACATCACACAGCTCACCACAGCCAACAAAGGGTGTCTGACACCCTTTTCTGGCCTCTGCAGGTATCTGCACTTACATGCAAAAACCCACACATGTATACATATAATACAAATAAAAGCAAATAAAATCTTTTAAAATTCTATAAATTATATGAATAATAAGTTCTATAAATTACATGTAAGAGAAATCCATGTTTAACATTTATGCTTTACTATCAAAGATCATTATTTTAAAATTCCCAGTTTATAGAGCTGTGGCCTTTTAAACATAGATGACCCTTTGTATTTAGGAAGTAAATGGAGCAAAACTATAGCAACATGGTAACTGAGTTAGCCCTCACCTATGTTTAAGGATCATAGGTACCACTGAGAGTCTGTACACACCTGCAAAAGCCATGCAGACATGGTCATCGAGAGCGCAGATTTTCCTCACAGTCCTTTCATCTTGAAGCTTGGCCACTGACTTTTTTTCTACCCCAAGCACAACTATATTAGTTCCTCGAATTCCAACCTATAAAGACATTTTTTAAAAAGTAAAGTCAAAACTGGCTAATTATTCTAGCATGTGTCAGAGTTAAAGGGTTTCTCTTAAACAATTACTAAAACGGAAAAGGCTCCATCTAGGAGATAAGATGTGCAGCTGCTGGCTGACTGGATGCCTTGTCCTCAACCTCAGGACAAGTATGACAAAGAGAACCTTTAAAGTTTAAAACTTACAAAGAAAATGCAATCAGTGGTGCATGAAAACAATACCTAAAAATACAACTACGTTAGGGTGAAGGAAGGAAGATGCTGGTAATCCAAGCAGATTCCTTTTAGTGGCAGAACCAATCCTGACAAGGTAAGATAGATGGCTGGGGCTGGGTTCTCTGGGTGAGAACCTTGCTGTATGAGAATGGAGACAGCATCCACATAAAATGCCAGGTATGATGTCTGTGAGTATCTATAGCCCCTGGGAGACAGAGAAAGGTGGATCCCAATAGAAAGCTGGTGGTATCCGGTTCAGTCAGAGGACAAATTTGGGGGTTCACTTCTCTCCTACAACCACTTGGTTCCTGGGGGGCTGTCGGGGTACTAAGCTTGGCAGCATGTACCTTTACCTACTGAGTCGTCCAACAGATCTCTCTGCCTCTTGAATATGGGTGCAATGTGCTCAGCTGCCTCAAGTTCCTCACTGTGACGTCCCCACCCCAAATAACTGCATCTTTGAACTGTGAGCAAATTGGGGTATTTGACTTCTTTTCCTGTTTGTCTCACTTTTATTTTATTCTTTTATCTTAGCACTCTAGCTAAGATCTGAAGCACTGTGTATTGAATAAAAGTAGATAAAAGCAGATACATATGTATTCTTCCTGATTTGAACTGTTCCATTTAATATGATTCTCGCTCCAGGTTTTCCATACATAGTCTTTATGTTCAGATATGTTCCTTCTATTCCTAATCTCTTCTGGGCCTTTATCACCAAGAGATACTGGATTTTGTCAAAAGCCTTTTCGTATCTACTGAAAAAAATAGTCATGTGATTTTTGTCCTTGAGTCCATTTTTTTCTGTTTTGCTCACTTAGTATTTGTTCTTTGAGAACTTCAAATAATGTATTTTGGCCATCATCACCTCTCCTCCAATTCCTCCCAGATCAGTTGTCTACCCACCCAACTTTGTGTCTTCTTTTCTCAATCCATTTGAGTCCAATTTGCTCCTATACTCTTGATATCTAGTCATCCCCACCCCCAGAGCATGGCTGGCCTATCAGGGGCCACATCCTTAAAGAAAACTGATGTTCTCTTTCCCAGAAGCCATCAATTGCCAATCACCATCAGTTAGGGATGGACCTTTGTGCTCATGGTCCCTTTCCATGCTGGGATTTTGTCTGGTTTGAGCTTATCGAGGTAATATGTATAAGTGCCTTGTTATTTCCATAAAACACTGTTTACTTGAACTTATCAACCACCTCTGGCTCTTACCATCTTTTCTCCACCTCTGCCACAACAACTTCTGGGCCTTGGGAAGAGGCTATGTAGCATTCCACAGTGTACATGTTTAGCTAGTTGTGGATATCTGTATTAATCTCTTATACTACCAAAAGAAGCTTCTCATTTTGGGATTGGAAGATTCAGTAATCTATGGGTAAAACAATAGGCCATTACAAGTTGTTTTTCTAATATGTCCATTTAACAAATTAATAACAATAGGTTCTCCCATAGAACCCAAGACCTAACTAGCTACAGGTGTTGGCCCAGATAACAGGGCCGAGTATAGGTTTCATCCTTTGGAGCAGGCAGTAAACACAGTCAGAATGTGGTTGGTTACTCCCATGAAGTCTGTGCCACTATGGCATCGGTGAGAATGTCTTACAGGCTGGTTATTATTGTAGCTTACGTGGTTCACAATGATTTGGCCCGAAATCATCTATCTCAGAAGCTAAGCAAAGTCACTCCTGGTTAATATTTGTATGAGAGTCCATTGATTTTATGTATTACATTTGTTGCTTTGTTTATGTGAACCATCCCAGAATCTAAGTCAATAGAACCATGATGAAAGAAATTTCTGATGTGTTCTTGAATTGAGTTTATAAGTATTTTATGAAGAAATTTTGTAATTATCGTCATCAGAAAGAATGGCCTGTAATTTCCTTTGTGAGATCTCTTCTCTTCTTTAATATCAGTAATCCTGGCTTTGTTAATAGAGTTTGGAAGCATTTCTTTCCTTTCGAATTTATGGAATAGTGTGAGAAACAGTGATGTCAGTTTGTCTTTAATGGTCTAGAAGTCAGCAGTGATATCAACCCAGGCCTGAACGTTTTTAGTTAGGAGAATTTTTATTACTGTTTCAATCTTGTTGTATTACAGATCTGGTCATATTATCATCATGGCTTAGTTTTGGTAAATCATATACAATAACATTTAAGATTTTCTAATCTAATTAAATATTGAGTCTCTAGTCATCATAATGGTTTTCTGAATATCACTGGCAAGTCTTTTTCTTTTCAATTTTATGAATTTAGACATTTGAATACAAGTATTTAATGTACACTGAACACATTCTTTATGGCTTATCCTCTTCTGTGAGTTGAATGAGGAATGTTTCCCAAGGCTTGGGTCTCCGTGGTCACACTATCTGGGGAGGTTTAGAAGGTGCACCCTTACTAGAGGAGGGCTTTGAGAGCTTATAGCCTGACCCCACTCTGGTTCATTCTCTATGCTTCATGCGTATGGTTTGACGATGAGTACTCCGTTTCCTGCTACCATGCCAGTCAACTGTTGTTATGCCTCCTTATTTTGATGGGTTTTTATTTTTCTGGAACTTTAAGCTAAAATAAATACTTTCTTCCATAAGTTGCTTTGGTCATAGTATTTTATAGAGCAATAGAAAATTAAATGATACATCCTGTTTCTTCACTGAAAACCAAACCAAACCAAAACCAAAACCCACAGCAAGGTCTCATGCTATCCACGTTGGCTCTCAGAATCACTAGTATAGTTGAGGATGATCTTACCTTCCTGGTCCTTACATCCTTCCAACAGCTGGAACTACAAGAGAAAACTGCCACGCCTGGTTCTTGTGGTTCTGGGGATCAAACGCAGGCAGTCATCAATGCTGGGCAGGCACTTTACCAACTGAGTTACATCCCATGCCTCTCTTCCTTTCAGTTTGGCTAAGGGTTTACCTTTTCAAAGATCCAACTCTTTATTTCACTTATTGTCTGCCTTTTAAAAAATAGCTCATTAATTTCTGCTCTGATCTTAATTCTTTCTTCCTCTCCACTGATTTTGAATTTCTTCCGAGGCTCTAAGATCCATCATTAAGTTATTTATTTTAGATCTGACTCTTCAATATAGACATTTGTAGCTATAAACTCTTAACATTATTCACTGTTTCTTCTATGCCATGGTATACTGTTTTCATTTTCACATGCTTCTCAGAATTTAATTTCCTTTTTGATTTCTTCTATAACACATTCATTATGTTGTTTAATCTTAATAAGTCTGTATATACTCAAGCTTCTACTATTATTTATGCTTTTTTCATTATGGTCAAATATCATTCAAAATTGATCATGACCTCCCAGGGTTTTAAGGCTGACTTTGCCTCCTATTATATGATCCATTTCCATGGACTAATGAGAAGCGTATGGAGTCTACAGTGCTCAGATGGAACAGTCATGGATGTCTGTGAGCTCTCTGTAATCTCTGTTGTCACTTAACTGCTGCTTCTGTTCCGTTTCATCAGGATGCTACATTGGTGAGGCTAGGTAGCTAAAATGAACCACAGTGACTTTGTTGTGGTTAACGTGTGCCTTTACATTGGTAGCATTTGTTTTACGAAATCAAGGGCATTTGTGTTTTGTTCATATATGTTTAAAACTGTAATATTCTCTGGGTGATTGTTTCCTAAATCACCTTTAAAAGTTTTTTAAAATCTATTTTGTCAGATATTAATCACAAGTTTTCTGTTTTCATTCCTTGGAATACCTTTTTCCATTTTTAAAAAAAAATTATTAGGTATTTTCTTCATTTACATTTCAAATGCTATCCCAAAAGTTCCCCCAGATCTTCCCACCCACCCCCCCCAACTCCCCTACCCACCCACTCCCACTTCTTGGTCCTGGCATTCCCCTGTACTGAGGCATATAAAGGGGCCTCTCTTCCCAATGATGGCCTACTAGGCCATCTTCTGCTACATATGCAGCTAGAGACACGAGCTCCGGGGGTACTGGTTAGCTCGTATTGTTGTTCCACCTATAGGGTTGCAGACCCCTTTAGCTCGTTGGGTACTTTCTCTAGCTCCTCCATTGGGGGCCCTGTGTTCCATCCAATAGCTGACTGTGAGCATCCACTTCTGTGTTTGCCAGGCCCCGGCATAGCCTCACAAGAGGCAGCTATATCAGGGTCCTTTCTGCAAAATTTTGCTGGTGTATGCAACTGTGTCCATTTTTTTTTCAGTCAGAGGTTGTGTACATCTTTGATGATGAGGTGCATCAAATAGAGTTTGTGATTTTAACTTTTTGCTAAATGACAGAACTCACAGAGATCCTCTTGCCTTGTTTTCTGAGAGCTGGGAGTCAAGTATTTACTATTACATTTGGCTAGATCCTGTTTTGTAATTCCATCTTATAGCTTGTGCCTTTGAGCTGAGAAATTTAGACCACTAATACTGGCTTACTGAAATCTGCTACTAATTCCAGAGTGATAGTTTTCAATGTTTTGTGTGTTTTCTTATTTCTCATTTGTTTATGTTGTATTATCATGCGGTTTAGTCTTCCCTTTGGCCTCATAAATGTATTTCTGTTTTAAGTTGGAAAGATTCCTTCAAGAATCCCTTTAGAGCTAGTGTGGTGGTCATAAATTTCATTAGCCTTTTATATATTATTATTGTTTCTTTCTCCTTCATTTATGACCAACAATTTTACTGTTTATTGTAGTCTGGGTTGAGTAACTGCTTTCTTTCAGAACTTGAAATATGTAATTCTAAGAACTCACAGCTTTTAAAGTTTCTGTTTAAATCTGATATTATTATAGCTTGCTTTTGTGTGTGACTTGGTGTTTCTTTCTTATAGTTGCCAAATATCCTTTTTTCTTTTCATATATTTAATAATTTGACTATACGATGATGAGAGGAGATTGTCTGACCTATTTAGTGTTCCATAGCGTGGTGTTTTGATTGAAAATGGCCCTCATAGGCTCATACAGAGTAGCAAAAGGATTGGGACATTTGGCCTTGTTGGATTGGTGTGGGCCTGTTGGAGGAAACGTGCTACTGGGGGTGGGTTGTGAGGTTTCAGAAGCTCAAGCCAGGCCCAGTAGCTCTCTATCCCTTCTTGCTGTCTGCCAATCTGGATAGAGAACTCTCAGCTTCTTCTCCAGCCGCATGTCTGCCTGCATGACACCATGCTTACTAACTATAAGCCAGCCACAATTAAAGAGTTTCCTCTATAAGAGTTGCCATGATCATGGTGTCCCTTCCCAGTCACAGAAACACAGTCAGAAGTTGCTACCAGCAACTGGGTTATTGCTGTGATAGGCCTGGTCATGATTTTGCCTGGAGAACTATGGAACAATTTTGGACTTTAGACTAGACTAAATAAATATTTTAAGTGGGGCTTAGTGGGCTATACTAGTGTGAGCATGGGAGACAGTGGTGCTGAGTGTGAGCATGGGAGACAGTGGTGCTGAGGGTGATTTGAACTGTGGGGCCCAGTTCACGGGGTTTCAGAAGAGAAGATTTTTGATATATGACATAGAGATCATTCTTGTGGTATTCTGGCAAAGAATGTGGCTGCTTTCTCCCCTTGTCCAAACAAATAGCCTGCGGCTAAATTGGAGAGTTTTGAACTAACAGCATTGGCAGAGGAAATTTCCAGACAACCTAGTATCAACTGTGTTGCTTGGTTATTAGTGGCCACATTTATGCAGCTCTATAATGAAAAGGAGCAAGCTGAGCAAGGAAAAATACAGAATGTACAGTGTGAGGAGAAAAGGAGCACCTAGAATAAAGAGAGGGGTGACTACAGGGCACCCACATAAACTTCTAACTTTTCTAATTAAAGAAAAGCACACACCTTCAATCCCAGCACTTGGAAAGCAGAGGCAATTGGATTTCAGACTTCAAAACCAGCCTGATTTACAGAGCAAATTCTAGTTGAAGGAAACAACTGAAAACAGAAAGCTGATGTTTTATATGTAATTGAATGAAAGGGGCCATGTTCCAGCCCCAGCAAGCACCAAACCTGGCAGCTTTGGCTACTTGTTTTGGCTTTAGAGTCAAGGATAGAGAAAAGGGACTATGGATTCTCCTTCTGTGACTAAGGAAAGCTGCTGAGGCCAAGACTATGACAGGGGTGTCTCCACATGGAGGCTCAGAGGCCACTGTGTGAGGCTGTGAAAGGCCTTTGTACAAAGCTGTAAAGGTAAACCCTAGATTGCCTCGGAGGCCCCAAGATGCTGGAAATGCCGGAGCTATGGGATCGCTGCCCGTGAAAGCTGGTAATCGTGTGTGGAACCAACCCAAGAGAAAGAGGTCAAACATAGCTGACAGGGCTTGGAGATCTGAAGAGCACTTTGATATCAGGCATGGAGATGCAGAGTTTGGAGTTTGTCCAGTTGGCTTTCAGTCTTGCTTGGTCCAGTGTTTCCTCACTATGGCTTCCTTTCCTTCCCTTTGGAATGGTAATATATAACTTGTGCCATTTGCTTGTTGCAAGTATATGATCTGTTTTTTCATTTTGATTTTACAGATTGCCATGAATATCAGAGACTTTGAACTTGAGATTTTTAAACATTGTTAAGACTGTGATAGACAATGGGGACTTTTGAAGTTGGACTGAATGCATTTTATATTATGATATGGCTACAAGCAAATGAGGTCAGAGAATGGAATGTGGTGGTTTGAATGAAAATGGCTCCCAAAGGCTCATAGAGAGTGGGATTGTTTGAAAGGCCAAGGACAGCCGGGCGTGGTGTCACACACTTTTAATCCCAGCACTTGGGAGGCAGAGGCAGGCGGATTTCTGAGTTTGAGGCCAGCCTGGTCTACAAAGTGAGTTCCAGGACAGCCAGGGCTACACAGAGAAACCCTGTCTCAAAAACCAAAAGAAAAAAAAAAAAAGGCTCTCCTGAAAGGCAGAGGACATGTGACCTCGTGGATTGGTGTAGCCTTGGAGAAGTTTGTTACTCAGGGTGAACTTTGAGGTTTCAGGAGCTCAAACCAACACCAGTGGCGCATGCTCACTCTCTCCTGCTTGCTGATCCAGATATAGAACTCTTAGCTCCTTCTCCAGCACCAGGTCTGCCCATGAACTGCCATGTATCCAACCAGGACAATAATGGACTAAACCTCTGAATCTGTAACCCAGCCCCAATTAAATGTCCTTTGTTAAGAGCTGCCATGGTCATGGTGTCCCTTCATAGCAACAGAATCCCTAATTAAGACACATAGATCTACAATGTTTTATACATACCTTCTCTTTATCTTTGTCATTGTCTGAACACTCAAATTGTTCTACATTACCTTTATGCCCAGATGTTTTGTCCTGCCTTGATCTGTCCTATTGGTGAGGGCTTTATGGATCATAATAGACTTCTCAACTATGTCTCTTGCACTACCTTAATTTGCATTTCTTTTCACTATTTCTCTTTATTGAATTTTACTTTCATATCCTATTTTTACTTCCTTATTCTCTCTAGTTGTGTATGTGTGTGTGTGTTTTAAACTCATTCATGAGTTTGTATACTTTCTGATTTCTTTTTTCTAAAAAAAAAATTATTTATTTATTAATTATATGGAAGTATACAGACACACCAGAAGAGGGTATCTGATCTTGTTACAGATAGTTGTGAGCACCATGGGTTGCTGGGATTTTAACTCAGGACCTTTGGAAGAGCAGTCAGTGCTCTTAACCACTGAACCACCTCTCCAGCCCACTCTCCATAATCATTCTTTCAAAAATTTTTTTTTGTCAAGGATGGCACCTTGTTTACTCTTATTTGAGTACATTACTGAGACTGGTAATTTCTGAAAGAGACATCATGCTTTGGTATTGCATGGATTTTTTGAGTTAGATGGTAAACCATTGTTTGGAATTTTTATGGTTATTTTTCTTGTTTTTGTTTTATGTGTCTGGGGTTTGCCTACAGTGTGTGTCTAGGCACCATATGCATCCCTGGTACCCATGAAGGCCAGAGAAGGAATCAAATTCCCTGGACCTAGAATTATTCATGGTTGTGATTCATTGTGTGAGTACTGGGATTCAAACCAGGGTCCTCTGGAAGAAAAGCCAGTACTCTTAACCACTGAGCCATCTCTTATGCCCAGAATATTTTTATTAAACACTGCTCTTCTTTTAATGGAAATGTCTGTTACATTCAAGAGGGACTAGACTGTAGTACATTTGAGGTGCCGTTTTTCTCTACTAGGCTTCTGTTCCAAACACCAGGCTCAGTCCCTAGTACTCTCTTTAAAAAAAAAAAGACTACTGGTGTTGACTTATTCTGGCCTTCCATGGACACAGACACAAATGTAGGCAAAATACCTATACATATAAAATAAACAAATAAATACTGCTTAGTTGGTAGTTGAAGCCTCAACTCTTTTAGCATTTATTCCTAGGATCCAGATACTGATAACATTCCAGGATGGTCTAGTTGTAGATGCTTGTCCCACAGTGGGGATCATATATGCTAGTCACACATCTGGTGGTCCTTTAGAGTCAAGTAGTGAAGGCTGTTCTTGCCTCCGAGTAGTCTATTCCATTATCAGTGTGAGGTCTCAAGACAGATGCTGGTTAAATCTCTTGGCGTTCCTTCAGGAAGCTGGTTTCTAATGGTATTTTCTCCTAAGGACGCTTTTGTGAAGCTGGGTCACTATAATACTGGTTGATCTACTCTTCATGAGTCAGAACGCAAATGTTGGTCCCTGGATCTGGGCAGTTCTTCCTGATGTCTGGTGTGCTGCTCGTAGTCTGTGACCCATATAGACACTGTTTTTCATTTGTTTTACGTCTTGCTAAACCCCATATAGTTCTCAAAGCATTTCCATTACCTGGAGTTACAAGGTGGTTGTGAGCTGTTAAGTATAAATGCTGGGAGCTGAACTTGGATCCTCTGGAAAGACAGTACGTGTTCAAGTGCTGGTGCCACTTCTAGAAACTCATACTGAGTCTTTTTAAGATGTCATCATACTGCTGCTCAGGTCACGTGCTAAGTGAATATTCTAGATCTCTCAGTCTGCTGCTGCCTGCAACTTTTTGAGTCTGTCTCTGTCTCATGCTTTAAAATACAGTGGGTGAGGCTGGTCCAACAGCTCAGTGCCATGGTTAAGAGTACCTATTGCTCTTGCAGAGGCTAGGGGTGGTGGTGTGTGCATGTCAGTTACCAGCACCCACATGACTGCCTGTAACCCCAGGCCTAAGTGTTTCCATGCCATCTTTTGGCTTCTGAAAGCACTGACCATGTGTGGTACACAGACATATATGCAAGAAAAAACCCATCCACTTAAAAATAAACAAATTATTTTTAAAATATGGTGGGTGCTGGGAACATGCACATGCAAGTGAGTATATGCACACACACACACACACACGCACACACACACACACACACACACACACACACACAAAGTAAATAAACAAATAAAGACATGTAATTTTATAATTTTAAATAGCAGCTAGTGAGGGCTGGAGTGATGACCTAGCGGACAAAAGCACTGTGTGCTATTCCAGAGATCCTGAGTTCAATCCCCAGCAACCATATGTTGGCTCACAACCATCTATAATAGGATCTGATGCTCTCTTCTGGTGTGTCTAAAGATGACAGTATATTCATATACATAAAATATACTTCTTTTAAAAAAATTAAAAAGAGGTTAGTAAGCTGGTTTAGTAGTTTAAAGAACCTATTGCTTTTGCAGGAGACTGTAATTTCTTTTTTAGAAACCACACAGAGTGGCTTACAACTGGGGACCCAAAACCCTCTGCTGGCCTCCACAGGCACTGCACCCACATGCACACTTAGACATACAAATTAATATATAATTAAACAACCTAATTACTTACTTTATTTTATTATTTTGGTAATTAATAATATTAATTAATTAAATTAATGAATTAAATTAAATTAAATTAATATACTCTCCAGCCAAGATCAGTCTTGTGAGCGTTAAACATGTATATTGTTGTATACGAGATTTGTTTGTTTCTTGATTTAACTCAAGGTCTTGCTAAGTGGTCTAGGCTGGCCTTGAACTCACAATCTTCTTACTCAAGTGCCACCATAATCTGTATTGTATTTTGAACAGCTGCTCCTCTGAACTCTTTTGCAACACAGACCTCTGTGCAGGGCCACTCACAACATGGCAAATGGGCTCCACTAGAGTGAGGAACAGAAAGCAAGCACAGGCAAGCAAAGGTGAGAAAAAGAAGCCATCTCATTGCCACCCAGTCTCCAGAGTGGCATTCCATCACTTCTGTTTCATTCATTAGATGTAAACCATCAGCATCACTCATCCAAAGGGCCATGACACAACATGGCAGGCATTCAAGGTGAGGAGTAGAGGTAACTTCAGGAACACCTCCTCAATCTCACCAAGTCGGCTATGGTCTCACATGTTCCACATTCACAAATAAAACTGCAGTTGAACTCAGAGATGGAGGCACCATCTTAGATTCTTCCTCCTTCCTGGCCAGCACCCAAAAGATAACCATGACATTTCTCTGGAATCTGCTTTGTTAGCATTCTTGTTCCAACCCTAGCAACAGCTTTTATCTATACTATTACCATGGGGTGGTGGTGGGGGTAACTGGTCTCTCCAATCCCAGTTAGAATCTCATCCAATCCAGTGTTCACAGTATAGCTGAAGAAATCTTTGGAAAGGATGCAGGAAGGAGAGGGGACATGAAGAAGAAAAAGAAGAGAGGGAGGAAAAAAGGAAGAAATGGAGGGAGAAGTTATCTCAGCCACCATTCTTTGCTTCTTACTTTGTATATGTAGAACACTTTCTCACTAAGCAAACAAAGACAACAGCAAGACTTGGACAAAAAGATCCAAGAACATTTGCCTGCGAGTAATATCTGTCCTTTGTTCTGGAGCAGACAGGCATCATCTTGATGGAAACAAACCCTCACTACCACCTATGGACTCATATCTCATAAACTTCTCCAGAGAAGAAGAGTTACCAATATCTCTGGTGATGGACTTGCAGGACTGAGTCCCATGACCAAGAGTGGAGTGAATACATAGAGTCTGTTTTGAGGAGAAAATGTCAAGAACCTAAAAAGGGACAACAGTCACACCAAATCCTTTCCGGGTCCTTTAGATTTCTAGGTTCAACCCTTCCTATTGTTTTCTTGGCCGTTCTGAATGTTTTTCCACTCTACAATGTAGTTGTCTTGCCTTACCATATGATATTCCCTTTGTTTAAAATACTCTTCTTTCCTCTGCTTTCCACCTCCTCACCTGGCTATCCTCCATCATTCCAATGATTCCTTAAACATACTTTCTAAGGAGGGGTTCTCTTATAACTGCAATTTCAGTAACATCCCATACCATCTCTAGCACTATACTCATTTAGGTCTTGTATGGACTTTTAATTTTGTAATATAGGGAGGGACTCTGTACATAGCCCATGCTGGCCTGGAACTCACAGTCTTCCTGAATGTTGGGTTTACAGTCACACACCACCATTTCCATCTAGGACTTTTCTCTTATTCCTTTAAATTGCTTTCTAGACAGTTCTTTAAAAACTAGGATACTATCTACCACTTTTACAGTGAAACCCTACGACCCAGGTTAGCGTATGTAAGTCTTTTTGAAAAGACTTTAAAAATCAACATGCTGGAAGGAACAGAGACAAACTGAATCAAAAAGAATAATCATAAATAATAACAATTAATAATTAATTTATGTGAATTATATCTTAACTTGTATTACTTCTTTAAATACCCATCAATTTTATGAATCAGGAGCCGTTTTGATGTTTATTTTACTATTAAAAAGAATACTACTAAAAATATATATAATAATTAAAAAAAAAAGAATACTACTGCTATGGCTAAGCAGTCAAGAGCCGTTACTGCTCTCATAGAGGACCCAGGTTTGGTTCCCAGCACCTACATCTGTTAGCTCACAACTGCTGCAATTCCAGATAAGGAGGATCTTAATCTTACACCCTCTCTTGGCCTCTGAGGGTATCAACACACACAGGGCACATATACATATGAAGGTGCACACAGTCATACACAGAAATAAACAGATCTTTCAAATAAATACAAGGAATAAAGAAACTATAGGATGAAGAGGTGACTCACTAGTTAAAAACACTTACTGTTGCTCTTGCAGAGGACCTGTGTTGGTTCCCAGCACTCACAGGGTAGCTTACAAATACCCATAACTTCTGTTTGATTAGACTAGGCTGGCTAGACAGAGCCTCGCAAATCCTTCTGTTTCCCCTTTGATTACACACATGTACCACCATTCTGTGATTATCTAAACATAGGTTCTGGAGACTGAACTCTAGGTCTCATGCTTGCACAGCAAACCTTTTACTCACTGAGCTATTTCTCAGCCTAAGAAGAGAGATGCACAAAGGATAAGTAAGGGCTGGAGTATCAGTCAAGAGTAGAGCACACACGTAGCATGCACACTGCCCTGGGTTTGATAGCACAAAGAAATAAAAGACACAAATCAACATTGAAGAAAAATAAAATATGGGTGGTAGCATACACGTTTAGTCCCCAGCACTCAAAAGGCAGAGGTGGATCTCTGAGTTTGAGGCCAGCCTGGTCTACAGATTGACTTCTAGGACAGCCACAGTTACACAGGGAAAACTTGACTTGAAAAAAGAATAGAAAAGAAAGCAGATGTTTTCCCTTCTCTGAACATTGACAGAGTGAAATCAAGAATCCACCTCTTAACTAAAGAGGTGGATGGTGACTAAGGAACACTCTGAAGGCTACACTGCAGAACTGAGATTCAACAAGTTAAAATATAGCCCCCGTAAAAATCTGGGGTCAGGGGAAGGGTAAGTCGAGGAATGAGAATAAATTTTATCGGTTTTATGATAATGCTGTGATTCACATGCTCTCCTAAGATTGCAGTACTTTTCCAAAATGTCATTCAGACATATTTCGTCTTTATAGAAAAAGAAACTGAACCAAAAAGAAAGGAGTCTTCCGGCTCCAGTTTGTGCTGCTAGCTAATTATCAAGCAGGAAGCATATCCTGGGCTCTCTAATTATGGCCCATATAATTTTTATATTATATTACTAAGTAATGTCATGTCTACATAGTGGTCAAAACTCATCAAGCATGCTTACTTGTAATTCATCATATCTCCGGTTTATGGACACAATATTTAGCAGCATAACTTTATTCTATGCAAAAGGTCATAGTACCCTCAAGGAAACACAATGAATAACTCCATAAAAAGATGCAAATTGCAATCTCAGAATCCTGAGGTAAGAGTCTCATCCTTCCAGTGTATCCTTAAAAATGCCCAGTATAGGTCGTTTTATACCCTTACCCTTTTACAGCTCATTACAGAGGCACTATCAATCAGTTCTATAACATTCCTAAAACACTTTAAATGAGCCGACGTGGTTTCTTATTACCCCCCCATCTTCTCCCATTACTCCCTTTATTTTAGGCTCTAAAACTTGGGCATTATTTCCTAACCATATGCTACACACCATGCTGGGGACTATATAACTTTTTGTTTTTATCAAAATGGTACCCTTTTGGTTTAAACAACACCAGGCTTTCTTTAAACTACCAATTCCAACAAAGCTTAACTAGTGGGCCCAATTAAACTGAAAAATACTTTTTTAAATTATCTTTTTGTAATTACTTTTGCCATTTTACATTTGATAGATTTATAATAAAAATCTATTTTTACTATAAACTTTATACATGTATTAGATTTATAATAAAAATGAATTAACTTCTTTCTATTATCAAGTTGATACAGAAGTGGAAGTAGATACTTGTAGACAGAGATGTTCTGTGTATTCTCATAGCTACTGTCTCCATTTCCAAAACACACACAAGCATACTCATGAAATTTGAGAGTTTTTTAAAATCATATTCTATATTCATAGACTAGGGCTCGGAAGCCTGGGGGTGCTAGATCTTTCACTGGGGCACTTTTGTCCTTTAAATTTTTCATAAATTATGATGATTATTGAACGCAGTTAAAATTTGGCAGCAGTGTAACAGCTGTCCTGAGTATTTAAAGGTTTTTAGGTAATGTGAATTCATAAGTCTAAAACAGGGTAGAATCTCATGAAATTTCCAGTATGACTTGAACACCCACACATGTGGGCACACACAGAACAGTACAAAAGTGAGGATGGGGATGGGGGAGCGGGGTCCTTTGAAACACAGCTAAACACTGAGGTTAAAATTTGAGACAATTACTTTTAATGAAGCCATTTGGATTAGCATTCTAACTGTTCCTCTCACTAACAGGAAGTTAGTACTTGATTTGTTCTGGGATTGGGGGCGTGATGGGGGTGCGCTGGAAGGTTTTAACTTTTATCATTGTTAAATAACGGTTTGGATTATGAAAGAACTATTAACTTTACCTTGGGTCAGTGGATTCCCACGGAAGTGGCCATAAGCACTGACGTAGACTGTTCTGTGTTTTGTCAGTTACTACAAAAATATACAGCATATTTTTTACAGAGTCTATAGCTGTCCTTAAACAAAGGCAGTTGCAGGAAGAAAACAGGCTGAACTCTACCTCCACTGCCAACCTGAGGTTGCGTCCCTAGTAAAGGAAATAGTCCCCACTCCAAGGCCCTTGCTCTGGGAGCCAGGGCTGGAACAGCGGCTGCCGGCTGCCCGGGGAGCAGCTTACCGCGGTGGAGCCTTTCTTCACTGCTTCCTGGGCATACTCCACTTGGAAAAGGTGTCCATCTGGGGAGAAGACGGTGATTGCCCTGTCATACCGAGAAGCCATCACGCAGGCCTCAGAAGCTGCCTAGGACAGGAGTCCACGGGCCCCCACGTGCTAACGCCCGCCCGGAAGCGGTTATTCCTGAACGCCCTGTGCGCCCAACCGCCTCCGGAAGTCCTGGAGTTCCAGACTTTGGTCCCCTCTCCCCCCAAGTCTGAGCGCCTTTGGCTGTCTCCAAAAAGTCCTGCTTGTGTGGCCTGAAGGATAGGAAAGATTTTATATATATATGCGTTTCAATGGATCTCTGAGTTGAGGCTAGCCTGTTCTACGGAGTGAATTTTAAGACAGCCACGGCTACACGAGAAGTCCTATTTTGTAAACAAAACAAAATAAAACAAAACAAAACAAAAAAAAGTGAACTTTTTTTTGGTAGTAGACTTTGAATCTTGCACATTACATCCGGGAGACACATCCATCCCTAGCTCTGCCTTTAGAAATTTAAACAGTTAATTGAAGAAAATACGTAATAAAAAAAAAAGAAAGAAATTTAAACAGTCTTGCTAAATTGTCCAGGTTTGCAAAGAAATTACAATTTTACCAATGTTACAGTTTCTTCTACTTTTCCCCAGCTTTTTAAACAAAAATAGAGCTTATGGACAAATAAGACATTAACTCAAGAACATACTCCATCAAATTAATAGAGATGGCAAGAATCAATATAATACTGTTTTAGTTAAAGAAGTAAGAGTCCAAAGATATGATTGAAACATGTCTGAAGTTGAGTTGTAGCAAGAGTTATATATAACCTGGTGCAACATTACTACCTATGAAAGAAGTCTTTGTCCTCATCAGTAAGACGGGAATATTTAAAAATCTGCAGCAATGTGTTTATAGGTGTCATAACTTAAAATGGTTCCAGATGGGCCCTAACAGGCAGGTACGTTTAGCTATTATTACTTGCCATGTATTTTTTATTAGATATCATTTTCCATTGGGAAGGATCTTAAAGTTGGTGAAATCAACCTTAACTGAGAGAGAGAGAGAGAGAGAGAACAAAGAAACTCATTTCTTTCTATTCAAAATTCTAGATTTTAGTTGATTGCTGAAAATTAGTTGTATTGATCCCTCCCTGACCCCTCCAACACTTTTCTTCCATATTAGCCACTCTTTACAAAGTGTGATCTACCGGAAGGGCATTCTTGACTAAAATTATTTTTTCTCTATGCAGTTATTTTACAGTATCAGGACAAACCACCATTTGCCAAAAGATGTTTCTGAGAAGTGTTTGATTATTCTTGTTACATATTCATCTTCTTTCTTCCTTTCTTTCTCTTTCTTTCTTTCTTTCTTCCTTTCTTCCTTTCTTCCTTTCTTTTTTCTTTTCCTTTTCTTTCTTTCTTTCTTTCTTTTTTTTTTTACAAAACTTGTAGTACTCATCGATTCACAGTCTCAAAATTAGCAGGAGAGAGGGAGCCTATTTGCCTAGTTCAGTCTGATGGCAATGGTTTTCTATCTACTGTAAGTGCATTACCAACCCCAGCAAGCTGACATTGATGCATCTCCTAGAGCTTTTCTAGATTTCAGCAACTCACTGCCCTCTTCACATGGATTTCTGTGTAATTTACCAGGTGTAGGTGGCCACCACACCCAACACCATAGTCCACCAAGGTTCCTTGAGCTGTCCACTTGCAAAACACACCTAACTATTCCCACTTCAGTCACTTTGACAAACACTAATCCATTCTCCATCTCTTAATTTTCGCTACAAAAGGTTTGTATATAGGATGTAAATGTTTTATGACTTTTTATTTTAAAAAATAAATATAGATCCACAGAAAGAGAATGATAGAGTACGCCCTTATATGGTCAGGTATAAGCTTTAGAATCACAGAATAATAGAAAAGCCAACAGTTAACATTAGTATAATGAATATCTATACATTTAAAGAAAAAATTATTTGTATTAAGTATATTGTGAGCCCAAAGTGAGGATGCGTGCATATACATGAGCACAGGCTTCTAATAGCAAGACTAGGTTGTCAGTCCCTTGGATATGGGGCTACAAGGGAGTGTGAGGCACCTGGTATGGGTTCTAAGAACCAAATTCAAGTGTTCTCTCTGTAAGAGCAACAAGTGCTTTAAACACTAGCTCTGGTTTTGACTTAAAAGCATTTTGTGTAAACATATTAGAGGCTGCATTTCAGAAATATTAGGATTAATTGACCAGGAACAGTGGAGTACACCTTTAATCCCAACATTCAGGAGGCAGAGGCAGGTGGGTCTTTGTGAGTTCTAGGCCAGCCTGGTCTACATAGTAAGTTCCAGGATAGTGAGCCACTACATAGAAACACCTTGTTTCAAAACAAAATTAATACATTCAAGTGTCACAAATTCTATCTTAAGAGTATGGTATCTTTATGTAGATATGTTCATTTGTATATGTATATATTCATTAACACTTAATATTCCTACTTATATAATCAGGATAATATCTAGGTCACAAGTTTGCTGCAATGAAAAAATTAATCAGTGAATTAGTTCCCCATAACTATCTGATACACAGGAAGCTCTTTAAAATATTAGCTATTATTTATTATTGAGTTGAGAAAAGATAACTTTTTAAGAGAGAAATCAGAAAGAACACAATTAAAACAGGAACCAATGTATATTTCTTTAAAATGTATGTTTAAGCAGGCATGACTGCAGTTGGGAGTTGGAGGCAAAAAGATCAGGAGTTCAAGATGATCTACAAAGAGGCTCATGGAAACCGAGCCTCATGTGATCCTACCTCAAAAAGTCAGAAAAATTCAAAGATCTATATTTGAGCAAATACACATTTGGAACTGTATAGAGAAAGGAGTGAAAAGACATATGTCAACTTGCCAAAAGCCTTTTTGGCAGCAGGCTAGAGATTTAAAAAGTATATGAGGGAGAAATTAACATTTTAAACTCTCCCCTTCTCCCTCTCCTTCTCCCCCTTCCCCCTCCCTCTCCCCTCCCCTCTCCCTTTCCCCTTTCCCCCTCCCCCCTCCCCGTATGTTATTTAAAATTTTGTTGAGCATAGCCTAGCTTAGCTTACACTTACAAAAAGTAACAGCATGAAACAATTTAATTCCTAGAAGTTTCAGACATTAGTTTTGAAGACTAGGGCTAACTCTATTAAGAACCATTTAAAATATGAACAAAATATTTTTAAAACCTATATGTTGACCTGCAAAATGGCTCAGTGGTTAAGAGTAGCTACAGTTCCAGGGCACCTAATGCCTCTATTCTCCACCGGCCCCTATACACACATGCACACACCCATATGAATATTCATAATTTAAAATAGAGTAAGTCTTTAAGAAGGTCTGTGTTCTCTCTAAAGAGCTAACAAAGAATGGAGCTCTGAGGTGCCATGATTCATAAGCACAGAAAAATAACCTTGGCTTTTCCCCTTGAGGTATTTGCTTATTCTCATAGCATAGTTAAGAAACCAAAGTAGAGGGGCTGGCGAGATGGCTCAGTGGTTAAGAGTGCCGACTGCTCTTCCAAAGGTCCCGAGTTCAAATCCCAGCAACCACATGGTGGCTCACAACCATCCATAACAAAATCTGATGCCCTCTTATGGAGTATCTAAGGACAGCTACAGTGTACTTACATATAATAAATAAATAAATCTTTAAAAAAAAGAGAGAGAGACTACATTTAAAAAAAAAAAAGAAAAAAAGAAACCAAAGTAGACCTTGGTAAACAATCAAAGTCCACAATGTTATGGGACACATCTAGACTTCCGTTGATCCCCAAAGGCTATGGCATAGATTATGAGGGCAACAAACATGCTTCTGTTCTGAATTCTTCCGGGCCACAGGATCTGTCCTCTCACATGTCCTCTACAGATAGGTCTGCTCTTAAAAATAAAATGAAAAGCCAGGTGTGGTGGCGCACGCCTTTAATCCCAGCACTCGGGAGGCAGAGGCAGGCGGATTTCTGAGTTCGAGGCCAGCCTGGTCTACAAAGTGAGTTCCAGGACAGCCAGGGCTACACAGAGAAACCCTGGCTACACAGAGAAACCCTGTCTCAAAAAACCAAAAAGAATAAAAAAATTTAAAAAAATAAAATAAAATGAAAAGACCCTTAGGTTGATACATGTGTACATGCATGACCATGTGTGTGTGTGTGTGTGTATGTGTGTGTGTGTGTGTGTGTGTGTGTATATGTGTGTGTGTGTGTGTGTGTGCTGTATGTGTGCTGTGTGTGAGTATGTGCTGTGGCATGCATGAGTGTGGAAGACAAAAGACATCAAGGGTGGCAGAACTTGAACTTTTTGCCTTGTTTGAGATAAGGTCTTGACTACTGCTGTCCTTACCAGGGGAGCTGGCCACAAGGTTTTGGGGATTCTTCTGTCTTTGTCACCCACCTCAGTATAGAAGTTGTGAGATTACAGACTTGGCTACCCCATCTAACTTTACACGGGCATTGGGGATCCAAACTCAGATCCTTAGGCCTTACCCCTGAGCCACACGCTGCCTCCCAAGCAAGCTGAACAGGAGCAATAAGCAGGTAAATTGTAATGAGGCCCATGTCACTGATATTCACTGTACAACCCACATGCATTAACCTGGTTTGCTTATTTCAACTGTTTAACTTTGAAAGATGCATGGAGATTGGGTCAGGTCTAGGCAGCTCCGCTGCCCCTTAAATCAGATTCTTGAAAGACTGGCTTGCCTCTTGCATCTGAATGACTCGCTGCCAGGGAAGAAACACTTATGCTGGTATAGGAAGAAGGGGAGAAGTCACTGAAATAAAGAATAAAAATTAGAAGCTGAAGAGATGTTGCTGTAGTTAAGGGCACTTCCCACATAACCAAACATCTCACAATTCCCTGTAATCCCATTTGCTGGGCAGCCAGAGTTTTCTTCTGCCCCTGTAGATACACACACACACACACACACACACACACACACACACACACACACACACACAAATACATAAGAAATAAATCTTTACAATATTTTAGAGTAAAACTCAAAATCCTCCAAGATGTCCTATAGTCAGTAAAATGCACTGTCATTGGAATTCCTGGTTCCATTTCTAACTAAAAGAATGTAATTGAAATTAACATTTTAAAATATCCAAATAAAAGTTTTCAGACGGGCTAGAGAGATGGCTCAGCGATTAAGAGCACTGACTGCTCTTCCGAAGGTCCTGAGTTCAAACTCCACAACCACATGGTGGCTCACAACCATCTGTAATGGGATCTGATGCCCGCTTCTGGGATCAGAAGACAGCTACAGTGTACTTACATATAATAAATAAATAAATAAATAAATAAATAAATAAATAAATAAATAAATAAAGAGAGAGAGAGAGAGAGAGAGAAGAGAGAGAGAGAGAGAAAGAAAGAAAGAACGAACGAACGAACGAACGAACGAAAGAAAGAAAGAAAGAAAGAGAAAGAAAGAAAGAAGAAAGAAGTTATAATAAATAAATAATTCTTTGGGCCGGAGCGAGCAGGACCAGAGAGAGCAGACCCCGAGAGAGAAGAAAAGTGCCTGGTGTCTGAAGACAGCTACAGTGTACTTACGTATAATAAATAAATAAATCCTTAAAAAAAAAAAGACCTAGAAAGAGAAAGACTGATATTATCTTGCACAGAATATCATGAAGATTTAAATAATTTCAATCTATAACTTGAAGAAAATCAGTTATCAAACTGAAACTTCTTGATATTTGGCGACACCTAGATCAACTTCCAAGGGTTTTATATTGTCAAAAATAGAGTAGACTAATAACTACATATATATATAGTGGTTTGCCTGTGTATATGTCTGTGTACCACATACATGTATGGTACCTGCAGAGGTCAATAAAGGACATTAGTTTCCCTGAAAATGAAGTTATGGATTATTGCAAGCACCATGTGTGTGTAAGAAACCAAACCTGGGTCCTATGTAGGAAGAATCCAAATACATTTTTTTCTTTACATCCCAATATCAGCCCCTTCCTTCCTCCTAGTACCCCCTCATGTAGAACCTCTCCCCATTCTTCCCTTCCCTTCTCCTTTGAGAAGGGGGACCCCCAACTATCACCCCCCCACACACACTATCCCCACCTCCTGAGCACATCAGATTGCTGTGAGACTGGACACACCCTCTCCCACTGTGGCCAGACAAAGCAGTCCATTTATGGGAACAGGATCCACAGGCAGGTAGGCAACAGATTCAGGAATAGCACCTGCTCCAGTTGTTGGGAGCCAAGCTGTCCATCTGCTACACATGTGCAAGGGATCTAGGTCCAGCCTGTGCTTGCTCTTTGGTTGGTGATTCAGTCTCTGGAAGCCCCCAAGGATCCAAGTTAGTTGACTCTGTTGGTTTTTCTGTGAAGTCCCTGTCATCTTCAGGTCTCTCAGTCCTTCCCCCAACTCTTCCATAAAACTCTCTGAGTTTCACCTAATGTTTGGCTATATCTCTTTCCATTTGCTGCTGGGTGGGGCCTCTCAGAAGAGTTATACTAGGTTTCTATCTACAAACATAACAGAGTATCATTAATAGTGTCATGGATTAGTCCTTGTCCATAGGATGGGTTGACTATTCCCTCTGTCTCTGCTTTATTTATGTCCCTGCACATCTCGTAGGCAGGATACATTTTCGGTTGAAGGTTTTGTGGGTGGGTTGCTCACCTTATCCCTCCACTGGGAGTCCCTGGCCACAGGAAGTGGCTACTTCTGGATCCATATTCCTCACTACTATAGGAGTCTCAGCTAGATTCTCTGCCATGAGTACCCTGGGGACTCCCCCATCCCAGGTCTCTGGCATGTCCTATAGATTTCCCCCTCCCCACCAAATTCCCTTCTCTCCCTGCTCTCCCTGAAGCTGATCTCCCCTCCTTGACCCTCTCCTCTCCCCATCTCCTCTCCCACTCAATTCCCTCTTTCCATTGCCCCAACCTCCAAAACCTATTTTGTTTCCTCTTCTGAGAAAGAGTTAACCATGCTCCCTTGGAGCCCAAGCACTCTTTATTTTATTTATTTATTTATTTATTTATTTATTTATTTATTTTTGGTTTTTCGAGACAGGGTTTCTCTGTGTAGCCCTGGCTGTTCTGGAACTCACTTTGTAGACCAGGCTGGCCTCGAACTCAGAAATCTGCCTGCCTCTGCTCGGAAGTGCTGGGATTAAAGGCATGCGCCACCACACCCGGCAGAGCCCAAGCATTCTTAACCATTGAGGTTGAGTCATTCTCCAGCCCTACTAACTCAATATTTATATTTTTGTTGCATATATATATATTCATGTTTCAAAAGAGGAGTAGGTAAATCAAGACAGTAGCAACAAATGTAAACTAAAATATATGTTATTCCTTGCCATCTATCATTCATGAGAAAAAATAGCTTAAATTTATGTCATTCAATAATCAGAAGATTATTTATTATATTTTTGACTATCGAATAACTATCTTATTGCTCAAAATGGCAAAGTTGGTAGCACATAGAAAGCAATCTTGCTGCCTTCAAATAAATCCAATTGGTTTGAAATAAGAGAGCACTGTGTAGACCCCTCAGTTGAATGAACAAACTTCTTTTCTCTTGGAATGCTCACTTTGTACTTGAAAGAATGTTTGACAGACTGTGGTTATCCATCTAGGCAAGCAGACATTTGAACATGAACACAACAAGCCTGTTTCTTCACAAAAACTATAACTAACAGGCTTTATTCCAAAGACAAAATTCAGTCTTTCAGGCAGCATTAGGGTTCTGAAGACCCTTACTCATCATTATGAACTTGCCAGCTCTCAATAACCAAAGGCTCTTAGGATAGAGTGGTAATGATATTAGCCAGGATTTCTGTTTGTTTGTTTGTTTGATTATTGAGACAAGGTCTTGCCATTTAGCCCTGGCTGCTCTAGAACGTGATACATAGACCCGGCTGGTTTCAGATCTGTGATGATCTGGCTGCTTCTGCCTCTCAAGTGCTGAAATTGCAAGTATTTACTGTGATACCTTGCTATAAGTATGATTTTGATATGGATATTTTCAAGATATGCATAGTTTTGTATATTTTATAGTAATTAAAGTTTGATATGAAATTACATATAAGTAAAAGAAACATTGAAATAGATCAATGGACTTTAATATAACAAAGTACTAAAAGTTTATTGATATTATTTTAGACTATGGATGTCAACTAATCTGTAGGAAACAATTTGCTGTGTTTTAGTTTACTACCAAAGAACACCTAATAATATGAAATCACTGAATTATTGATACAAACTGCTCAAGAAAGACTTCAAATACTCCTTTGCTGGCTAATATTGTTGTAAGAATATTTTAGCTATATATTCAACTAGAATACCATATTGTAATAGTTTAAATGTAGAAGCAGATATGAGATTCTGTCTGTAATTAAGCGAGGCATTAAAGGGACTCAGTGGCAAAGTATTTCCTAGGGTGTGTGAAGTCTTGAATTCAATCTCAGGGACTGGGAGAGACCAGGGAGGGAAGGAAGAAGAGGCAGTGCCACCCTTCTCACTAAAATATTGGTTTTAAGGCTGGGGAGGTGACCCAGTGGTTAAGACACTACTACTCTGGGAAAAAGAGCCAGCACCCACGTCAGGCTACTTACAACTGCCTGTAACTCCAGACCCAAGAGATCCAACGCTCTGGCCTTGACAGGCACCCACATTCACATACACATACATACACAGAGACACACAATCATAATTAAAATGATAAAACTGTTTTTGCAAATGAAATAATTATTCATAGAAATATGCTAAGTATGCAAACGTGTAAAAAGCATTTTTCATGAGTTAGTAACTAAAGCATCTTTACTTTTCTAATCTTTAAGTATTAATAAATATGGCACATTTAAATATTGTTCCTTACAATATTCAAAATGTTTTAAGAAGGAGCAGTAAGGACTACCACTTTGAAAGCCTGGAGGAGAGAGCTCTGAGTGGCTAACTACCTGCCAGAAGCAAAGAGCGGCTTGGATATGTGTGAGTTTTTCACATGCACTCTCTGTGCTTGATCAAAAATAACCATGCAATAAGTAGTCAGAGAAATGGTGCCCCCAACAGCAAGGAGAACAGTTGGCATGGCAACAGACAATGGAATTTGGTTTACATTCATCTCCTAGGTCTGAGTTATGGAACTATCAGATGAATGTCTTTAAAATGTAAGGTAATCATAGTCACAGGATTAAAGACAAGATTACCACGTTCAGACAAGTGTAAGTGCTGCATGAATAGAGTTTAAAATGGCTCACAGAGACAAAGAAAAAAGTGGTCAACATTGAGCTGCAGGCAGGAGTGGGTAGACGATAGTAAATGTACAAAACCTTTAAAAGTACAGGCACACAAAGTATAGAGACACCTAAAGATGTGCCTAGAAGCGTTAAAACTTACAAAACTGATCAGAGTGATGCAGGTGCTTCATTTGTAATATTCCACACTTACAGAAGAATCAACTTAATAATTAGGAAAAAACCATTCATACCACTCATAATAAAATTTACACTTAAACAAATGTAAACTTGTATGAAATGCAATGAGAAACTCTTTAAAACCATCTGAATACAAAAATATAAGAGGTTACCAGCTGATTTCTATCCTGAGCTAGTATCTCGCCAGCAAGAATTCACTCGGACAACCGGATTCTTCTACGGCAAAACTTTATTGCTTCATCTGAAGGAAGACCCCGAACAAGGAAAATGGTGCCGCCTATATACCCCTCCCTGTGACGTGTCAGCTCCTGATTAGCTGCTCACTCATCATCCCACTACTACGCCCCGGGATGGGCAGTGACTTGGCACGAATTTACTCTTGCACCTGCGCACATTACTTGTTTACCAGTTAGGCACAGTGGAGGCTCAAGATGGCGATTGCTCATGGCTCTCCACAGATTTCTATATTGACAGGAATTCAGTTTTTCAACATGGCCAAAGGAAACAACTGTAAGCATGACATTTTGTTGTAAAGTACAGCCATTAATTGAAAGGAAAGGAAAGGCATTTTTCACACAAACAGATCATGTCAATCACCAGCAGACAGTCACTAAAGGAAACAGTAACGGGTGTTCTTCAAGCAGAAAGAAATGATCAAATAAGAAATAAAATTATTAATTTAACAAATACACACATATAAAATCAAATAAATATCAAGTGTCTGAAAGGATGACAGTCTCTTATGGGTTTACAGAGGGCAATAAACGGCGTCAAAACTAATGCATAACATGTAAAGGGACAAATGAAGCTGAAGTGCCCAGAGGTTTATTGTGTGAAAGAGTAAATCTTCGCATTAATACTAGTGCTTAATGGGTCTAAAAGGCATACTTTGTTCTTTGGGGGAAATTACCAAGAAATTCATATAATAATGTTTAAAAATAATAAAAATTAATCAAAGACAAGAAAAGATCTAGGCATGGTGGCACATAACTGTGATCCTAGCACTCAGGAACTAGAGCCAGGAGGACTGTCAAAAGTTTGAGGCCAGCTTGCTCTACATAACATAGTGAGCCAGTCTGCCTGAACCACAGAGTAAGAACTTTGTTTCAAAACAAACAAGAAAAAATGGCCAACAAACAACAGGGCCTGGGGATGAAGTTCAGTTCTAGAGTAGAAGCACAGGACACACAAAGTCTTGAGTTTACTCCCTAGAGAGGAAGAGAAAGAAAAAAAGAAAAGAAAACAAACAATACAGGATGAGAAATAAAAATTAAATGGTATTTAATTGATTTAAAAATAATTATATTAACATTTATTTTCTCCATAATAATTTAAATGTTTTAATTAGATGACTTAGATCTTTAGAACATTTTTTTCTAGACAGGGCCTCGTGTAACCCAGGCTGGCCTCAAGCTTGTTATTTAGCTGAGGCTAGTCTTGAACCCTTTCATTCTCCTGCCTCTGCTTCCCAAGTTTTGAGAAAATAGATGAGTGCCACTGTGCCTAGCTACAAGGTCTTGTCACTGAAAGTGAATTTTAGGAGGACTGGAGATTGCTCTGCAGTTAAGAACACTTCTCCATTTTCCAAAAGACCCAAGTTCAAATCTCAGAACTCAAGTCACATGGGTCATAGTCGCCTATAACTCCAGTTCCAGGGGGATCTGATTCCTCTGTCCTGGAGGGTACCTGCACTCAAATACACCCCACCACACACACACACACACACACACACACACACACACACACACACACACACACACACTGAAAAATCATCTAAAAGCTTTAAAAAGGATATCTTAGGTTAAGATGAAGAACAAGTGATAGTTAAGATTAGCTTAATTTTCCAAAATGACCTACCAACTTTAAGTGTTATCTGGAGATTACACTAGCCTTCTTGGTGACTAATGAAACAAGCACTCTCCAAATTAAAACAATATTCAGCAGCATGTGAAATATATATGACATGCTCTCATAGCTATGGATTACCTATATGACTTAAGCAAATGTAAAAAATGATAACTGATTGTATGGTACAACTTGAGGCAAATTTCAAACATTATAAGGAGACAGAATACATGTTCTGACAGAAATGAAATTAATAAAAAAAAAAAAAAGTAAAAGCCTAATTACAGGATACAATTTATTTAAATTTTTTAGGAGAACCCACACATCATAGAAGAATTAACAATAGGAAGTGAAAAAAATACTTTGACAATCATAAAAACATAGTATATTTTGGCTATAACACAATAGCTCTAATAATGACTAAGCAGGACATGATAAGACTAAGTGCTCACAGCAGAAAGGAAGAAAATAGGGATGCAGACATGATTCTGCAGTTAGAGTGTGTGCTGTGCTTCAGAGAATCTAAGTACAGTTTCCAGCACCTGAATAGTTTTTCTTTTCTTTTCTTTTCTTTTCTTTTCTTTTCTTTTCTTTTCTTTTCTTTTCTTTTCTTTTCTTTTTTCTTTTCCTTTCCTTTCCTTCCCCTTCCCCCTTCTTTCTTCCCCTTCCCCTTCCCCTTCCCTTCCCTTCCTTCCTTTCTTTTTTCTTGGCTATTTTCTTTATTTATATTTCAAATGTTACCCCCTTTCCCAGTTTCCCTCTCTCCCGAAACACCCTATCACATCCTCCCTCCCCCCTACTTCTAGGAGACTATTCCTCCATCCACCCACCCACTCCCACCTCCCCCGTCCTAGATTCCCCTACACTGGGGCATCTATCGAACCTTCATAGGACCAAGGACCTCTCCTCCCACTGATGCATGACAAGACCATCCTCTGCTACATATTCAGCTGGAGCCATGTGTACTCCTTTGTTGATGGCTTAGTCCCAGGAAGTTCTGGGGGTTCTGGTTGGTTGATATTGTTGTTCTTCCTATGGGGTTGCAAATCCATTCAAATCCTTCAGTCCTTCCATTGTGGACCTCGTGCTCAGTCCTGGTTGGCTGCGAACATCAGCCTCTGTATTTGTAAGGTACTGGCAGGGCCTCTCAGGAGACAGCTATATCAGGCTCCTGTCATCAAGAACTTCTTGGCATCCACAATAGTGTCTGGGTTTGGTAACTGTGTATGGGATGACTTCCCATGTAGGACAGTCTCTGGGTGGCCCTTCCTCAGTCTCTGCTTAACACTTTATCTCTATATTTGCTCCTGTGAGTATTTTGTTCCCCTTCTAAGAAGGACCAAAGCACCCACACTTTGGTCTTCCTTCTTATTGAGCTTCATGCAGTCTGTGAACTGTATCCTGCTTATTTGGAGCTTTTGGGCAAATATCCACTTATCAGTGAGTGCATGTGTGTTCTTTTGTGAATGGGTTACCTCACTCAGGATGATATTTTCTAGTTCTATCCATTTGCCTAATAATCTCATGAATTCATCATTTTTAATAGCTGAGTAGTATTTAATTGTGTAAATGTACCACATTTTCTGTATCAATTCCTCTGTTGAAGGGCATCTGGGTTGTTGAACATAGTGGAGCATGTGTACCTATTACATGTTGGAGCATCTCCTGGATATATGCCGAGGAGTGGTATAACTGAGTCCTCAGGTAGTACTATGTACAATATTCCGAGGAACTGCAAAACTGATTTCCAGAGTGGTTGTACCAGCTTGCAATTCCACCAGCAATGGAGGAGTGCTCCTCTTTCTCCACGTCCTTGCCAGCATCTGCTGTGACCTGAGTTTTGACTGGTATGAGGTGGAATCTCATAGTTGTTTTGATTTGCATTCCCCTGAAGACTAAGGATGTTAAACATTTCTTTAGGTGCTTCTCAGCCATTAGATATTCCTCAGTCGAAAATTCTTTGTTTAGCTCTGTACCCCAATACATTTCGAGACAGGGTTTCTCTGTATAGCTTGTCCTGGAACTCACTCTGTAGACCAGGCTGGCCTCGAACTCAGAAAACTGCCTGCCTCTGCCTCCCAAGTGCTGGGATTGAAGGCATGTGCTACCCCTGCCCGATGTGTACCCCATTTCTAATAGGGTTATTTGGTTTTCTGGAGTCTAACTTCTTGAGTTCTTTGTATATATTGGATATTAGCCCTCTATCAGATGAAGGGTTGGTAAAGTTTTTTTCCCAATCTGTTGGTTGCCTTTTCGTCCTATTGACAGTGTCCTTTGCCTTACAGAAGCTTTGCAATTTTATGAGGTCCCATTTGTCAATTCTTTATCATACAGCATAAGCCATTGGTGTTCTGTTCAGGAATTTTTACCCTGTGTCCATGTGTTCGAGGCTCTTCCCCACTTTCTCCTCTATAAGTTTCAGTGTATCTGGTTTTCTTCTTTTCCTTGATCGACTTGGACTTGAGCTTTGTACAAGAAGATAAGAATGGATCGATTTGCATTTTTCTACATGCTGACTGCCAGTTGAACCAGCGCCATTTGTTAAAAATACTGTCTTTTTTCCACTGGATGGTTTTAGCTCCCTTGTCAAAGGTCAAGTAGCCATATGTGTGTGGGTTCATTTCTGGGTCTTCAATTCTATTCCATTGGTTTTCCTGCCTGTCTCTGTACCAATATCATGCAGTTTTTTTTTAAGTTTTTTTTTTGTTTGTTTGTTTGTTTGTTTGTTTGTTTTATGACTATTGCTCTGTAATACAGCTTGAGATCAGGGATGGTGATTCCACTAGAAGTTCTTGTATTGTTGAGAATAATTCTCGCTATCATAGGATTTTTGTTATTCCAGATGAATTTGCAAATTGATATTTCTATGAAGAATTGATTTGGAATTTTGATGGGCATTGCATTGAATCAGTAGGTTGCATTCATCAATTAATTAATCCTGCCAATCCATGAGCATGGGAGATCTTATTTGATTTCTTTCTTCAGAGACTTGAAGTTCTTGTCATACAGATCTTTTCGTTTGCTTGGTTAGAGTCACAATAAGGCATGTAAAATTATTTGTGACTATTGTGAAGGGTGTCATTTCCCTAATTTCTTACACAGTCCGTTTATGTTTTGGGTAGAGGAAGGCTACTGATTTGTTTGAGTTAATTTTATATCCAGCCATGTTGCTTAAGTTGTTTATCAGCTTTAGTAGTTCTCTGGTGGAATTTTTGGGGTCACTTAAGTATACAATCATATCACCTGCAAATAGTGATGTTTTGACTTCTTCTTTTCCAATTTGTATCCCTTTGACCTCCTTTTGTTGTCTAATTGCCCTAGCTAGAATTTCAAATACTATGTTGAATAGATAGGGAGAGAGTGGGCAGCCTTGTCTACTCCCTGATTTCAGTGGGATTGCTTCAAGTTTCTCTCCATTCAGTTTGATGTTGGCTACTGGTTTGCTGTATATTGCTTGTACTATGTGTAGGTATGGGCCTTGAATTCCTGATCTTCCCAAGACTTTTAATATGAAGGGATGCTGAATTTTATCAATTGCTTTTTCAGCATCTAATGAAATGATTATGTTGTTTTTTCTTTGAGTTTGTTTATGTAGTGGATTATGTTGATGGATTTCCGTATATTAAACCATCCCTGCATCCCTGCAATGAAGCCTACTTGATCATGGTGAATTATGATTTTGATGTGTTCTTGGATTCGGTTTTCAAAAATTTTATTGAGTATTTTAGCAGCTATGTTCATAAAGGAAATTGGTCTGAAGTTCTCTTTCTTTGTTGGGTCTTTGTGTGATTTAGGTGTAAGCGTAATTTTGGCTTCATCAAGTGAATTGGGTAGTGTCCCTTCTGTTTCTGTTTTGTGAAAAAGTTTGAAGAGTATTGGTATTAGGTCTTAAAGGTTTGATAGAATTCTAAACCCATCTGGCCCTGACCTTTTTTTGGTTGGGACTATTAATGGCTGCTTCTATTTCTTTAGGGGTTATGGGGCTGTTTAGATGGTTTGTCTGATCCTATTTTAACTTTGGCACCTTCCATGTGTCTAGAAAATTGTCCATTTCATTCAAATTTTCCAATGTAGTTGAGAATAAATTTTTGTAGTCGGCTGTGATGATTTTTTGAATTTCCACTGTTTCTGTTGTTATGTCTCCCTTTTCATTTCTGATTTTATTAATTTGGATGCTGTCTCTGCCCTCTGGTTAGTATGGCTAAGGGTTTATCTATCTTGTTGATTTTCTCAAAGAACCAGCTCACAGTTTTGTTGATTCTTTATGTAGTTCTTTTTGTTGCTATTTGGATTATTTCATCCCTGAGTTTGATTATTTCCTTCCCTCTACTCCTCTTGGGTGTGTTTGCTTCTTTTTTTGTTCTCGGGCTTTCAGGTGTGCTGTCAAGCTGCTAGTGTAAGCTCTCTCCAGTTTCTTTTTGGAGGCACTTAAAGCTATGACATTTCCTCTTACCACTGCTTTCATTGTGTCCCATAAATTTTGGTATGATGTGTCTTCATTTTCATTGAATTCTAAAAAGTCTTTAATTTCTTTCTTTATTTCTTCCTTTACTAAATTATCATTGAGTAGAGAGTTGTTCAGTTTCCATGTTTATGTGTGTTTTACATTCTTTTTGTTGCAATTTAAGACCAGCCTTAGTCCCTGGTGATCTGATAGGGTGCACGGGACCCTATTTTGTATTGGTTGAAACCTGTTTTGTGGCCAATTATATGACCAATTTTGAAGAAGGTACCATGAAGTGGTAAGAAAGTATATTCTTTTGCTTTAGGATGAAATGTTCTATAAATATGTGAGATCCATTTGGTTTATAACTTCTGATAGTTTCACTGTGTCTCTGCTTAGTTTATGTTTCAGTGATCTGTGCATTGCTAAGAGTGGGGTGTTGAAACCTCCCACTGTTATTGTGTGAGGTGCAATGTGTGCTTTGAGCTTTAGTAAAGATTCTTTTATGAATGTGGGTGCCCTTGCATTTGGAGCATAGATGTTCAGAACTGAGAGTTCATCTTGGTATATTTTTTCTTTGACCAGTATGGAATTTCCTTCCTCATTCTTTTTGATAATTTTGGCTGAAAGTCAATTTTATTTGATATTAGAATGGCTACTCCAGCTTGTTTCTTGGGACTATTTGCTTGGAAAACTGTATTCCAACCTTTTACTCTGAGGTAGTGTCTGTCTTTGTTACTCAGCTGTGTTTCCTGTATGCAACAAAGTGCTGGGTTCTGTTTATGTATCCAGTCTGTTAATCTATGTCTTTTTATTGGGGAATTCATTCCATTGATGTTAAGAGATATTAAGAAAAGTAATTGTTACTCCCTGTTATTTTTGTTGTTAGAGGCAGAATTAGGTGTGACTATCTTCTTTTGAGTTTGTTGAAAGATTACTTTCTTCGTTTTTCTAGGGTGTAGTTTCTCTCTTTGTGGCGATGTTTTGCATTTATTATCCTTTGTCGGGCTGGATTTGTGGAAAGATTTTGTGTAAATTTGGTTTTGTCATGGAACATCTTGTTTTCTCCATCAATGGTAATTGACAGTTTTGTTGGGTATAGCAGCCTGGGCTGGCATTTGTGTTCTCTTAGGGTCTGTATGACATCTGCCCAGGATCTTCTATCTTTCATAGTCTCTGGTGCGAAGTCTGGTGTAATTCTGGTAGGTCTGTTTTTATATGTTTCTTGACCTTCCCCCCTTATTGCTTTTAATATTCTTTCTTTATTTAATGCATTTGGTGTTTTGATTATTATGTGACAGGAGGAATTTCTTTTCTGGTCCAGTCTATTTGGAGTTCTGTAGGCTTCTTGTATGTTCATGGCATCTCTTTCTTTAGGTTAGGGAAGTTTTCTTCTATAATTTTGATGAAGATATTTACTGGCCCTTTAAGTTTGAAATCAACCCTCTCTTCTATACCTATTATCCTTAAGTTTGGTCTTCTCATTGTGTCCTGGATTTCCTGGATGTTTTGGGTTAAGAACTTTTTGCATTTTGCATTTTCTTTGACTGTTGTGTCAATGTTTTCTATGGTATCTTCTGCCCCTGAATCTCTCTGTTCTATCTCTTGTATTCTGTTGGTGATGCTTGCATCTATGACTCCTGATCTCTTTCCTAGGTTTTCTAACTCCAGGGTTGTCTCCCTTTGTTATTTCTTTATTGTTTCTATTTCCATTTTTAGATCGTGGATGGTTTTGTTCATTTCTTTCACCTGTTTGATTGTGTTTTCCTGTAATTCTTTAAGAGATTTCTGTGTTTCCTCTTTAAGGGCTTCTACCTGTTTACCCGTGTTCTCCTGTATTTCTTTAAGGGAGTTATTTATGTCCTTCTTAAAGTCCTCTATCATCATTTTTGAGAAGTTATTTTAGATCCAAATATTGCTTTTACAGTGTGATCGTGTATCCAGGACTTGCTTTGGTGGTAGAACTGGGTTTTGATGATGCCAAATAACCTTGGTTTCTGTTGCTTATGTTTATGTTCTTATGCTTGTCTCCGGCCGGCCATCTGGTTCTCTCTAGTGCTATCCGTTCTTGCTATATCTGACTGGAGCCTGTACTTCCTATGATCCTGGTTGTTTCAGATATCCTCAGAGTCCAGCTGTCTCCTGGGATCCTGTGATTCTGTGATCCTGTGATCCTGAGATCCTGGGTGTGTCAGAGCTCCTGGGAGTCAAGCTGCCTCTGGGACCCTGAGATTCTGGTGTGACCAAGCTCCTAGGATCCCGGGATCCTGGGATCCTGGTTGTGTTAGAGCGCCTGGGAGTGGAGCTTTCTCTGGGTGTTGTGGGACTGGCTGCAGAGTTTGGGCCCCAGGTGTGCCCAGGACTCCAGCCCAGACCAGAAATTACCTGTGCCACTGGCCGAGCAGGGGTCCTGTGTCCCTGGATCACGCCGGTCCCAGTTACCCCAGGAAGTGTTGGGACAGATGTTGTATCCTCCTCACCTCTGATCCTATGACCCCCTGCACCTCGTTTTTCAACTGGGCTATTTGGGTTGTTGTCTAACTTCTAGTTATTTATATATTTTGGATATTGGCCTGCTGTCAAATGTAGGGTTGGTGAAAATCTTTTCCCAATCTGTAGTCTGTGGTTTTTCCTATTGATGGTGTCCTTTGACTAATGGAAACTTTTCAATTTTATGAGATCCTATTTATTCATTGTTAATCTTAGTGCCTGAGCCATTTGTGTTTTGTTCAGAAAGTTATCTTTTGTACCAATGAGTTCAAGACTATTCCCCACTTTCTGTTCTATTAGGTTTAGTGTATGTGGTTTTACATTGAGATATTTGATCTACTTGGACTTGAATTTTGTGCAGGGTGATAAATATGGGCAAATTGCATTGTAGTACGTGCCGACATCCAGTTTAACTAGTACCATTTGTTGATGATGCTTTCCCTGTACAATTGTATGGTTTTGCCTTTGTCAAAAAAAAATCAAACGTTCATTTTTGGCAATATCTTTGCCAAAAATCAAGTGTCTATAGGTGGGTGGGTTTATTTCTGAGTCTTCGATTTGATTCCATTCCATTGACCAACCTGTCTGTTTTTGTACCAATAAAATGCAGTTTTTATCACTATTGCTATGTTGTATAGCTTGAAGTCAGGTTTGGAGATACCCCAGAGGGTCTTTTATTGTTTAGCTATCCACTGTTTTTGGTTTTGTTATTTTTTTCCCATTAGAGGTTGAGAATTATTCTTTCAAGGTCTATAAAGATTGGGTTGCAGTTTTGATAGAAATGGCATTGAATCTGTAAATTGCCTTCAGCAAGATGGTCATTTTCACTATATTAATCCTACTGATCAATGAGCATGGGAGAGCAGGCCATTTTCACTATATTAATCTTACCAATCAATGAGCATGGACGATCACTCCCTATTCTGATATCTTCTTCAATTTTGTTCTTCAGAAACTTGAAGTTCTTGTCATGCAGGTCTTTCACATTTTTGGTTAGAGTTATAGCAAGATATTTTATATTATTTGCGGTTATTGTAAAAGGTTTTGTTTTCCTAATTTCTTTCCCAGCGAGTCTATCATTTGTGTAAAGGAGGGCTACTAATTTGTTTGAGTTAATTTTGTATCCAGCCACTTTGCTTAAGGTGTTTATCAGTGTAGATTTTCTAGATTATTAAAAATAAAATATTTTACAGAGGATTGGGAAAGGTAGTTTGTTCTGACTAGAATAATGATCGTGCATAAAGATGTATGCTGTTCCTTTTATAGTCTTGAAGTCTGTGGAAGCCACCACTCACATTGGCTCATCAAATGCAACAAGACTGTGGGTGGAAATATTTTGACGAACATCACCCTGAGGGGTTTGCTCTGGGGCCAATTACAAGCCCTGCCTTTTCAGTATATTTGAAAAATGTATGGGAGACAGAGACTTAAAAGATCAATAAATTTTGTACTACAGATATTCTATTAGTTACAAAACATTAAGTATTAAACAAATTCTCCTATACAAACACAGTTATCTCTGACATCTGCATGTATAGGATTTATTTTTAGGGAGATTAAGACAATTTTTAATCCCACAATTTTTATTTCCCTAAATATTGAGCAAATTCCAGGAATACTTCATTTAGTCAGTTCACTGAGATATATTTAAGGGATACAGACAAAGTTACATGAAACATTAAAAAGTGAAACACTGGGGCTAGGTTTGCCTTTTGATTTCCATCTCTTTCTATATTTGTTAGTGTGTGTAGCCAGCAACTCATACTCATCAGCTGCTCATACTCATCCTGATCCACTTGTGATGTCTGCAAAACCATTCTCAGGTCTTGACTGAGTTATTCCGTCCATAGCAGATTAAACGATGGGACGGATGTGTTTGGGAAGGTGGCTCTCCAGGAGCATCCTTTTTTTCTTAAGTCCTCAAAGCCATTATTGGTTAGGAAAATTCCCATTTTCATTAATGGTTTCTTCCTTAGCGAAATACCAGAGTCTCTTCTTTTACTGCTCACCCCTCTGCCAATTCACTGCCTGTCTTAGTTAGGTTTTATTGCTTTGAGGAGACACCATGACCACAGAAACACTTACAAAGGAAAACATTTAATTGAGGTGGCTTACAGTTTCAGAGGTCTGGTCCATTATCATCATGGTGGGAGGTATAACAGTGTGCTGGAGAAGGAGCTGAGAGTTCTACATCTTTATCCAAAGGCAGCAGGAGACTGCCACTCTGGGCATAGCTTGAGCCTGCTACCACAGTGATACACCTACAAGGTCACACCTACTCCAACAAGGCCATACCTCCTAATACTGCCACTCTCTATACGGGTCAAACATTCAAACACACGAGTCTATGGAAACCATTCCTAATCAAACCACTAAACTGCCCCAGGATTTCTCGAAGAACTGACGGTAATGAAAACCGTGTTTGCAATGCTGGTGATCCCTAGCTCAGTCCTTCTCTGGGCTTCAATCTTTCTTCTCTCCAAATTCTCTGCTTTTCCAGGGAATGCTAACTGATTGATCCAAAGAAGTTTGAAGATAGAGTAGTGTCTTAATTAGGGTTCTACTGCTGTGAACAGACACCATGACCAAGGTAAGTCTTATAAGAATGATAATTTAATTGCAGCTGGCTTACAGGTTCAGAGGTTCAGTCCGTTATCATTAAGGTAGGAACCTGGCAACATCCAGGTAGGCATGGTGTAGGAGGAGCTGAGAGTTCTACATCTTCATCTACAGGCAGGTAGGAGCCAATTGAATTCCACAAGGTCAAGAGGAGGGACTAAAAGCCCAGGCCCATAGTGACACACTTCCTCCAACAAGGCCACACCTCCAAATAGTGCCACCTCCTGGGCCAAGCATATTCAAACCATCACAAGTAGGTTTCCTTTATAGTTGTCTTCTTTCCTGGAGATCATTTGCAATTTTGGATGGCCCCTTTGATCAATGCTTTGCAACAGATGTAATACAAAGATCATACAAAAAAAACAAGTATTTTAATGTCAATCAGATAACCACAAAAAAGGCTGTGGTTGTTTCCTACATGGGCCTTACAGTCCTAGACACTATCTCACTATTCCAAATACTTGAAGCCTTATAACCTTTGGTCTATAGAGTCCTCTTTTCTACTCTTAGCCACCCCCCCCCCCTTTAAAAAAAAAGGTATACTGTAGCTGTCTTCAGACACACTGGAAGAGGGCATGAGATCCCATTACAGATGGTTGTGAGCCACCTTGTAGGTGCTGGGAATTGAACTCAGGACCTCTGGAGGAACAGTCAGTGCTCTTAACCACTGAGCCATCTCTCCAGCACCCAGTAAGCTCTCATTTAAAGAGTCCTGCCTGGGATGAGAACTTTTCACATGTAATTGTTTTTCTTTTAAAAAACTGCAATGTAGAGGTGCAGACACCTGCTGATTTGGTTTGCTTGTAGAATTTCCATACCGTCTGCCAAGTGGACTAAGGGGAGCCACAGGACTGTTTCAGATTCAGCTTTCCCACTGAAATCCTGTCCCTAATCACCATGATGTTGTTGGAAAATCAAATGTGACCATCCTTGCCAACCATCAGGCACACAGTGTTAGCGCGGACAGTAACTGGTTATTGTTCAGCCTTCGGTAGAATTTTCAGGTGTGTTTACATGAATCCATTTGTATCACAGCAGGCTCCTTAGGTTTAGGATAGTGAAAGACAAGAAGTTACTTCTCAAGAACAGTTACCATTGTAAGGGAGAGAGAAGGTTCCATCCTTTGATGTTAGAATGGCCAGAGTCTTCATCTTCTATCGTGTGTGTGTGTGTGTGTGTGTGTGTGTGTGTGTGTGTGTACGCGCGTGCGCACGCGCACTATTTCATATGCACAGCGTAGGGGAACCACATGTGGAGGTCAGAATACAATTTGACTGAGTTGGTTCTCTCCTTCCACCATGCTGGTCACACAGACTGTACTCAGGATGTCAAGCTTGGCCACAGCACCTTACCAGATGAGCCATCTTGAAAGCCTAGTCTTCACCCTTTAGGTTTCTTTAAATACAACAGAGAGTTCAGAACTTAAGGCACACGACTAGCCTGTAGTGCTGTCCTTGTTTGCTAACCGTTAAATTTTACTTATATGCATATCTGGTTTTGTTTACTTTTTGTAAATCTTTTCTATAATTAAACAGCATGAAATCTTTGAGAGTTTCCTTTGCAGCTGGTCAGTTCTACCACCCGTATAGGGCACTGACACCCCAGAATCGCAACTGACCCGTGACATTTGAAATAACATTTAAAAATACGTTTATTTTTTACTTTATTAACATTTTGGACACTAATTTTTTGGTCTTGTGAGACAGTGGCCGTCAGTGTAGCTCTAACTGTCCTGAAACTCACTCTGTAGAGCAGGCTGGCCTTGAACTCACAGAGATCTGCTTGCCTCTGCCTCCTGTGTGCTGAGATTAAAGGCGAGCACCCCTGACATCCAGTTAGGCACTAATTTTTGAGCATCAGTGATGTTAAGTAACGATTCACATAAACTTCTCTTTTGTGCGACTAGGAAGTCTATGTTGCAGAATTAATCCACAGCAACGTGTTCCTTTTGAATTTGCAGCTGTTGGCTTTATTCCCTTCATACTGACTTGAAGCCTGGGCCTAATTAAGCACTAAGTATTTAACTGGAGAAGAGGGTGGCTTTTCACAGCTTCCTTCCAGAGGCCCCAAGTCAGATCAAGTAGATCCACAAGTGTGGGCAGGGTCTATCTTTAGGCAAACTCCGAGTCCGGGGTTCTCTCCACTGTTAGGCTAGACTAGACGAGCGTGCACTCCGAGGTGCGCACGTGGAGCGCAGGGAGCCATTTAAACTAGCGAATCCGCGTTCTCTGTGCTGACCCGGTAGACGCTCCGGAGCCCCGACTGTCCTCTTTCCCTCTGGGCGGCCGCCCGGGCGAGCCTCTTCCCCAGAGGGTCGAGGGCACAGTTGGGGCAGTGTGGCGGGCGGGCCCCGCGTTTCCTGTGACAGCGCGGCCCAGCCGCTCCCTCCCGCCGTGGCGGGACCATTTCCTGAGCGTCCGGGCAGAGGCGGCCGGCGCGGCGCTACCATCAGCGCAGGGACGCGGGGGTGCGGCCGGTGAGCGCGTGAGGGCAGCGGGGCGGACCGCGGCGGGACCGGGGGCTCGAGCCGCACCGGCAGCAGTGAGCGTCTTACACTCCTTGCTGGGAGCTGCGGCTCAGCGTTAAGGCCAAGCCGGCCAGCGAGGGACGCGGCCCGGGAGCATCCTCCCCCCACCGCGCGCCCTAAGGTGGAACTGCCCGGAGGCGGGCGTCGGGCCCCCAGCTCCGCGGGCCCTGGAGCGCTCGGGACTCGCTGATCGCGGGCTCGGCGGCAACATGTCTGTGGCGTTCGCAGCCCCGAGGCAGCGGGGCAAGGGCGAAATCACGCCCGCCGCCATCCAGAAGGTGAGCCGGGAGAGGCGCCGGGACGCGGGCCGAGGCGGGGTGGCGTGGGGGCGGGCTGACGCCGGCTTTCCGACGGAGCCCTTTGGCGCCTGCTCTGCCCGCACAAAAGCGCTGGCAACCGCCGCCCGATTTCCCCGCGGGCCGGGTGGCCTCGCGCCGCGGGGCCGTGAAGGAAGCGGCCCCGAGACTCCGGCGTCGCCCCGCCGGGACCCCACGCGCGGAAGCCCGACCCGAGAGTGCTGCGCCGCAAACTCCTCGGAGTTGAGGCCCTCTTCGGAGAACTTGAGAACCTTCCGCAATGTCTCGGGGCAGGCGAGAAAGGAGCCGGGGGGCCTCCGGGGCTCCCCGGGGTCGCTCCCGGGATCGCACCCCGGATCTGTTCCGGTCTGCAGCAGATAGATGCGCCTGAGCGCGCAGGGCGGGCGCTGGGGTTCCGGAGGGCGAGCCTGCTCTCGCTGGCCTAGCGCTGTTGGCCGTCCACAGCGACAGGCGGGCGGTTTGCATGAAGTCACGATCGAAGCGCTGGGAGCTGGGTCCTCAGAGAGTGCCACCCAGTCGCCGCTCCGGGGCTGCCAACTGGAGACACAAAGGTTCTTTATTATCCTCTAAGCCAGTGTCTAAAAGCAAGGCACTATTTAGCTCTCAGCATGGTAGACTTTTGAAAGTCGCCTCCTGTTAAGTTTAGCAGTTTGCCTTGCCCTGAGTATTTCGATCTTGTTCCCTGCCCCGGAGTAAGGTTAAGGGGAGCAAGTCAACCTGTAGTACCAATCGGGGCACCCTTGAAGACCTGTGGGTTACGGCCATCGGTTTCTGTTTACTGTCAGGGTCTTTGTAGTGTGGCATTTGACATTTGCCCAACTGTTGCTTTATTTTTCTTTGAAGAAACCCGCCTGGCAGTGTCTGGAAACGCAGTTGGTTTCTTTAGAGTGCCAGGTTGAGCCAGTAGTCTGGTGAACAGCTTTCTTTAAGCACACACGTGCAGAAAGAATGTTTCTAAGAGGATTCTTTTTGAACTCTAGAAAAAGTCTGGCGCTTTCCTTTTTCTCAGTAGAGTTTTTTTTTCTTTCTTTCTTTCTTTTTTTTTTCTTTCTATTAGTTGCTTATCGTGAGTGATTGATCTAGGTGCTAACTGGTTATATTTCATTCTCAGATGAAAAGTGAAAATGGATTAAAATTCTTTTGTTATTTTATACGTCTGTGTATGTCATGTGCATGCAGTGCTTGGGGAGGTCAGAAGAAACATCAGTTCCCTGAAATGGAGTTAATAGCCTCCTGTGGGGGCTGGAAACCACAGCCAGGTCCTTAGCAAGAGCATTAAGTGCTCTTGTCCTCTGAACCATCTCTCCAGCCCCCCAAAAGCATTACAATTCAAGTTCTGTTTGCAGTGTCAGATGTTGGTTTAGACAGGAGGCAGATGGTTGGGGTTGTTTCATGTGTCGTGGATTCCTTGGTTGAGTATTGAATTGATGGCACTGCCTTCAGGGGCAGGCAGATTTCTGTGAGATTGAGGCCAGCCTGGTCCACAGAGTTAGTTCCAGGGCAGCCGACGCTACACCCTATCTTGATAACAACAACAAAAATAGTAACAACAATAAAAAACAAAAGAATTTTTTTGTATATAGTGATTATATTTAAGAGGCACACTTTAGAAAAGTGTTTGCTCTTAGCAATCGAAGATAATGATAAATGTGCCGGAAATACCAATTCATGGTAATTGGATTTTGTTTTTAATTGAAAATCACGTTAAATGATTTTTGGTTTTGTCATGAAATTTTGAAAGGTGGGGCATGCTTAGGATGCCCCCCTAAATCTTAAGCTCCTACAAACTTGGATAGTGTGCTAGGGACTCCATGTAGGTTTTCTTCTGTAGTGCCATTGGCATAGATGAATTACTTAATCCTCAAAACCAAGGTTGCTTAGATTGTTATAAGATGCTAAAATGATAATCTTATGGTTTTTGGACTTTCTGAGATATCTCAGTTTATTTTACAAACTTCTATTAATAATTACATGCATAGAGATGATTGCTATGTGTCCTTTTGGAGAATCATGAATCTGCACAGTTAGAAAAGAAGCTGAGCCATTACCTCAGGGCCCTTGGGCAGCACTGCTCCTGTGTTTGTTTCCTTCTGGAGAAGAGATTTCCTCCTTCACACTAGAGCATGAGAATGCTCCAGTAGCAACTGCGAGTCCACTTTCAACTAGCAGAAACTACTGTTACAGATTGGAGAGGTAATGAAATGTTTCTGTATTTAAAACAAGACACCCCAAAACAATGGCCTAGAAGATGGTTCAGCTGGGTTCAGGGAGAGAGCCAGTGCTACAGAATTGCCCTCTGACCTCACACCACAGCACTGAGTGTGTGTGTGTGTGTGTGTGTGTGTGTGTGTGTGTGTGAGTGAGATGATTAATACACACTGATGATAAATAAGTCAAAAGAAACACCCTTTTTCCATTCTGAGTTTCAAAGAGAATAATTGAGATAGGTATTAAACAGAATTGATTAAATGTGATATCATTCCACATACACAAAGTAAGATTTTTTTTCTTTTTTGAGATAGTTTCTCTGTGAAGTACTGACTGTCCTTGAACTCACTCTTGTAGATCAGGCTGGCCTTGAACTCACGGAGATCTGCCTGCCTCTGCCTCCCAAGTGCTAGGATTAAAGGTGTGTGCTACCTTTCAACCAGCTTGTAGGATTTTTTTGTGTGTGTGTTGCAAGTTATGAGCAGTATTTTAACAGAAGACCACAGAAGGTTCACTTTCTATGTAGATACATTTCTAGAAAGATTCAAAATATGAAAAATCAGTTGTCTCAGAATTATCTATGCAAGTCATATATAGCATATTTCATAAGTGATTATACATTTTAACAGCAAAGGAAAATTTTAACCAAGTTAATTCAATCTCATGTTTCTTACAATGAATTTTAAAATATTTTGTCAGAGCAAGTAGAAACACTATCACAAAATAATTCTAAGTGGGTGGTGTTTTCCATGTTCAACTAGATGGTTTTATAATCTGAAGTGGCTTTGAGGAAACAATGTTTCGCTTCTTTGCAGTGTCGTGTTCATGGATACCTTCTCTTGGCTTCTTGGTTTTGAATTTTACTGGATATACAGGTTTATAATGAACTCTCTGGCTTAGTTTTGAGTTTTACTCGATGTACAGGTTTATAATGAACTCTCTGGTTTTAATTTCAGATGCTGGATGAAAACAACCATCTTATTCAGTGTATAATGGACTATCAGAACAAAGGGAAGGCCTCGGAGTGCTCGCAGTAAGACAGACAAGCTCTTGGTCTTGGGTCTTGTGGTTGTTACTTGTTACTTTGTCTTTGAGTTATTTATTTCAAAATGTGCATTTCAGTCTTTTAAAATGTACTTGTAGAGTCATGGTACTGTCACCTCAGTTGGTTTGAGAACATTTTAATCACCCCAGAGAGAAGCATATGTTTATTGGCCATCATTGGAAGTCTTTCCCACCGACCTCTTACCCTATAACCTACTTTCTAGTGGTATAGGTTTGACTATTGAAAACCTTCTGGATAAGTGGATTCCCCCCTGTTTTTGAAATAGGGTCTCCTGAAGCCAGGCTGGTGTCAGGCTTGTGATCCTGCCTCTGCCTCTGCCTCTCAGGGGTGTCTGCACATCACATAAAGGGATGTATGTGCCAGACACCCAGCTCCAGTTGGCTTTTCCACACAGCTGACTGGTGCTGACACGTGCACTACTGCTTCCTTAGAAAGCCAAGTGCTCTCCCTGTCCTCCTGTCATTTGCCATTCATGGCACTTTGCTGAACATGAGACTGATCTTGACTTTTTTTACAAATGAAAATTCCTTCCTGATGGGAGCTATCATGTATACCCAAATAATGACCGACAGACACACACACACACACACACACAGAGAGAGAGAGAGAGAGAGAGAGAGAGAGAGAGAGAAAGGTATAATCTTAGTCTAGTGGTGTTGTGACCCCACACACCTTTAATCTCAGCTCTTGGAAGGTACAGACAGGCAGAGCTCTAAGTCTGAGGCTAGCCAGGTCTGGGACTTCACTGAGAAACCCTGTCTTGAAAAAAAACAGGCGGGGGGGAGGGGGGGAAGAAAGAAAAGGAAATCTTCATGTATGTAGTGACTTCAGAAAATACTGCTATTCTAGAAACCCAGTTACCATTAGGACCAAACTTCTGAAGTGATCTCTCTGAAGTGAGTGATAAACCCTAGTAGAATCAGATGGGCATGACCGGAATCCCAGCATCTTTAAGGCAGGAGAATTATAAATTCAAGGCCAGCCTGAGCCACATCTCAAGATCCTGTCTTTTTTTTTTTTTTTTTTTTTTTTTTGAGACAGGGTTTCTCTGTGTAGCCCTGGCTGTCCTGGAACTCACTTTGTAGACTAGGCTGGCCTCAAACAAGACCCTGTCTTAAACAAACTAAAAATCCACAGAAACAGATCACCAGAAGAATCTGACTCTGAGGCATCTTGGGCAGCAGTGTCTGGCAGATACAGGTAAAGACGAGACACGTTTTCTAGCAGATGCCATAGGGAAGAAGTGACATGCTTTACAAAATACTGTCACGTCTGTGTGAAACCACCATCACTTTGAGAGAGTTGACGCCCCTCTCGGTCCTGAGCTGTGTGTAGTGTTTTGGTTTTACTGAGTCCAGCCACTGACTGCTGCCCGGAGAGCACTGCTTTACAGCCTCTCACTCAGCCGTGGTGTGCCCTTTCCTAGGGCTCCTGTTGGCTCTCGGGAGAGAGCGCCAGCAACCACTTGGTCAGCTTTCCACCTTTATTGGTCTCTTGCCCTCCAGTGATTCACTCTACATCTGAATTTCAGGTCTCTCTTTTACCTCTACCTAAAGTAAGTTTTGAAATAAAAATCTATGTTTAATATTATAAAAATTTTATGGCTACCTCTTATTTTCCATTATCTTATTTCCTTCTGTATAAATTTATGTCAATACACATATAGATTATGATGTTCTAATGTTTAGAGAAGTAATTTTTTTCTTTTTTTCTTGTTGGCCAAGGATCAAATTTAGGACGGTGTTTCTGTTTGGCAAGTGCCGTCCCCATTGAGTGATTGCCAGACCTAGGCTGCAGTTCTTAAGTAATCACTAGGGCAGAGACCATGCTAAATTGCCGAACCACTCTGCCAAAAGTTTCCTTGCTTTACTTCATCCCTGTCACGGCATTCACCCACCACGGCCAGCCCTAGATACAGTGACACACCTAGTCCAACAAGGCCACACCTCCTAATTGTGCCACTCCCTGGGCCAAGCATATACAAACCATCACGATATTATCCCTTACTGAAATTCTTTAGATGTTAACAGATCGGCCCAATCACTTTATTTCATAGACATTTGAGAATGATTGCAGGTATGGGTTATGTTTAGTAACCCAGGTTTTCCCTAAAGTCCGGGGTGCACTCTTACGTTGCCTGAGTTTAGACTATTGAAGTGATGAGTGCAGGACTGTTGGCTGCACAGCTTTCAGGGTTTCCCAGTTAGTGTGTCCTCTCCGCATCCCAGTGTGGGTCATATTTGCATTTGGTGGGTGTGCTTTAACCATAGGCCGCTCCTCAGACTTAACGTTTCACCGTGTTGACGTTGTTGCAGAATGCAGCAATTCTGTGGTGGACGCCTCAGTTAAGTCCTAATTTATGTTTCTGCATAATGAAGTGCCCTATGGCCTTAGTGTAACTGTCCCCACCCTAGTTGAACAGTAGCAGCTTGTTCTAGTATCTGTGGTAGCTTTGATGAATTAGTTAAGCTGCTGCCTGCTGTTTTCTTCACCAGATTTACCGGCTAATGTGTAATTCAGATGCATATCACTGGGAAGGCACCTTGAAGCACACCTTCCTCATTATGCTTCAGTGTATTCATTTTAGTAGCCACTAGTGATTCCCCCACCATGGTTATTACCATTACAGTTGTCAAATGATGCCTAGGTCCATCGCTCGTAAACCCATTTGGAGTTCTGTTGTGAGGTCATCTCTCTCCTCTCGCTTGGCATTTCATGCCTTTGCATTTGAATGGAGTTGTACATTCCTTCTGTGTTCTTAACCTTAGGTGTGACTCTGTCAAATACCTTGGGTTTTTTTTTCCCCCCTTGGGTTGTTCTAGATCTGGCTACTAGAAGCATTTCTGTCTGACTTCTTGATATCTCTCTTAAATTTTTGAATATTTTATTTTCCTGTACCATGAAATGTTTTATTTCCTCTTGTACAAATCTGGATTCATCTCTTTCTCTTAAGACCAGATTGATGGTGGTTTTATTTGTCTAAATATATGGTTGAAATATAGAAACCAAAACATTGATATTAGATTATCTTGTTTTCTAATCACACACTTGGCATTTTGTATGACCACTTCCATTTATATATTTTGTTTCTTCACTACATTTTGTTGATATATATTTGAAATTTTATTTTTATTTTTTATTTTTTTTTTTTTTTAAAGATTTATTTATTTATTATATGTAAGTACACTGTAGCTGTCTTCAGACACTCCAGAAGAGGGCGTCAGATCTTGTTACGGATGGTTGTGAGCCACCATGTGGTTGCTGGGATTTGAACTCCGGACCTTCGGAAGAGCAGTCGGGTGCTCTTACCCACTGAGCCATCTCACCAGCCCAGAAATTTTATTTTTAAAAAGTAGTGGTCTAATTCTGTGGTTTTGTCACGGATGTCAGGGGTGAGGTCACTCCCTGAAGCACACATGCATGCACTGCCACAGTGATTCTTTACTGTGTGTGTGGCATTTAAGAACCTGGAGTAGAATAGGTTTCACTTCTGTGTCTGACCCAGTGTTAATGGCAGCGAGGTGCTCCCACTGTGGCGGATCCTGTATGGTTTGTATTGGAAGCTTTGTCACCTGTGTGTGTGTCATCTGCCCACTCTGCCTCTACACATGGCCTAGACGTCCCAGACGGTCCTCCCCTGTGCTTGCTGCTGCCGGGGCATAGACTGACCTCAGGTGGAGGCTTACGGTTTGCCTTTTCTCATGAGTTTTTGACTCTGTTCTACATTGACTCAAGCAAGTTTTGCTGTGTCATTTAGGACTGCCCTTAATTCTTGGGAGCTGGAGTTTTATGTTTTTCAGGTTCTTGTATTCTTTCACAATTTCACACTTATCTGTAATGTGCTCTGATGGGATTCTCCTCCATTATACTGTTACCCCTCCTACCAAGCCCTCCTTCCTACCCAGACCATGAGGCTTTCATCTCTCTCTCTCTCTCTCTCTCTCTCTCTCTCTCTCTCTCTCTCTCTCTCTCTCTCTCTGTCTCTCTGTCCCTGTGTGTGTGTGTCCCTGTGTGTGTGTGTGTGTGTGTCCGTGTCCCTGTGTTTCCCTGTGTGTGTGTGTCCCTGTGTGTGTGTCCATGTCCCTGTGTGTGTGTGTGTGTGTGTGTGTGTCAGTGTCCCTGTGTGTCCCTCCCGTCCGCCTCAGAGAAGCCTGATCAGCAGTCTGAGCTGCAGTTCCTGCTTTGATGGGTTACCTTTGTTTGGACTGTTAGTTTGTTTGTTTTTGTTTGTTTGTTTGTTTTTGTTTTGTTTTGTTTTGTTTTGTTGGTATTCGCTGTTTTCCAAGTTGTTGCTGCAGCTTGTGAATAAAGAAAAAAGCACTCCCTGCTCTCCACACTGACCGGTGCTCTATGCTCCTGCTGGGGCTGAAGGGGAAGGAAAGTGCATAGAAGCCTTGGAGAAGGATGTTTCTACTGGCTCTTGCTGCAACCCTAATTAATGCAGTGGATCCCCCACCCCATTGTGAAAGAAAACATGAACTTGAAAAAAAATATTCACCTCCCCTACACGCACACAAAAGACGAATTTTAGCTACATGTCCCACATCTGTAATCCCGTCACACAGAAGGCTGAGGCAGGAGGATTGCCATGACTTCCAGGTGAGCCTAGAGCCTATGAGAGCCTGTCTTAAGAATAGCAAACCTAACAAGTCCTTACTGTTTTAAAACTGTTGATAGTATTTGCATTGTAAAACAGTTAGGAAGCAAATACATTGAAAACAAGACAGTGAGCACCCCCTTCCCACAGGGCTTCCCAGGAGTGAGGCTTTGTTCTGTAAGTCAGGGGTTGTGCATAGGCAATGTTCTTCCTGGTTTGCATACTTGAGCCGGTTACTGCTTCCTTCTTTGTAGTTTGGATGTTTTTCTAAGTCAATCCAGATTTTGCTTTAATCAGAAGCCCCCCACCCCTTCCCCTTTTGGGTATTTTAGGATGGCTACAACTATTTCAGAGTGTTTTATAAATTTTAATGCCAAAAGATTGTATTGGTCATTATTTAATGGATTCTTAGTTTAAACCACTGCTCACCAAACTAACTTATCCTACAAACTGCAGTTTGACCATTGAATAAATGTGCTGTATAAAAGTTATTTTTAAAATTAAGCTTTCAGATTAATTTTTTTAATTAATAAATTTAGGACTGTTTATTCTGCCTTATGGTAGGTAATTCATCTTCTCTTTAGTGGTGTCTTTAGGGACTGATGTCTCTTTTAGTAGTGAGCATAGACATTTGGAAGTATCTGTTAGAACTTGTTAGGACCAGACAGTCATCAAACATAAGATTTTAATGGATCTCGTAGGTGGCTGGCTTCCAGCTGTTCCCATTATCAAATATAAGATGTGATGTGATTGGTCATCTCCTGTTAGTTATACATCCATATTTCTTGTGTTAACGCAGTAGTGAGAACAGGTACAGTGATGTTTAAAGAAAAGAAACCATAAAGGCACCATCAGCCAGTTTTGTCATCGTGTGGACATTGCAGAGCACACCACACAGACTGAGAAGGCAGCCGGACATTGTGGGAACACTGGGGATACCCACTCCGTCCTTGACTAAAACGTAGAGGACCACACACCTGTAAGGACTGCAGTAACAAGTGTAATGATATTTATATTAGAACATGAAAATTTGCGGGAAAATGTTTTTATTTTCTTGCCCATAGTCTGAGTTCAGATTCTTCAAGTTTTTGTTGTTATTGTTGTTGATTTATAAATTATATCTTAGGTGACTTACATGTAAACTCAGAAGAGAATGAGAAAAAAATAAAAGTAACCAGGTTTTTGTTAATCATTTTTGAGATTTGTTTTGTCTTAGCTTTTTGATGAATATTACTTATTTTTCTTACTGCAGTCGTACTCCAAAGAGCACCTGCTAGCCTAGTTTATTGATATCTGCCTATAGTCTCAACACTCTGGAGTTTGAGGCAAGAGGATTACTAATCCAGACAAAAATCTGTCTAAAATAAAGTGAGATAAAATTGCTGCGTTAAAGGCCAGTTTCTGGCTTATGTAGTTAGTTCTGGGGCCAACCTGAAGTAAATTAAGGTGTCGCTTCAACAAATAAACAAAACAATAGAAAACTAGAAACCACAAATCAGCTTGCATTTGTGAACCTTCTTATGTTAGGAAAAGAACTTAGAGGACTGTGTTCTCTGTGTTGGATGGGTGTTAATGTTCTCGTGGGGTGGTACTCAGGGGTGGGCCGATGTACATTGGGATTGAAGTATGTTTTTGACAAACCAGATGGGTGCCTAGACAGAATAGAAGGACAGATGCTATAAAATACTGCTCAGAAATCTGGAGAAAGGTGTAAAGGTTTCTCCTTATCTTTTCCTGAAACTTCTGAAAATTTAAAATCACTTCAAAAGTTAGATTTGATGTTGAGAACATTTGGGTAAATAGCTTGAAAATTTAACCGAGTTATGGTGTGAGTTAAAGCTTCAAGAGACTTTTGAGGCCTGCTTTAACCCCTGTTAGGCAGTCAGCTAGCATGTACCATGCAGTAATTTTCTAAGGGCTGGTCAGCCTAAGTAAGAGGTTTTGTTATATTGCACATAGACAGAGTCTTCAGGTTGGGCATCTTCACCTGCCATGGTAGTTGGTCATGTTGTTAGACGTGTTAATCTGCCATGGGGTAGTTAGTCTCAAGCTCTCACTTGAGAATCATACTAACGTAAGAAAACTCAGAGAAGAAAGACTTGAAAATGTAGGCTTTGAAGTTAGTGTGTGTGTCCTACTTAAAAGTGACTGCGTGGTCCTGCCAGTGGGCTCAGCAGGTAAAAGAGCTTTTACCTGCTAGCTTTTACATCACTAGACATGGCTTTAGTTTGATCCCCAGGACCCACCTAGTGGAGGGAGAGAAGTTGTGGTCCCCATTACTGCTCCTATGACCATGGATACAATTGTTAAACATGGGTGTTTGAGGGCTGGACATGGTGGCACATCCTAACTCCCAGCACTCAGGAGGCAGAGGCTAGAACTTAGGCAACCTGGCCTCCAGACTACAAGGTGAGTTCCAGGAGAGCCAGGGCTATACAGAGAAACCCTGACTCAAAAAAGGGGTTGGGGGAGGCAGTTTGGTTATTTTTGTCTTCAGTGCAAGAGAGTGTTAAGTTCCAAGAAAGACAAGTATGGAGTTGTGAGACAGTCCCAACTGCTGCTTGCTGTCAGTAGTCTGCAGAATTGCAAAGACAGTCATAAGAGCTCCGCTTGGTCCTTGTTTACCCAAGAGCCTTATAAAAAGGTCTCCTTTCAGATTTGGTGTATGTGAGGAGCGGGACTACAAGTCTAAGTTTCTTAGTGAGGAACCTGTGATCAGTAAAGAACCAAGCTTTTCTCCTCTTAGAAACCCTGCGGTTAGTTGTTTATAATAGAGAATTATTTCAGTTTGGATCTGAATTTGAATGCTTCATTTATTTGAATACAATTCTTTTGACATACTCATTTTAAATTTATAGCTAGTATCTATAATTAATGAGTCTCAGCTTCTGAGACATGGTCTTGCTATATTCCCAGGCTAACCGTGTTTCCGTGCCAGCTTCTCAAGTGCTGGGGCCACAGGCCTTTGCCACCATGCCTGGCCTGAGGAAAATGAAGTCTTTAAACAGTGGAACGTTTTTGTGTAGACTTTAAATTTGTATTTATGTACTGAAACCAAACAGTAATTAGATCACTGCCAATTTTTGGTTTTATATGAGTTAACTTTAAAAAATTACAAAGTGACTTTAATTATTAAGCAATGTTACTAAAAGCCATTGTTCTAGCTGTATTTAACCATACAGCCCTAGTCTTAAGAATTCCAGTTATAGTTTTAAAGTGAATTGTTAATGATTTTAATCTTCTGCCATTTTATTCATGTCTGCTGTAGCAGTTTTTACGTTGATTGATTCCCGTTGTGTTGGCAAAGATGCCCTTATAGAAGAAGGGTGTAACGTTGGCTAAAATCAGCTGAGACAACCCAGAGAGGGAGTGTGTGATCATACCTTGGCTTCAAGTTTTTGGTAAAATGCAAATGGCACAGGAGTACTTGGGAGGCAGGTGGATCTCTGAGTTTGAGCTTGCCTGGTCTATAGAGTGAGTTCCAGGCCAGTCAGGGCTATATAATGAGACCCCAACAACACAAAGAAAGCAGGAGAAAGTGTGGGGGCAGTGAGCATATCTCATTGAATTCCTGTGTTCTAACTCTTGTAAAACCCACTGTGCTGTGTGTCTGCCTCTGGATGTGGGATATTGATCCCTTGACCAGCTGTGGAGTCTTGTGCAACTCAGCACTGTAAACCATGATTTCTCAGTGGTAGGTAAGCGGAGAGACTCATTGCCTCAGTCAGGGTTTCCATTGCTTCAATGAAACACCATGACCAAAAAGCAACTTGGAGAGGAAAGGGTTTATTCAGCTTACACTTCTACATTGCTGTTCACCATCAAAGGAAGTCAGGCCGGGAACTCAAGCGGGCAGGAACCTGGAGATAGGAGTTGATGCAGTGGCCATGGGTGGGGTGGGGTGAGGTGGGGGTGAGGGGGTGGGGGGATGCTGTTTACTGGCTTGCTTCCCATGGCTTGCTCAGCCTTCGATCTTATAAAGTCCAGGACCACCAGACCATGGATAGCACCAGCCACAAGAGCTCACTAATTGAGAAAATGCCTTACAGCTGAATCTCACGGAGGCCTTTTCTCAACTGAGGTTTCTTCCTTGCTGACTCTAGCTTGTGTCAGGTTGATACAACCAGCCAGTGCACATAGAACATGCGTGCCTAGCACATGGTGAGATTGCTCCGCGCTCCATTACCTTAAATGTGTTGTGTGTCAATTGGAATTATTTTGCAGAGGAAATAAGAAAAGTTGAAGTGCTATTGATACACAGGTAACATCTTTCATTAAGCTCTAAAAATAATTATAGTGCTGTTTGCATTTAAGCAGGTTGGAAGATTTTTTTTTAATATTGGTATTTGTTTTATTTTAATAGGTATCAGCAGATATTGCATACAAACCTGGTATACCTTGCTACAATAGCAGACTCTAATCAAAATATGCAGTCTCTCTTACCAGCAGTAAGTACCTATGCAACCATGTGGGTGAATGTCTCTGCCCCCGTGTGATGTCACCGGGTTTTGTTTCTTGAATGCTGTGTTGTGTTACTCGTCTGATTTGCATGAATTCTCCCCAAATGCTCCCTGTTGGTTTATTTTAAATTACTGAGTAAGTTGCTAATGTGCCTGGGATATTTCATTTCAGTGTTAACCACTTCCACCCGAATCTCTAGCTATCAGGACTGTTGACCTTACAACAATGTAAACCAGATTGCCAGGGTCTGAACAGAAGTTTCTCAACAAACTTCTGTGTGATTGCCTCAAGGCCAGACAAGATCCTGGAGTGGCACTGGCTGCTTTATCTGCCAGTTTATGCTTTTGTAGCTCCATCTGTTTGTTGGACAAACTGAGTCACTTGCTGTGCAGCCTCTATCACACTCTGGATTCTGTCTTGTAGAATCTGTAGCTATAACATGTCCTTCCGTCTCAGTGGCACAAACTGGTGCGTAGGTGGAGACTCAGCTGGGCTTGAGGTTGTTCTAGGTTTCCTCTGTTGGGTCAAGTCAGGAAGATGTGTTTTCAGGATCCGAGATACCAAACTAGTCAGCTATTACACTCAAGACTCGGCCGGGAGCAGCGGCTTTCAAGGCGTTTTCTTTCCTTCTTGTTTGTTTGGGGACTAAGACTCAGGGATCAGTTTGAATGCTTGGACATTGTTACTACAAGATTTTTATGTTTACTAGGCCCTTTTAGTTGACAGAACTAGATTTTTTTTTTTTTTTTAAATACTGAGATCTAAGATGGTTTTAGTTATCTTATTGAGATGAGGTCCTCCTGGCCGAGGCTGGCCCGGCATTTGCTGTGTTTACTTTCCTTTGGTTGCTAAAGGCATGCACCAACACGCTCACTTGAGAAACTATTTTACCTGGCTTTGATTTTGTGGTTAGTATCTCCTGCCTTCATCCACAAGCTTGAAGTGGATCATGTGATAAAGTGTGCACAGAACTTGTGAGCCATGAGAGCAGGACCCTTGACCTTGACCCAGTCTGTGGGATACTTTTGAATATGAAATAGTTTGTATGGGTATTGCTGTGTACTTCATTGCCCTTGAGTTGATTTTTGCAGGCAGTGGGTGCATTTGGCTTGCTTCCTCCTGTGTGGCTGATTCTCTCTCAGTATGCTTGGAAATGGCCTTTTTTTCATCTAGTTTCTCAAGTATTGGTGTATGTGTGGACCTGTGTCTGGCCTTTGTTCTGTTGGTCTTTGTAAGGAAATTCCGTGACGTCATCACCCCTGACCACGCAGTTCTTCCTTCTTCCCCTCCTCAAGGGTGATGTTTCTAGATTTCTCACTCTGCTTCATGGACTTAGTGCTAGGTACTTCATTCAGGTGTGTGTGTGTGTGTGTGTGTGTGTGTGTACATGCATGTGCACCACAGCACTCATGGAGATCAGAGGACAGCCCAGTTCTTTCTGCCTTTTTAGAGTTCTAGACTTGTGCTGCTGAGCAAGCGCCTCTGAGCTGAGCCGAGTCTCTGGTCTGTCTTTGTTTTTCTGTGCCTAGCATCTGCATGATGTGCGTGCAGTAGGGTTTGAATCTTCGCTTCCAGGACATTGTCTTTAGCTCCTGGCGTTTTGCTCTCTGTATTCCCAGTTGTGTCATTTGTTTGTTCCCCGCCAGTCCTGACTCCTCTGTTCTTAGAAGAGGTAGCACAGGACATCGCTGTCTGCTCTGACCTCAGAGGGAGAGATTCATCTGACCAGTATGTGTGATGTTGACTGTAGTATTCTGTAGAAAACTATATCGAAGTAAAAGTCTGCTTTGGTTTCTGGTGTGCTAACTAAAGCGTGTATTTCGGATGAGTTGCACTTAACCCAGTGATCAGTGCTTTCTTCTTCAGGCTGTCAGTGTGGTACTTTACAGTGGTAAACTGACCAATAACTCCTACCTAAGAAAGGACTTCACTTTCCTGAGTCTGTCTCACTTGGTCACGGCCTTTGTCTTTTTGTTTTTGTTTTTTGAGGTGGGACATCTTATTGTAGCTGAGGTTGGTGTGGAACTTGCTGTGTAGCCCAGGCTGGCCTTGACTTCCTGCTTTTGCTTCTGAGGCGCTGGGATTACAGGTGGATGTGTGAGAACGCCCAGCTTGGTCACTGTACACAATACCTGTTGTATTTGGCTTTATCAGGGTTTTTGCATCTTTGTAAGTGATCTCTCTTTTTTTAATTGATTGTTACAGACTTCATAAAATGAAATGGAATTTTCTTGCTTTGTCTTATGTGAAAGAGTGCTGAAATGTGACTTTAAATGGTTGGTGTGCCTCTGTAGAATAGTATCTTCCTTTAGTTTCCTTAGCATTTTAAATTTATTTGTATAAAGCTGATGAAATAATTTTTTAAATAATAACAATAGGACTATTTGTGTGTTTGATTGTTTGAGACAGGGTTTCTGTGTGTATCCCTGGTTGTCCTGGAACTTGCATTTTAGAGTACACTGGCCTTGAACTCAGCCATCTGCTGCTTCTGCCTCCTGAGTACTGGGATTCCAGACATCACTCCCCAGCTGGAATCTTGTTTACCATAATTGACTTGTATATTTTCTTGTGACTTTTCTGTCAGTCGTGACAGATATAGGTGACCTATTTTTAAAATATTTTAATTAGTCAATATTTGGCTTTGATTTTTTTTTTTTTCTGTATTGAAGGATTTTTTAAAAGCTTTTTGGACTAGAACCCCATCACACATGCCACCATCATCGTGATGTTACTATTGCAAATAGGTTCTCATGTAGTCTGGGCTGGCCTCAAGCTCACAGTGCACTTGGGTACAAGGCATGCATATGGTACACTGTTGTAGGACAAACATTTTCCAGAGGAGGCACAATACTCACCCAGATAGGAGACTATGACAGCAAAGTTTTAAGTACCACCAAAGGCTGGCTTGGTAAGCCAGTGAGTTTTATTGAGGTTTCTTACAGGAGCAGAACTGACTGGAAGACAGTTGCATCACCAAAGCCCACCCCAGCATGGGCGACAGCTCACAGAGCTGGGGACCTGGAGCTCACTGCACAGCTGGCAGGCAGCTTGCGTAGTCCATTGTCGAGAGTGTTGTTTCCATGTGACCCGGTAGACAGTCATTTGCTAGCCACATGAAAGCACATGCTGATCTTAAAAGAAGGCTGCTGGCAGTCACCTGTCTTGCTTTTCACTTTTTTCAAGTTTTAAATAGTACAACTTCACCACTTAGATAGAGTCCTTAAATTTCCCTTTATTAAGGGTAGCTGTTGAAATGACTTGTATGCAAAGACTGAAAGGCTGGTCTCTGAGTAAAATTGATTTCGAGTACATAGTCCTGTATTTTAGACAAAACTTTCACTTTCTGGCTTCTGGTTTTTAGGTGATGTTACATTTAAGATCCTGAAAAGCCCTTGGGTGATAACGAATGGCTTTTCTTTTTTTCTAAAAGCTTTAGTAAAGTTGAGTTTTAGTTTGTAAGTTCACTGAGTGCTCTAACAGAGCATCATTTAAGGCCCTTCATGTCAGAAATTTAATATAGCTATTTTTTTCTTTTTTATTGGATATTTTCTTTATTTACATTTCAAATGTTATCCTTTTTCCCGGTTTCCCCGTCTCCTGGAAACCCCCATCCCTTTCTTCTCCCCCTGCTTCTGTGAGGGTGTTCCTCCACCCACTCACCCACTCCCACCTCCCACCTCCCCGCTCTTGATTCCCCTAACAGGGGCAGCTATTGAACCTTCATAGGACCAAGAACTTTTCCTCCCATTGATGCCTGACAAGGCCATCCTCTCCTACATAAGCAGCTGGAGCCATGTGTACTCCTTGGTTGGTGGCTTAGTCCTGGGAGTTCTGGGGTTCTGGGGGGGTACTGGTTGGTTGATATTGTTGTTCTTCCTATGAGGTTGCAAACCTCTTCAACTCCTTCAGTCCTTTCTCTAACTCCTGTATTGGGGACCCCGTGCTCAGTCCACTGGTTGGCTGTGAGCATCCACCTCTGTATTTGTAAAACACTGGCAGAGCTTCTCAGGAGAAAGCTATATCAGGCTCCTGTCATCATGCACTTCTTGGCATCCACAATAGTGTCTGGGTTTGGTGACTGTTTATGGGATGGATCCTCAGGTGGAGCAGTCTCTGGATGGCCTTTCCTTCAGTCTCTGCTCTACACTTTGTCTCCATATTTGCTCTTGTGAGTATTTTGTTCTCCTTCTAAGAAGGACTGAAGCATTCACACTTTTGTCTTCCTTCTTCTCGAGCATCATGTGGTCTATGAATTGTATCTTGGGTATTCCAAGCTTTTGGGCTCATTTCCACTTATCAATGAGTGCATACCCTGTGTATTCTTATACGAGTGAGTTGCCTCACTCAGGATGATATTTTCTAGATCCATCCATTTGCCTGCAAATTTCATGAATTCATCCCTTTTAATACCTGAGTAGTACTCCATTGTGTAAATACCACATTTTCTGTATCCATTCCTCTGTTGAGGGACATCTGGATTCTTTCCAGCTTCTGGCTATTATAAATAAGGCTGCTATGAACATAGTGGAGCATGTGCCCTTATTACCGGTTGGAACATCTTCTGGGTATATGCCCAGGAGATGTATTACAGGATCCTCCAGTAGTACTATGTCCAATTTCCTGAGGAACTGCTAAACTGATTTCCAGAGTGGTTGTGCCAGCTTGCAATTAATGTAGCTATTTTTATAAGTACAATAAGTAAAGTAAAAGAACGTGCAGTATCGTAGCGCATTCTGAACATTTCAGTGTGTGTGTTGCCATGTCACATGAAGATTGCAGTGTGTGTGTGTTGCCATGTCACATGAAGATTGCAGTGTGTGTGTTACCGTGTTACATGAAGATTGCAGTGTTGTGTGTCTGTTGGCATGTCACATGAAGATTGCAGTGTGTGTGTTGCCATGTTACATGAAGATTGCAGTGTTGTGTGTCTGTTGGCATGTCACATGACGATTGCAGTGTGTGAGTTGCTTTGTCACACCTATTGATCTTCTCATTCCCTCTGCTGTTGTGAAGTGAATCCAGGGTCAATACTCTGATGTTTCACCTGCGCTTGCTTTTGTGTCTGTCTGTGTGTGTTTGTGTGCACGTGTGTATGTGCCAGGGTGTGTGTGAGACGGTCAGGACAACCTTGGGTGTAAGTTCTCTAGGCTGTCTAGCCTGTGAGTTTCTGGGGTTCTCCCATCTCTGCCTCACAGCTCCCCATGGGATGGACCGATGCTTATGCTATGTATCCGGCTCTCATGTGAGTTCTCTTCTAGCATGGCAGTCTTTATTTGGCCTTGCCTTTCCACACCATCTCTACCTTGTTTAATTTGGCATTTAAATGAAAGGCTTAAACACATTCTTGTCTGAAGTTATGGAACAGAGCCCTAAGTATGAATATTAAGTCATGTCATCTGTCGACAAAATACTATTTTTCCTGACATACTTATTCTTTGACTTCCTAATTTCTCTATTTAAATTATGTGTGTTATCGGTGTATGCATGTGTAAGAACTGGTGCCCATGGAGTCCACAGGGGGAGTTGGATTGCCTAACACGAGTGTGGAAGCTGAACGTGGGCTCTCTTCAGGAACAGTAGCCTTAACCACTGAGCCATCTCTTCTGCTCACTCCTGTTAGTTTTTAATCTTACCTTCTTCGAGTGCTCAGCTCATGGCATGACCGTACATCCGTTCTCTTGTTTCTTCTCAGTGCACACAGTTCTTCAGGGAGGGTTCCTTTATGCTTCTACTTAACTGTGCTCTTTAATTTCTCTCTAGAAATAGACGGATTCCAAATAAGGAGTTTCTTGCCTGAGTGTGAGACAGCACTCTAGCTTCCATTAGACACGACCATTTGCATATTCAACAGGCCTTTCAGCAGTATGACAAAAACAAACAAGAACCTTGTGACTGTTGTGTGACAGACTTCCTGGGGAGACATGGCGCACACATCCCTTCACCCCTAGAAAGGTAGCCCATGGCAGACCAAAGTATGGCTGTGGTAAACTAGTGTTTTATTGGGGTTACTTATGGGAATATGGGTGGATGGGGTTCCTTGCGGGAGCAGAAACGACTCAGAATACCTGGATCACTAAAGCCCACCCCAGCGTGGGTGACAGCTCACAAAGCTGGGGAACCTGGGGCTCACTCTCGCCGGCAGACAGCCCCACAGGTCGGAGAGCTTCCTTTCCAGGTGCTCAGTTGTTCTGAGTTCTTGTGAGCAGCTCACCTGGTTTTTGTTTTGTTTTGTTCTTTAATGGAGCTGGCTGTGTTCTGCTCTGTTCAGGCCGCTGCTTTATCCTTCCAGTTCTGTGTGCTGTCTCAGTCTTCCGTACAGCTGTTTTGGGACGGACTCTTCCTAGTCTTCACTGCGCATAAATTCTTGGGGAGGGCTGTGTATTAGATTCAGTACAGATTAAAACATCAGTATGTGCCTGATCTTCTGGGCGAGGGTTTTTGTTTTGTTTGTTAGCATAAAAAAGAAACACTAGAAAGATTGATTTTATTCTTTCAAAAATGTAAAACAAAGAATTTTACATGCCTTAAATGTTTATAGCCAAATGGCTTAAATGTGTATTTGATATAGAACAATATGTACTATTTTAGAAATACTGCGTGTATTAAAAATACATTTTAAGCAGCAGATGAGATTACTAGCTTTGCTCAATTAGGGACAGCTCTGCAAGGAAGTTGTTCTGTGTCTGTGGGCACTGATCTCTCTGTTCACGTGCTCGAAATGCTAATGTCACAGGCAGCATTCTACCAACAGGCTGCTGATTTGTCACATCTATTTAAGATCTATATGATGCCGCCTGGACTTTTATCTATTAAATTCAGAAGCCTGTACAATTGAACCTAGATATTCTTTGCATATTGGCTGTACATTTCTGTGAATAGTGTGTGTGTGTGTGTGTGTGTGTTGTCAGCATAGGTATAAAATATAGTCAAAGTACCTCTAATGGAACCTAAAGATTATCCTTTTGACTTTAATTGGAAATACTATTTCAGTATTCCAGTAGTAAGAAATTAATAACCTTCTGTTTTGTTTTTTAATTGAATGCATGTGTGCTGTGTGTGTTCACATGTATGTGCTTGTTGTGTGTGGAGGCCAGAGGTTGACGTCTGGCATTTTCCCCAGTTGCTCTAGGTGGTACTTTTTGTGGCGGGTGTCTTACATAGCCTGGTCCTCCCTGGTTTCCTTAGGCTCCTCGGCAGCCAGCCCCAGGGACCTTGTGGGTCTGCCACCACTCACTTTCTCCTCCCAAGGTTTGCATGCGTGCTGAGATCAGGAGTCAGGTGTTCATGTTCGTGTGACACGCACATTACGCACTGAATCGGCTCCAGCCCCAGCCCCTCTTAACATTTGGACAAGTACACAAAAGTCTTCGTAGAAAGCTGTCTACTGAAGCATTGCTTATATAAATAAAACCAACAAACAGAAGCAAGGGTCAGTATTGAGGATGACTTCAACAAATACATACAACTGTTTAGTAGAGTTTTACTCTTGAATAAAGTTAATTTGTATAATAATAAAGAATAATGTGTATAGAATTTTTAAAACTACAGAATGGTTCTACCCTGCTTTCAAATATTCAACAAATATTTATTTAAGTCTGTTTTGTTTCAATAAATGTATATGCTAAGCTTTTAGATTTCCTAATTGTATTTGTATATCACGCTTATAAATGCATCACTTTTGTAATATAAACAAATTGATAGATGTAAAAATAATATAAAGAATGAATATAGTTGTGCTAGTTATTTTTGTTGCTATGGACAGAATACCCAAACAAACACCTTACGGATTAAAGATTTGCTCTGGCCACAAGCTTTCAGAAAGCGGCGTGTAATGGCCACCTAGCCCCACTGCTTTCCAGCAGTCTAGAATGAACATGGTGGAGGATGGCCCTGGAAAGAAGTGCTTCACCTCCTGGCAATCGGGAAACCAAGAGAATTAACAGGGAGGAAACTGGGCCAAGGTAGACCCTTCACAGGCCTGGACCAAGTGACCAGCTCCTTCCAGCTCCTTCCCATGGTCCCTTGCTTCAGTGCTTCCAACAGTCCACTCAAAATGTAAACCTGTGGACGAATCAGTGGATTAAAGTTGGTAGGTCAGAAACTCCGTGATGTGATAGTTTCAGGAAGGAATTCCAGAGACACCCAAAGGGTGGTTTGCATTTTCCTGGGCTCCCCTCGAGCAGTCAGGTTGACCTTCGGGGCTAACTGCCTCACATGCTCTCTTTCATTTCCTTAACGTGTGGTATACCTGTAGCTTGCTGGTGAGCATTTGATGGTCTCATATTTACAAGGCCACGAGTTAGATTCTAGCATTTGCATATAAAACCATATACATCCTTAAGTACTTGGGCCTGGAGAGGTGAAGCAGTAGTAAGAAAGCTTGCTGTGTAAGCATGGGGCCTTAGTGACTTTTCTATTGCTGTGATAAGACACCATGACCAAGGCAACTCATAAAAGAGTTTATTGGGCTAGAGTCCATGGTCGGGAGCATGGCGGCTGGCAGGCAGGCACTGGAACAGTAGCTGAGAACTCACAGCAGAGAAAACTAGTTGGGGTGGCATGGACTTGGGATGCCTAAAGCTCGCCCCAGTGACACACCTCCTCCAGGAAGGTCCTACCTAATTATTCTCCAACTGCTCACCAACTGGAACAAAGATTCAATGTATAGGTTTGCTTTCTTACTTAAAATTAAGTGATGGTGGTACCTGTTACTCCAATACTTGCGAGGCTCACTTAGGAGAAGCCTAGGTTCTGTGACAACCTGGCCTACAATAGTAGACCCAATTTCAGTTTAACGGACTGAGAATGGCTGTTCAGTAATGAGTATGTTGGAGTTGGATAAACTCAGGTTGTCAATTTGTTATGTAGGAAATACTTGCTCTCATGAATGAGAAAGTGTGAGTTGATTGAGAACCTGGTACTAAATCTGGCGAGTATCCAGGTAGTGGACTAAGCCCGAAGCACCCCTGCCCCCACTGAGACTTGAGCCCCAGGGAGTCTGGAGAATGCCCCCTAACAAATAGAAGTGGGAGCATTAGCTATGGATATGGAAGGTCACCCAGTCAGGTCTTGTGGTTAGCACTGAGGTTTTTTGAACTAGCTTTCTAGCCCAGGGGTTAAGATGAATCAGTTTTGAGAATTAATTGGGGACACCTAACTCCTGCAGAAATTCAATACGGGTCATGTCATGATGGCATGCATCCTGAGATTTCTTTTTTTTTTTTTTAATTAGGTATTTTCCTCGTTTACATTTCCAATGCTATCCCAAAAGTCCCCCATACCCACCTCCCCAATCCCCTACCCACCCACTCCCCCGCATCCTGAGATTTCTGTGAGAATGAATTACCAGGAGAGGAGACCTTCCTAAGCTGTTTGAGGTCGATGTGTGTGGGTATATGATATATAATGAATATGTGTGCGCACATGTGCATATTCATCACGTGTGTGCTGTGTGTGCATTTACCTTTGAGAGACTGAATTAGGGCTGGAAGGTAAGGTGAGCAAACATGCCCCCGTAAGGCTGCGGGCCCCGGTGAGGCTGCGGGCCCCGGTGAGGCTGCGGGCCCCGGTGAGGCTGCGGGCCCCCGTAAGGCTGCGGGCCCCGGTGAGGCTGCGGGCCTCCGTGCATGACCAGCTAAGGCTCTTGTTTGTGTAGCTTTTACCAGCTTTAGGCATGTTAAGTGTACATGTCTCCTTTTTTTGGTTTTGATTCTTAGGTTTCTCTGTCATTTTAGTGCCTCCTTGTGGGAGCTTTATTAATGCCAGTTATACTACAACTGAGGAAGCTAAGGATTTTGTTTGTAGTTCTGTGTTTGTAGTCTAAAAGAGATATTGAAAGTAATTTGATATAATGATGTATAGCTTTATGGAAAACTATGAAATTTTTGAGCTCATTAGTTAATTGAAAATATATTGTTTATAATATGTCTGGCTGTAGCAAGTAGTGCTTTTGAAGTGTCAGTGAACAAAACAGCCAGAAATTCCCACTCTCTAGGGTCTGTCTTCCATCAGGCAAGGCAGGCGCAGTAAAAGATCCTTGCGGGTGTTGAAAAGTGGTGGGCTGTGGCAAGGAAAGGCAGAGAGCAGGAGAGGTGTACTTGGGTACTGGGGGTTGCAGGATGGTATATGCATAGTCAAAGAGCTGCACATCTTTGAGAAGGGGACCTGGGAACAGAGTAAGGAGGCACGTCTACAGAGGATTGCTTCGAGGACTATTCTTAGGACCTGGGTTTCTCTTCTGAAAGTTGAGAAGTTGTTCTAACGGGACCCTGTGCAGACTCAGGAGGCAGCTGTTAAACCAGAGATGTGGCAGTAGCCATACCCGGATAGAAGTCCAGGAGGTGTAGACGTGGGTACATCCCAGGTTAGAATAGAGGCCAGCGGGGATGAGAGAGGCGTTGGGGTGGCCTCGCCATTTTCAGGGTAGAACTGGCTTCATGAGACTTGAGCATGGGAGTTGATGAGGCCTTTGCATCTGTGGCATTTCCAGGAGAGGTGAAGGGACGGTGCAGGTAGGAGGAGGGCTGGTGTAAGTGTGCTGTGAGCATGCTCAGAGCCCTAGCAGGGCTCTGCTCAGTGAAAGGCCTAGAATCTAGGCTTCATAATCATTTCTCAAATATTTATCAAGTTGATACTGGATGACTGGAAGCCCCGACAGTTAGCGAGTAATACAGTGGTGGCTCTCACCCCTATTTAAGCTACTGCCGAGTAGAATTGACAGACAGTGAGCACTGACATGGGAATTAGAAGGGAGCTAAGCAGTGGAACGGAGAGGTTCCTGGGAGTAGACAGTGTGGCCAGTTATTCTCATGCCGGGAAAGGGAGCAGGTAAAGTGTCCTTTTACATGTCATTCATACACAGTAACGCCATCCCTTGAAGGGTATAGGTGACTTTACTACTCGTCAGAACAATGCTCTCATCCCCAGAGTTTCTAGTGTCCCATTCTTGGCTAGTTTCTAATTCTTTGACCTTTTTGTAATTGACTGTAGGAGTTTTAAAAATAAGAACTGAACCAATGCTGGGCTTCAAACCCAGGACCCTATAAGTCTTTGTTATCTGTGTTTCTCTTACATGCACTTATTACACTTTGAAATTTGCCATGGTCTGCTTGAAACATCATTGCATGAATAGTTCTGATGTAAATGTTTCTCTTCCTGTATCAAGGTTATGAAGGTATGCCTGCATTTCCTTCATTTATTCAACAGGTGGGGGATGTGGCTTAGTGGCAGCTGACCAGCACGCATGAGGTCCTAGGTCGAGTTTCTGGTAGGGACAAAAAGGAAGGTTTATCCACAGATCACATCCATCAGCACCACTTACTGGAAAGTGTTAACTGCCCACTGACTGTCACCTGCGGGTCTCTTCCTGTACGCGTGAGTTCTCCATTACAGCCAACATCTAGGCTCTTGTTCTGGTTTGCTTGTCTGTCTTTGCACCAAGCACATGCTTTTATTATTGTAGTTAGCCTTCCTGTTTGCTAGTAATTGTTCTTAAGATTGCCCTGGATACTCCAAATCTTTCACGTGTCCATATAGATGTTAGACTTTCTGGGACAAGTGTTTCATGTCACCTGTAGGTTGAAACCCATTATCCTTAAGCATTGAGCGAAGGTGGCACATCCTTCCGTGACAGGCTTCTTTCCCAACAGTGTTCCCTTCAGATAGCGCACATCTCTTCTCGAGATAAGTGCCGCCGTCAGGTGGCAGATTAGCCGGTGACGGATTCACGCACTCTGTATGTGTGCTCTGTCTGCATCCATGAGGAAGCAGTGATGCGCGTCCCTTCCCCAGTTTGTTGTTGTTTTTTTTTTTCTATTTTGCTTCTGACATTAATTTGCTAGTTGGTTTATTTTACTATCAGTGTTAGGTAAATATTTTTGTCTATCTCTTAAACTGTGGGGGCAAGAGTGCTTTCACCAATATGATAGTGTTGTAAAGTTTTGTTAAGTTTTATTTGGTTGTGAATGGTTATTTTATATGTAAGTGGGAGCTGTGGGGCCGTGGTGTGCTGTGGGATCGGAGGACACTGGGGGTGGCTCTCTCCTTCTAACTTAAATGGCTTCTTGGGGTCACTCTCTGGTCGTCAGACTTGTATTTTGGGGCTCAAGCCCCCTTAGCTGCCGAGCCACCTGGCCAGGTCAACTCCTGTTCTTAATTGCTGTTATGTAGACGTATTAAGTTTATCAGAGCCTTCTCTTCATGAGAGCTCTGTAGACTTCACTCTGATTCGCTGCACTGTGTCATTTTCACAGGTCATGCCCTGACCCTCATCCCTGGAGTGACATTGCTTATGTTACTCTGGACTTGATTTGCCTCTGTTTTTGTGCAGTGGTTTTAGTGTCTGAAAACATGTCCTGTAGCCTTTCTTCCTGAAGTATCTTTGTCAAGGAGTAATGGGCTCATAAAGAATTGGTACCTGCTCTCCTTATTTTCGATTTCTGAAAGGTTACATATGAATTTCTATTTTTTTCTTTTTATTTATTCCTAAGTGACTTAGACATAAAACTACAATAAAAGCTCATGAGGAGATTTCTTCAGGAAAGGTTTAAATCGTGGATGGTGGTTTTTGCTTTGCTTTGGTTTGCTTTGTTTTGTTTTGGTTTTGGTTTTGGTTTTGGTTTTTCAAGACAGAGTTTCACTGTGCAGCCCTGGCTATGCTACAGCTAGCTCTGTAGACCAGGCGGGCTGAACTCAGAGATCTGGATCAAGAGTGCCTGGAAAAAAAGAAAAAAGTTCTTTTCTTTTTTTAACAGAGAAATTTTTACATTTGCCTCCCTCCTTTCTTCCTTTCTTGGTGCTGGGACAGCCCAGGGCTTGCCTTGTGTTAGTTGCCCTAGTGCACACGTGTAAAACTGGAGCCATGTCATGGCCTCTTCTGTGCAGCCTTTCTCCTTTGCTGACCTTCAGGCATCCCTATGACTGTGTTTCTGTGTGGCCAAATAGTACCCCACTTTATGATCGTCCATTGTTTGTTTATCACTTGGGGGTTCTTCTGAGGGACTCCCTGAGTGAGTGCTTTATCTACACATTGTGCCAAGACTGTGTGTGTTCAGCCCTGGAATATGTACAGGAGTTGGAGTTACCAGATTTAGTGTTACCTCCGTGTTAAGCTTGTTGAGTGGTGACGACATTTGCCATGGCGCCTGTATCCTCAGCAGGACGTGTGGGTTTCTGTCCGTCTAGTTTTTACTGTGATAGTGTTACAGCCATCCTGCTGCTGTTGGACATTACTTCCTGTTTTTCCTAGTGCCCTGTGGTTTTAACCGAACGTCAGACGTTGTGGCTAAGCAAAAGCAGTACACATCGGTGTTGTTTTCTTCCAAAGGGAGCCATTTGCCTTTGGTGTTGAAATACCCAGAGATTACCTTAAGTTGAGTGAGGCTCAGGTTAGACTTGCTAAGGCTGATCTATTAAGTATGACGCTAGTCTCAGAGGAGATTGTGACCTCTCCAGCGAGCTCGAGCTTCATGAGAACCCCTGTGACTTTGGGCCTGCCCCAGCAGTCAGTCACCTTCCAGCCATCTGCGTCACTGTCACCTCCTGGCTACTGTTTCCCTGCTTCACGTGGATCTTCTGAACTTTTATTCTTAAATTTTCTTTTTTTCTGGTTGTCAGAGATTCCAAAGAACTCTAGCTTTCTACTGGGCTCAACCTCTGAGCTCAACACAGTCAAAGAAAAGTCCAAGGTCTAGCGTATGGTCTTGCATTTATTTGACCCCTCTTTCTGAAAGGGTAGCTTTCAATTCATTCTCCCAAACTTGCTTTGTAGAGCCTTCAGATTGTGTCTTGTTTTGTTTGCTCATTTGTGTTTCCCAGCACTTATTAGCTCTCATTAGCAGGAGAGTTTGTTTGTTATACCTTGTAATGATGATAGTGATTCGAGATGAATTGGAGATTGAATTACAATCAGATTGGAATTGAGGTATGTAATTAAAAGTGAGATGTATGATTTGGTGGTTTTTTTCTTTTTAAATCAGAACTAAATTGTTGTCTATAAAGGTAGACAAAGACCTGAAGATGAGATTTAAAAATTCTAAAGGTTAGTGATTTACTGGATTTGCTAATAAAGAGGTTAAAGGTTGTAATTTTTTTTCTACGTGCTGTTGGCTGAAGAACAGTGTGTCTGTCTTCTGTGTGCTGCTGTATTCACATCTGGAAAGCTACATAGTAACTATAGGTGGTAAATGTGAGGAACTGCTGGACTGGACATTACCATAAGGTCTGGAAGGAAAGGGCAGGGCAGATAGATGTGTGGATTATAACTGAGTACATACGTGTGTGCGCGCGTGTGTGTATTTATTTATATATATGCATATATGTGCCTTCAGGCTGAAATGAGGATTTAGAGAGAAACTAACCAGCTATTTTCCTTTTCCCCCATAAGAAGGGAGACAGGTGTTGAAGGTGTGTTTGTGTGCAGGCACATGCATGCGCATGTGTGTATGTGTATGTATGTGTGTGCGTGCACTCTCATGTGCATGTCCTTTCACTCTTTTGTGAACTCTCAGGTTTCGTGAGTATTTTCATTAGGATTGTCAAAGTTTAGAGGCCCCTGTTTAGAGGCTACCTGTAACATTCCCACCCTGTAGTAGTGACTAGCACAGAGCTATTGAGCCAAGCTGCCAGCTCCTATTTAAAGCATTCTCCCAGTCCCGGAACTTACCCTCTTGACAGAGTTCTCTGAGACTTCTTGTTCCTTTGATGTATTTTGCTGCTTTTATCTCCTTTGCAGGTAAAAATCTACTATTAGTAAACATCTAGATATCTTCATAAGGAAAGGACACTTTGTTTTTTAAATGTAACTTAAATAACAACAATAGACACATTAGAGATCATAAATAAAGTTTGTATAGCCTGTTAGAAAATTTCTTTCCCTGTGAGATTTTATAAGTTAAAACACACTTTAACTGTAGTCTGCTTTCCAAGGCACTGAAGTTATGAGGGATATTAAATATGATATTAATAAATGCATCATTGAAATGCATCGGAAGACACTGAAATGGATTTATTGTTTTGTTTATATCCAGTTTAGTAATATAGACAGCAGTGATTCTATATGAATCTTTCATACATTATTCTGCCGTTCCTCTTGTTTGACTAAGCTGTCTTCTTTCAGCCGCCCACACAGACTATGCCAATGGGTCCTGGAGGGATGAGTCAGAGTGGCCCTCCACCCCCTCCCCGCTCTCACAACATGCCTTCAGATGGAATGGTGGGTGGGGGCCCTCCTGCACCACACATGCAGAACCAGATGAACGGCCAGATGCCTGGTAAGTTTTTCTCCTCTAAGACATTAACACCAGAGTTGCTTAGCAACTGGAACGACATGGGGGCTCCGGGGATACTAGATTGTTGATGACAAAACTGCTTTGAATGCCCCCGAGTACAGGCTCGCTTCGAGTTTGTTAGCTACAGAGCGACGTGACCTGTATTCAGTGTTTATCAGGCTGCCCTTGGGCTTTGATGTAGCTGACACACGGCATTCCTCTGATGAACAGAACTGGCTAAATTTAGTCTGTCTGAAACTATGCAATACAGTCGGCTTTAGAAGCTTTTGGGGGGAAAGGGATTGTGCCATTGCTTAAGAATTAAAACCTGTTCATGAAAAGTACCATAATGTTTATTTACCTGAAAATACATTGATCTCAGAAGTAGGGACACTGCAAAACCACATGGGGACAGGAACAGAATTGCCCCTGAAGTGCCTAGGGTATTTAGTATTTCCTTGCAGATATTCCTGAAGCCAAATCAAGATTGTTATTAGTACATATGTTTATAGGTTATGGCTAATCTGAAGTTGAATTAGAAGCAGTATTAAAAGCAGAAGGCTAATGTAAGCTTTCTTAACACCGAGTCCTTCCCTTTACCTGCCTGGCGGTAACAGCAGAACACTGACCTGCTCAGGCCATTGGGTGTTTATCTGGTTACCTTTAAAACTATTGTTTTTTATAATAGATAGTCCATAGCATAGGTTTTGATAAAGTGTACTCTTCCTTTAATATGATCATATTTTTACGTTCTGGGGCCAAAGATTATTTTCATTAGCCAGAAAGCAAAGAGCACTGTTCAATTACCAATAGAGTAAATTAACATAGCAGAACCATTTTATTATTAGCCTGATAATTGAAATGTCCAGCATAGTCTCTTACTTGGCTGGCTGTGCCTTTGGTTGCATTGGTGTCCAAGGAGGACGGACATACTAAAAGAATCCAAGGGAGAGCACTGAGCCACGAGATAAGGTAGGCTGCTTTAGAAGATCGGTGTGCAGCTGCTAATGCTGGCGGTAAATGGTGTTTCTGTCACTCATCTGTTTCCTGCTAAGGTTCGCACAGGATGGAGGGATGAGTCAGAGTGGCCCCACACAGCATGGAGAGAGGGGTATACACAGACTACGTTTTAGGTTCCGGTTAGGCTGTAGTAGAGGGAAAGTTGCTTGCCAAGTTCATGTCTGGCTCTTAGGACAGCAGCTTTAGAACTGGGACACTGTGAGGTTGTGTGGTTTAGAACATTAGCCTGCTCTCCAGATTACAGTGAGGCCTAAGACCAACGAGACCTCTGAGAATCAAATAAGTACTTTTAACTTGACATACTGGTTCACCTATAAAGCATTATGTAATAGAGATATGTTCTTTTTATTAAAAGTGTTAAATGCTGCTTCTTATGTATGTGGCTGTGTCCGGAAGTCAGGGAGGTTTCGGGGTCTCTGTCCGTCTTGTTCCTACTGTAGCTGTGTGCTCAGGCCTGCTGGAAAACTGCTTTTTCCTGCTAAGCCACCTCTCACACCCTAAGATTAAAGAGCGAAGATTATCAACTAATGAGGAGATTGTCTGCACTACTGCAGAGCTTCTAAAGCAATCTCTAAATACCCATTACTGTCTTAAAAGTACAGAGTTTACTCTTTGGTGTAAGAGAATTTGGAAGGCCAATAGCATATATTTCCTTCCATGAGTTTAATTTCCTAGCATAGTTTTTGTAGTTCATTTATATCACCTTGATTTTAGTGTCACTTACATCATTTGATCTTGGCTAAAAAAATCAATCACAGCTTTTTTTTCCCTTTGAATTAAATTTATCAAAAAGAAATTTATCATTACTGGTTTGTTTTTTGTTAAGCCTAGAAGGTAAATCTCCGTGCCCGTGGAACCAAAATCAAAGACATAGAAGTCCGTCCCTCAACCCCTTGCCTCTCCAAATGCTTGGGTCTGGGTCTGGGGAGAAAGAAAAGGGGCTCGTGTAGATTTTGGTTTCCTCCCTCCCTCCCTCCCTCCCTCCCTCCCTCCCTCCCTCCCTCCCTCCTTCCCTCCCTCCGTCCCTCCCTCCTTCCCTCCCTCCGTCCCTCCTTCCCTCCCTCCGTCCCTCCTTCCCTCCCTCCCTCCCTCTGTCCCTTTTTTCCTTCCTCCCTAAAGGAAACACCCTTTACATAAGCTCTTCCTTCAGTGTCTGGAGAACTGTCTCATTCTCTTGGTGGCCATGCTGCATCCTTTTTTTTTTTAAATAAAAATGTTTTCCCTGTGTTTGTCTGTCTGTCTGTCTGGACTGTGTGTGTGTGGTGCCCGGGGAAGCCAGGAAAGGGTGTAGGATCCCTTGGGACTTTAGTTACCAACAGTCATGAGTCGTGGTGGGTTCTGGGAATCAAACCCAGTGTTCCGGGAGGAGCCGCCTCTCCAGTCTCACATCCTTCTTGGTGGATGTCTCTAGTCTATATGCCATTTCCTGGTGACAGAAATGAAGCTTAAAGTCTTTTGGTATGCCTATGCACATGCATATATTTTTGCATCCATACATCTGTGTACCCCAAAACTTTGTACCTGTATGTTCCTAGAAGTTAAAGTGTTGGATCCTAACTACATTTTAAGCTAGGTGTAGTGGTGCGTGCCTGTACTCCCAACACCTGAGGTGGAGGCTCAGGAGTCCATACTCACCCTTTACTGCATTGTGACTTTGAGGCCAGTCTGCTACAGAATATTTGTGTCATCAAACCAAACCAAAACCAGGACATTTTAAAATTTGCCTGTCATTGCAAATTGTTTCATATGAAACAGTACTTGCTTAGATTTGCATTCCTTCAGCTGTGTATGAAAGTGATTCTTCATAATGTGCTGGGTCAGAGGTTTGAGGCAGGGTCCCCCTGAACCTAGGCCTCACTGACTGGGCTAGACTAGCTGACCAGCAAGCCCAGGGACTACAGGAGTGTGCTGTCTCCCCCTGCATTTTACATACATCCCAGTGAGCCAAACCCAGCCCCTCATGCCTCATGGTTAGCACTTTACCAATTGAGCCAGGTCCTCAACTTCTACTTTAGGTTTTTCTGTTATGTTCAAACTTGCTTTTATGGAGTTAAGTGCATCCATCTAACATGGCTCTGAGCTTCCAAGCGTACTCAAGGCCTTCCCTTTCCAGCATTGTTTCCAAAGTCCTCATGCTTGAAGTTAGTTTTTATGCTTTGTTTTTCTTTTAATATTTAATTCTTCACTAATTAATTAGTTAATTAATTTGTTCACTTTATCCCAATATCCAGTCCCCTTCTTCTCCCAGTCTCCCCCTCTCTCCTTCCCTTCTCTGGGGAGGGGAGTTTTTTATACATATGAAATTAGTTGTAGGGAAGGAATGAGGTAGGGACCTTACTGGATGCTTTTTCCAGCTGTCCCCGCCCTCTCCGAGAACTCTCTGTCTGTGGCCCATAGATATAAATGCTACCGTTATTGTTTACTTCTAACTATTTTATGTATTTGGCATATTTTTACACTCTGTGCTTCAGTGACCTGTTGATTCAGTTGCTTGTGTCTGCTACTACTTCACAGTACTGCTCTGTGAGTCTTCGCTGTCCTAGCAAGCTTGGGTCCCTTCCTGTTCCACCATCAGTTTCCTCATCACTAACCTGGGAAACTGACAACATGTACCTGATCAGAGTTAGTTCCCATTTAAGCTGTTTGCTTATTTCCTGTTGATTAATTACTCAGTTTGTTGCTTAGACTGTTAGTTCCGTAATGAAAAACAGACTTGTACCATGCACCTCCGTAACTCTGTCCATTCTGACCATTTCTCTTTGAAGGGCCTAACCATATGCCAATGCAGGGACCTGGACCCAGTCAGCTCAGCATGACAAACAGCTCCATGAATATGCCTTCAAGTAGCCATGGCTCCATGGGAGGTTACAACCATTCTGTGCCGTCATCCCAGAGCATGCCCGTGCAGAACCAGATGACAATGAGTCAGGGGCAGCCAATGGGAAACTATGGTCCCAGACCAAACATGAATATGCAACCAAATCAAGGTAACTGTCCACAGCACTCCTGTCCCTCTCTTCCCCAGCTCCAGCTCCTTCACACCCCTGCTCCCGACTCAGGATCGCTTTCTTCTTATTATTGGGGGGTAGCCCACGGGTAGCTCATCACTCAGGTGTAGGGATTCCTTGTGGGATCTTCTCTGTGCATATTGCCATTTCACCTGGCATTGTCATGCTGCTCCTGTTTAGGCAACTGTTTTTTGTTTCTGTTTTTGTTTTAAAGATTTATTTATTGTTATATGTAAGTACACTGTAGCTGTCTTCAGACGCACCCAAAGAGGGCCTCGGATCTCATTGCGGATGGTTGTGAGCCACCATGTGGTTGCTGGGATTTGAACAGGCTCTTACCGGCTGAGCCATCTCACCAGCCCCTTAGGCAACTGTTTTACTGAGGTTTCATAGGTACGTTTTCCCTGTGTGTCTAGTAGACACTGTCCGTCACCAGCTACCCTAGGTGTCTGGCTCTTACAGCCAAGCTGGTATGAAGGGGGGGCTTCTTAAGACACGTTTCTACTCTGTAGCTGAGGCTGGCCCACACTTGGGGAAGTTCTGCCTCAGCGTCTCCATTGCTGCGATAGCAAGGGGAAGCCCAGAACTGAACGTTTATGTTTTCCTTGAGTCGAATGTCTATTTGTTTTGGTCATTTGAGGCAGCCTCTGTCTTAAGTGTCAACTGAGTCACAGCTGTGCACATGAGAGACAACGTTGAGTTGAAGCTGCCCCGAGTCTTTTTGTGTTTGTAAATTAAATTGCACTTGGTTTGCCTTTTGCACCTTTTATTTGGGGTTCTGTGTTGGATTGTTTCTTAATGCTGGCCACTGGGTAAGTTACCTAAGCAAGCGGGCACACCATCTGCCCTCACAAGCAAGCTCGCCAGCCTTGTTCTCTTTCACTTGCTGGGGAACTTCTGGTAACTCCAGATGGCTTTTCTGGTGTTTGAGGCAGGGAAGGGTTTGCCTTCCAGTGTTTAGTGGGGGTGCCTCTGCACCCCTAGCTAGCTACTTAGCATGGAGTGCACTACAGTTTATTAGTAGCATAGTGAAGTTGTTACCATGGTTCTCTTTTAAGTAAATAATATCTAAAAGCCGGTAAGTGGCGCTCTGTTCTGCTAATTGCTTTGTTTAAGCATTTGGCACGTTACCACCGTAAAACTATCTCACTATAAAATGTAGTGAGCCTCAAATTTGATTGATACAAAAAAAAAAAATCAGATCACTCAGAGGAAGTTGGCTTGTGTTAAAATTATTTATGATCAAATATTATAATTTCAAAATACAAGTACAGTTATGTAATTTGGATTAGAGGTGCTCACCTTACCTGGGACCCATTGAATCAGAAGCTGATTTGACAAATGAAAGTCACATTAAAAAATTGTTTTGTTTGTTCATCATAAAACCTTTTTTAGATAGTTTTTATAACAGTAAGCCATATTTAAATATTTTCCCTGTGTAGACGGCAGAGATCATAGCACACGGCATTGCAGGTGGCCCCTTTTTAGGAAGCTTAAAAAGTTCTAAAGATGAAAGGGAACTGTTTTTGCATTTTCACCTCTTAAAAATTTCTTTCAGGACCAAAAGTTCAGTCCTTGGTACTGCCCCGCCCCAAGTCTCAGATTTAATAAAGGTTTCTTTAATGCTTTTGTTTGCATTGTAAATGGCAAAAATCCTTGGACGGGCCTCATATTTTAACATTTATCTCTGTATTAAGAAACACTGAAAAAAATACTTAAAAGTAGTTGTATTGTTTTCTACTGGGGGCTGTTTTTTGTTGTTGTTGTTAATGTTTTCCTGCATGGATGCCTGTGCACATGTGTATGTCTGCTACCTTTGGAGGTCAGAAGGGGGCATCCCCAGGAATAGAGTTAGTGGACGATTGTGGGTCACCATGTTGATGCTGGGAGCCAAACCCAGTTCCTCTGTAAGAACAAGTGCTCGTAACCACTGAGCCACCTTTCCAGCCCCTAGTTGTTCATTTCGAGATACAGTTTGGTTGTGTAACCTAGTTGGCCTTCCTCAGCCTGGTTAATTCTGGGATGACAGTCATGTGCCACCATTTTTTTTATTAACAGGGCTTTTGAGTCATGGAAACTAAATATTCTAGGAATGTGAAATTCTAAGATGCAGCTTATGGTTAGTAGTCAGGAGCGTAGCTCACTGGTAGGATGAGCTCTCAGTGCGTTCAACACCGTGGGTTTGAGAAAAGGGACGAAGGAAGGGTTTGTCAAGTGACCCATCACAATTGAAAAAAATAACAGCTTCGAGTTCTGTGGCAATTAACTAGTGCATTGTATCATTTGCTAATGTGTTTGTATTCCTGCATAATGGTACTTTTATAAACTGACTGTTTATGTTATAGTTTTCTCTTCTTGCTGGGGATGTACCCACAAGTACACACCTACCACACAAGTGCACACCTACCACACAAGTATTCTACCAGCGAGCTACACCTCTCACCTACCCGCAACCCCAGAACGGCAGTAGGTTCCTAACAGGAACACTGCAGGGAGAGTCTAAATGCATTCATTCTGGTAGTGTTTAAACTCATTTCCCTCCACTCACTTGTAAATTGAAAGAATTCTGCCGCCCCTTCTCATCTTTCTACTTTGAATGTGATATTAAAGGGAAAAAATACTCTCCAATTTCTTTTATTGTAATTTTACTTATTCATATGAAATAAATCTAACGTGTAGAAATTTTACTCACTTTTATCTTTTAGGTTGTTTAAGAAGTAGAGAGTGAGTTTGTTAGCTTACACCACTGGGGCTGATGTAGTCAGGCCATGCAGTAGAGTGAGGCAGAGTGGTCGGATGTGGAATCCTTGGACTTTAAGGTGCTGGGTTCCATTACGCTATTTCCATGTATGTGTTTCCTTACGCCTTTTCTAGCTTGTCCACCTGCCTGCCTGTGCCCAGATCGCCCCTTTAGCTCCTGCTCAACACGTACTCTAGTCCTCTCCCTTACAGCAGCTCCAGCTCCCTCGCATGCTCCCCTTGCTAGTGGGCCTCACCAGTAAAAACTGGCTTTAGCTTTTGAGTAGTTTGTGAGAAAGTTTGAAAGTTAGAAAGATAGTAACACATTGTTGATACTTACCTGGCAGGGGAGATACCATGATCACGAAGGTGGTTTTCCCAGGGCGAGGCTTATCCATTGCACTCCGGATGTGCTGACCCCTGCGATTTCCCCAAATGCGGGAAACTCGACTGCATAATTTGTGGTAGTGGGGGACTGCGTTCGTGCTCTCCCCTGTTAAAAAAAAAAAAAAAGAAAGAAAGAAAAGAAAAGAAACTTGTTAAAATACACCACAGCATCTGCCTCAGTGTTAGCTGCAGAGGCTGAGCAGCTCACTACAGCCTGGGAGTATGAACCAGCCTGAGCAAGACTCTGTAAAACAAATTGACCCCGTTATATTTACTAGTTATACTTTTGTATATTTGTGTTATTGAAATGCATATTAGCAGCAGTTGGCTTTTAAACAGGTTATATGTGGTAGTATCCATATATATGTGATAGTATCTAAGTGCCTCTATATATGTGATAGTATCCATCCATGGACATGGGATAGTATCCATTGGATATGTGATGGCACTGTGATTGGTATCTACTCTCAGTTTGTTGAGTATTGCTCATCTAGAAGTTGAGAAAGTAGATTTTTTTTCAACTCAGTTATTAAACTATAATTTTAGCAAAATACTCTCCTCTGTGCTGTCTTCGAGCAAATTTTAGTATTGAACTTGTGGCACACCACAGTCTAAGTATAAGACATCTCAGTATCTGCCTCCCCGTCTTAATTCAGTCTTGTCCAGGTGAGGGTCTTCCGTCGTCCCTTGGAGCCTTTACGGTTAGAGCCGTGTGCCCGTGTATACACCTGCATGGAGCGAGGTGCGGTAGAACTGAAAGCCAAAGAGGCCGGAAGAGGGGCTTCTCTGTTCACAGCCTGATCCCTGATGCACAGCAGACTGCTTGGGGTCATGCACGTCTGTTTCCTTAATGACTAGGAATTGGAACTAAATGTCATGTCATAATCTGGAAAGATGTTTAATCAAGCAAAAACCCACAAATGAGAACAGAAAAGCCTCTGGAAATGGCCCACAGTTGTATTTGCTAGAAGCAGTGTATTATTCATTCACAAACATTAAGTGTAGCTCGCTTTACTTAACAGAAATGAAACGTCAGCTGTAAAGAGTTCCACAATTGTTTTGCGTTAAGAATGTGCTTCAAGAGCTCTATGAACGTAAGTCTTAGGACTTAGATTTAAGCTTCGAGCTTGGGGCTTTTGATAAATTGATTCAAATTCTTAAAGATTAAGTGAAGTAGGCCAGTGTGACTGCGTGGTGGCTACACACCCCGGAGAGCCTGAGCTTGACTCTAATGTGCTTGTGGTAAAAGGGGAAAACTAACTCCTGGAAGTCGTCCTTTGAAGGCTGGAGAGATGGTCCAGTGGGTAAGGCTGGAGAGATGGTCCAGTGGGTAAGAGGACCTGGGTTCAATTCCCAGCACCCACGTGATGGCTTACAACCATCCAGAATTCTAGTTCCAAGGAGACTGATGCATACATACTTAGGTGCAGACAAAACACAAATATGTAATTATGTTACAATTTTAAAAAGTAACAGCTGACAGATTACAATACCACAGAGAAGGACACTGGTTTCCTAATGTGTTACAGCAGAAGGATCTTCTGACCCGCCCACCCCACACTATTACTCCCATCGCTAACGGTGGTGATAACCAAGCTTTTTCTTTTTACATAGACATAAACATTGACGTTGATTTTTTTTCAATTGTCATAGCGCAGCAGCATCGTCTTAACTTATTTCTATTCTCGAGGGCTTGCCTCACTTGTGAGTGGAGAGCAAGTGTGAGTGGTTTCCAACTGCCTTTAGGTTTTGTGACTTTTGGGAGAACTCGTAGAGCACAGCTGAGTGCCATTCTACATGTAATGTGTTAGGTTATTGTCCCAGGGCACAGACCACATGAGGAAGCGGAAGAGGTGCGGAGGCAGCATCCAGAAAGGGCAGTGGGATGATGCTTCTGTTCTCTCCTCCAGCACCAGGGGACATCGCTCACCTAGCGCGGTTATGGGAAGACGCACACATAGTTTACCTGTGCTGGGGACTCTATTGGGTGGGTAGATTTGATCAGTAGATTAGCCCCATGATAAGTCTACATGTAGTTATTAGTCCAAACTCCACCTAAGTTTAGGAACTGTAGGACATCCAATATAGAAACTATAGACAACTATAGTATATGGGACTATAGGGGAGTGTTTCCCGTACTGGCCTCACTACTATGAAATTAAGGGAGCAATCGCAAGTCATGATTCACTCACTAAATTTCAAGAATAGAAAGTTAGAAAACAAAAGAGTTACTTGAAGTATTCCATGGGAATGTCTTGTTCGGTGACCAGTGTTTTAGACGACTGGATCGTGTTATCTTTGTTCTTCCTTACCATCAAGACTGACAAGAATATTGCCGATCCCACGATTGCTGTGAATCCAGGGTTTGAGGTGTATTGCAGCCTTTCTGTTGTTCTGTTCTGTAGACCAGATATTTTGTTTTAATACGCCAGTTTCTACTTAGAAAAGTTAACCTCTGATTAATGTGAAAACTCTAGAAGATGTAAGAAGCCTAGAACATGGACTAGGAGACACTGCCAGACTTGATATGTTTTAAATGATTCCATACACATAGTCTATAGGCACAGTAACATACAGTTAGCCTGTTCATAGAAATCTCTGTACTTTTCATTATGTAATTGTTTATTTTTCTTTCCTCTATACTCTTTGTTCATGACAGTCAGATGCTCTGTTTGCTTCGGTCACTCTGCATCATGAGTGATAATTGACTGGCTAGGTGTATGTCCTTCTGCTGTAACACATTAGGAAACCAGTGAGTGCCCTTCCCTGTGGTATTGTAATTTGTCAGCTGTTACTTTTTAAAATTGTAACATAATTACATATTTCCCCTTCCCTCCATCCCTCCAAGCCCCCCCACCCCCCACCCCTTGCTTTGCAGTCCAGGTGGAGCTCCAGCTTGGTAGGTTGCTGAAGGTGACCTTCAATTCCTGAGCCTTGTGCCTACACTGCCTGAGTGCTGGGGCTATAGGCGTGCGCGCATCATCAAGCCAGGTGCCTGTAATGCTGGGATCCACACTGGTGCGTTGTGAATACTAGGCAAACAGTGTAGCAGCTGCGCTGGACTCCTGACCCCAAGCGAGGCATTCTGATGTCGCCCATCCCCAAGACTGTCTACTTAGACAGGGTTCTTCACAACATATTGTCACTGTACCACCCAATCCAGAGGTTTTGGAATTCAGTTCAGTCACCAACAGATGTTTACCAACAAATTTCTTTATGAGTCACTTTGGAGTCTAGTTCAAACTGTAAGTAATTTTCTGAGGGTCTGCTAACTAAAATATGCCCTAGCTTTGTCTGTTGCTACATTTATTAATCCATAACATACTCAGTTGGTTTTTTTAAAATTTTTTAATCACTACGAAGCAGAATCCATAATGTAGTTCTCAGACTAGTTTGTGAAAATGCCTGCGATGACCATAAGAAAACCAGAGTAGAGTGTCTTACCTCACTGCTAGTGATGGTCTTGAGGTTGTAGCCGATTCCTCGTTGTGGGGACTCTGCGTCTGTCCTCTACTCTCAGGTGGCAACACCCTCTTGGGGACCACCAGAAATGCGGTGAATGTCAGTAGGACTGAGAATCACAGCCATTAAAACAGTTACTGTAAATAAATGTCTGGGAAGGTCGTTTGTGTGTGAAGATAGAAGTGGATGTGCCTATGTATGTGCGTGTATGAAAAATGGTCTTAAAATAACACCATTTAAGATTCTTCTCAAATTAATGAACTGTTAACATTTGTAAGTTCTTTTGGTCTTAGTGTAAGCCCCTGAGATGGTTACAATACTGTCACATCTGTCTGTCACCCTGGCTCCTTGCCTTGGGCCTAGTAAGAAGCACTCAAATTTGCTTCTTGACAAAATTTTCTTGGAGCTCATGATATCAGTAACATAAAGTATACCAATTTTGCGCTATTTTTTGTGTTTAATATAGAATTGTTATTGTAGACTGTGTAATACATTGTAAAATTCAAAATGGATTAGTGTGGAAATGGTAAATATTTGGTTTATGTCCTTTGCAAAATACATGAAAAATTTTATCTTAGATTAATGAGGTATTATACACCTTTGTATGTATTATCTACTTCGTAGTGTATCTGATATCAACATTATATAGAAACAAGGGATATCTGTGAAGTGACACCGTATGCTGCTGTTATTTGAAGCAATGATTATGTAATATTCATTTTGAAATGCTTCTTTATTCTAGGGTACACATTTGTAGAGTTGGTAGCCTTTGTCCTTTAACTTGTTTCCGTTAGTGTGTTAAGGAAAACCATGTGTGCCCTAGATAATCAGAATTGAGGTTTTAAACTCTTTTCACGGATACACCTTCAAGGGGGTGGTGCAGAATGCGTGCTCTACGGTGCCATCCTGCCCCATTGTCTCTGGATTTACATTGATCCTGAGTGATGTGAGGGTCCCCTGGGGAAGTGACAGAGAATACAGGAGGGTGGTAACTGGATTGGAGCCACTGGCAGTCCCAAGAGATCCGGCTTGGGTGGCATGGTCCTGCCCGGCTGGGCCTTGTGCTGGGATTTCCTTTCCTGGAAGGACTTTCAAGTGAGACCAAATTTTGTTGTGATAGATTTTTGATATTCCCTCATCCCCTCGCTATGACTTTCATTTTGGCTCCAGTATACAGATATGGTCTAACTGCACCGTTACTTCTAAGTCAGGAGTTCTTTGGGCATTTTTTTGATAATAAAAATAAGGCAAACCTTTCATTTCTTGAAAATGAAATTTAAAAAGGTGCAGTCAGGTTGACACAACAAATTATGAGTAATAGCATTAAAACTTTTATCATATTATGTCAAACGATCATGAATAGAGCAATAACCCAGCGGTTAGGAACACAGTTCTTTCGGAGGACCCGCGTTCGACTCCCAGTTACCCACAAAGCATTTCATGACTGCCTGTAACTCCAGGTCTAGGGGATCTAAAGGGCTCCTCGGACTCCAGCCATGTGCATGGCTCACACCATCCTTGCAGGCACAGAGGTGCATTTAGAACTCGGGCCTGATGCGTGCAGTGTTGCCGGGTACTGTTAGCGGGTCTTGTTCTGTGGGTTCCTCGCTTGTGTGGGTACTGCAGTGAGCCATGTCCATGCATAACGGCTCCAGTAAGCTTTGAAGAACTTCTGTTTACAATAATAAAAATTGGAGAGAAGAGAAAAGAATTCGGAAAAAAGCAGAAAGCACAAAGGTAGTTAGGAAGGCAGGCGCTCTGGAAAAGCATTTCTTTCCAGGAAACAGATGGTCACATGCCATGGAGGTAAAGCTTTGTACCCGCACGGTCCCTGGAGACTTTCAGAGTGGGCTGCTTCGTTTTTAGATATTTGTTAAAATTAATAATGAGCCTATGACTCACCTGTGTCATTGTGGTCTGCAGAACTTTCCCTTTTGTAGTTGGATACTATTTAAGCGGGATACTGCAAGATGACACACACACTCTTGAGACAGCCGGGTGAGAGTGGTAGGCAGGCCGAGGGACTCTGTTCTCTAATGACCCAGCAGGTCTCTAGGAGCACCTTCCCCTGCCATGTGGCAGCATGGGATGAGATGGCCTCTGCTTGTCACGTGACAGTCTTCGCTGTGTGTGCTGCAGCAATGGGACTGGATTCTCACTCGGTAGACTGGGTAGCCCATGCCTTATTACAGGCCTTTTCCTGGTAGTTTTAGGATAGGGAGACGGGGGTTGGGGCAGGTGAGAGCATGGGCAAGGTGAGAGGATTTTAGTTAGTTATTAAGGAACACCGAGGTCCTGGAGGCAGGAGAGATGGTACAGTGTTCTTGGAAAGGACCTTGGTCAGTTCTCAGTACGCATGTGACAGCTCTCGGGTCTGTAACTCCACTTCTAGGGGATCCCTCTGGGCATACATACAAATGGTACACAGATACACACATGCTGGCAAAACACCCATACACACACAATTAAAAAAAATCTTTAAAAAGCAAAAACAAAAACTAGACCATTGATTTCAAGTTTATAAAGCTTGTAAAAAAATTGGGAAAGGGAAATTTTTTTTTTTGAAATTTTGCATGAAATTGAAGTTTATAAAATTCAGTTGATCTGTTTATGAAGCGCTTCTATAGGTTTCCGTTTACCACTATAGAATAAATGTCTACTAAAAGGAATGAAAGTGTAGGGCCAGAGAGATGGCTCAGTGGTTAGAAGTGCTTGCTGTTCTTCCAGAGGACCTGTGTTCAGTCCCAAGCCTTCACAGCGGGCAGCTCACAGCACCTGTGACTCTGTTCTCTGGATGCCTTCCCTTGTCTGGGCTCCTGCATGCATGCGGTGTGCATACATCATGCAGGCTCACATGCATACAGAGAAGTCATCTTTCTCCTCCCCTCTACTTAGAGAAGGAAGTAGAAGCCTGGAAGTTGGTTTCTTCTGTTGGTTTTGTCTCCAGCCTTTTCCTCTTGCTGCAGGAGGATGCTTTGTCAGAGAGATGGTGAGATGATGCAGATAGGAAATGTATATGCCAGAAAGAGCTTGTCTCCATTTTTGTTTTTTAAAGATAACGGGAGCACTCTGGTGGACCTGAGGGCCACCACCAGGTCTTGGTTGTTTTCCTTATTTGCAGATAAATTCTGGCCTGTGAGCTTTGTGCAGAGACTCATTTATATTTGAAGTCAGTGTTCCTTGTTTGATCACACACTCGCGTATTATGTTGTAAGAAGTTCTTGTATCTATCATGAAATGGTGAACTGTTGTGCCGGGATACTGTATGATGATGTTTTGCGTGTCCTTAGGGCCGATGATGCACCAGCAGCCTCCTTCTCAGCAGTACAATATGCCACCTGGAGGGGCACAGCATTACCAAGGACAGCAGGCGCCCATGGGGCTGATGGGCCAAGTTAACCAAGGCAGTCACATGATGGGCCAGCGACAGATGCCTCCCTACAGACCTCCGCAACAGGGTGAGACGCCATTTGGGAAATTCCGTGCTTAATGTAAATAACAGTAATTGAAGGGCTTGAAGTTTTAATGAACTTTTGATCTAGGTAAATCCAGGGCTTTTGCTGGACTCCCCTGACACCCACGAAGGGAGCAGGGTTTAGGGTACAGAGGGTCCTAGGCACATAGGAGCGTCCCAGCACCCAGCTTCCTGTTGCCTGGTGTTCTCCAGGGAAAGATGACATCAGGAAATATAAATATCAGAAAATGCCCCCTCCCTTTTTTAGAAGCTACTAAATATATGACAGAACAAAGCCAATTTTACTTCAAAGTGCTTTAGCGTTAATGTCAAAGTAAAAAGAAGTCAGGTTCCCACCAGCTTCAGCCCCTGTTTCAGAGGTTGTTTTTCCGAGTTGATATTGTTTGATATTATGTGTATCTTATATTAATTTTATAAATGACGTGTGGACCTGCTTGTGTGTGTACCTGGGAATAGTGCCAAAGCATGGTGGGGTCTCCAGCTCAGAAGTAGTCTCTCGTAACAGCAGATTAGAACGATCGCCTTTGATGCCATAGAGAACAAATGATTTATGTCTTGACTGGTTGTGGTTTTTCAGGCCCACCACAGCAGTACTCAGGCCAGGAAGACTATTATGGGGACCAATACAGTCATGGTGGACAAGGTCCTCCAGAAGGCATGAACCAGCAATATTACCCTGATGGTAATCTCTCCTAATGTTACCCTTCCCGTTTCTATCCTTGCCCAGTATCAATGCAGACAGCATTTCACAACTCTTTAATGAAGGGCGAAGAAACTACCAACTTGTTTCTTCATTTAGAAGAAAGCATTTGGGTATTGTATAGTACCACCAGGAAGGACATTGGTTTGTAATTAATTCAAAGTATATTTGTGCGGTCACTGTTGGTCCATCCGGAGCTACATTCTATCTCTATATTGTCTCTCGTGTGAAAGAGGAGCTTTTTATATTTAGGATTGTTCATTTGAACCCAAGACAAATTTCTTCTTCTACTTCTTTTTTTTTTTTTTGTATTTTTATAGATTTAATTCATGTGCTATAAAGTTCACTCATTGTTTTGCTCTTATGCATTCTATATAAGGAATATAGCTCTATAAGACTGTAGAGAATATTCTTGGGTAATTTTCATTTTATTTATGTTCCATTCTTGGGAAAGAATTATGCCTTATATGCTTGCTCTTGAGAAAAGATGTGTCTGCAATCTAGCCGTAGATAAGGTGCACTGAATAGACTGAGTGTACGCAAGGCATTTGGGTTTATAATTTAGCGACTTCCCCCTGCCTCCTTTAAAAGGGGACGTGACTTGTAAGAAGTTGACTCCGCTAAGAAAGTGCAGGCACTGATAATCCAGGTGTACAAGGGCATTTCTACTGGGCAGTTTAAAACTCTTTTTGTTTGAAAATTTTGTATCCTAATTTGAAGAAACATTCAACATAGAATCGGTAAAATAATAGATAATGTTAATAGGTAAAAAGTAATATTACATAGTAATTCATAGTGTTTTGCCAAAATATTTCATCCATAAAGTAAATTCTTTTGTTATTTTTTTTAACGCAATTATATGGCAAAGAAACTTCAGACTAACGTTTAGGACCCCTTGGCTAGAACCTAACGCAAACCACCAAGAAGATGGAGTTTGCATTCAAATGGCATTTCATCTGCTGCTTTTCGTCAGCATACAAGGCATAAAGGCATGTCTGTGCTAAGCACTGTCACCAGGGCTACACACAGAAGCGTTGGTCAGTGATGGTGCATAACTCCGCTTAGAGCTGTGTGCTTTTAATCTCAGGTCTTCTTGCCATTGGTATTCAGAGTATTGGGGCTTTTTCCTCTCCTTAATTCTTTGTGGATAGATGAAGCTTTTTTTTTTCTGAAATTTAGACTTTATTAATAGTACATTTATAGAAGATTTCAAAGGTGGCATCTATCTGGTAAATAGAAGTAATCTCAGAATAAATGATCTTTTAAATCAACTTTAAAGTACATCTTAAGCAATTGTGTTGAACTTAATGGTTTTGGGTCCTGAACATTTCCTGAAATACGAACTTTGTCTTATTTTAAACCTTTCTATTGAAAATAGGCACCTTATTTTTGTAACTATTGAAACTTAACATTTATTACTTGTGCTAGCTTGTTCTTAGTCTAAGTAGTACCATGGTTTCACAGATGTATGTATAGTAGGCCCTGACAAGTACAGAGTGTTAGCCACAATTACATTTCCTTAGGCAAAAGTGAGTATCTTCTCTCAGGTCCAGATAGTCTTGCCCATAAATACATGGGTGAGTGTTTGCCTGAGTTTTTCTGCAAAGGGCCAGGCAGTGAAGGTTTTGGTCCTTGTGGGCCATGTGGTCTTGCTGTCACATTGCAGACCTTTAAAGATAGCAAGAGAGCTGCTGTGGGCAGCACTTAAAGTGAGCAGACATGATTGGGTCACAATAGAACTTTGATCTCAGCCGGCCACGGCCACAGTAAGCTGGTTGATCATACATTGCCAGCTCTTAGAGACTTTCATCCTAACACAGTGAGTGTGACATGTGTTTGTGACTACAGTCCTAAGTAGGCCTTTCTGGAGCATTAGTACCCATTTAGCAACTGAAGACATTAGTTCCTACATTTCGTTTTTAAGTGAAACATTAAAGAATTAAAAAAAAAAATAGTCTACTGGTGGAAGTTACTGAGTCATAAAACTTAAGGTGTTCTCCAACTCAGGAAATATGAATTTTATGAACTTTTATGTGCAGAATACTCTAGAAATATTTCTAAAGAAGCTTTAAATGACAGCATTATAAGATACATTTTTACTTGGGTGCCAGTCAGGTGGGTCCCTGTGAGTCTGAGGCCAGCCTGGTCTACAGAGCGAGCTCTAGGAACCCAGGGTGAGAGACCATATCTTTAAAAAAAAATGACTTTTTTTGGCATCTGGAAATACTGTGAAACACTTGTACTTGATGCAATAAAATATTAGAGGTGTTAGAAACTCACTTCACTTCTTTTCGGAGTACAAACTCAAGGACCTCATATTTTGTATTGTTTTTAGTGTGTGCTGGAAATGGCGTCCAGTAGAACAGGGGTTTGATTAAACTATGATAACTTCCATCCTTTGTTCATTCTGATTGGTCTCGAATTTCTTACATGTGAGAGGCCTAAATGTTCTCACTTTCTTTTTTAAAATAGGATGTAAGGGTTTTTTGTCCTCAGTGAGGATTATCACAGTTTGGAGGATGAGTGTAACATTTCTAAGATTACTGTTCTTTGCCTTGAAATAGTATGCTTATAATCTCACAGTGAAAGCTTTCACGTTGGTAAATACTTGCTAATGCAATTAAGATTATTTTTTTATGTATTTCCATTTCTTTTTCTTTTTTTTTTTCTTCAGTTTTATCTTAAAGTTTAATTGTAGGGTTTTCACTCAGTGGCCATTAACGTTTCTTCCTGTCTCTTGTCGAATTGATGTAGGTCATAATGATTACGGTTATCAGCAACCGTCGTATCCTGAACAAGGCTACGATAGGCCTTATGAGGATTCCTCACAACATTACTACGAAGGAGGTATCTATATACCTTCACACATACACATGCACATCCCTTCTCCAGGAATGGTAGTTCTTGCATAGGACAGCGTCTCCCATGCAAAGCTCTCGTACAGTACTAGTGGCTGGCTGGCTGGAAAGTTACAGGGCCCCCCAAACAACCTTACAAAGATTTAGAATGTGTAACTATGATGTGTCATTTCTAACAGCAGTAAAAAGACTAAAACATTTAAAAATGCTTTTTTGCTCCGTGGAAATTTACTCTTTGGACATAAATCCATCAACCCCATCCCCCAACCCTTTGTGTGTGTGTGTGTGTGTGTGTGTGTGTGTGTGTGTGTGTGCTCACACGAGAGTACGAGTGTGTACGTGTGTGCGTGTATGCGTATGTATTATTTACATCTCAGCATAGAGCCTGTAGGGAACAGCTTGCTGACCTTGTGTAGCTAGTGTGTGCTCTTGTAGCTGTCTTTAATTTTGTCTTTTTTATTTTATTTAGCATAGTCATGATCTTAGGCCTGTGATGCTCCAGTAACTGTAATGCTCGTAATGGCAGAGGCGCTGAAAGAGCTGCAGTTCAACCTTGCACAATTGGCTTAAACTGCAGTTTGTTTGGCCGAAATCCTTCTGTTTGGTTTGAGTTTTTTCTTTGTTTTGTTAAGTTTTTTAAAAAATATGGCATTTCATTTTGTTCTTGTATTGTTGGCTGTGCATCTTAGAGGGAAAAGCCAAAATCGTTAATTAGGCAGACTTCTCAGGACTTTGCGCTCCTCTTCTCCGTTTCTTCTGTAGGAAACTCCCAGTATGGCCAACAGCAAGACGCTTACCAGGGACCACCTCCACAGCAAGGATACCCACCCCAGCAGCAGCAGTACCCGGGACAGCAGGGATACCCAGGGCAGCAGCAGAGCTATGGTGAGCTTCTTCAGTCTGCTTGTCTACCAGAAGACGTGGCAAGAGGTCTTCTGAAATACATACATAGCATTTAACTTTTATTCTAAATGTTAACCATCTGTTTATGTTTAGCGAAAGTGGTGTGTGTGTCTGTGTACACATGTACACGTGCCCACATGGAGCACAGTGCACACATAGAAGTCAGAGGATAGCCTGTGTGAGTCACTTCTTTCCACCATGTGTGTCCTGGAAATTGACCTCAGGTTACCAGGTTTGGTGGCAAGTGCCTTACCCATGGCATCATCTGCCTCTCCAGCTGGTACCATTTTATAAGCATAATTTTAGCCCAGTCTGCCATTATAGTGTTGATTTCAAGTGCTCCTTTTAAAGGCATGGGAAAATAACCGAGTTAGTAAAAGTGTTTATTACACATGCATGAGGACCTGAGTCAGAGCCCCAGCACCCACCTGAAAACTACACCTCTTTAGCCAGAGCACTGCAGAGGCAGAGGGGCAGAGGGGCAGAGGGGCAGAGGGGCAGAGGCGAGGGTCCTTGGGGCCTTTGGCCAGTTACTTTTACCCAAAGACTCAGCTACCAGGAGTGTGTCTCAAAAAATAAGGCAGAGGCTTAGCATGAGCGTACACATGCATGTGAGCACACACCATAATCAAGGACATTACATGCAGGTGTTACCCTTAAATAAACTAATCATATCTGTTTCCGAAGAACTACAGGCTAAAGATGGTTGGTTCATTGTTCAGTGGTAAGGTGACAATTTAAAAATGAGAAGAATGGATTTTTGCGTCTGTTACGAGCTTAGATAAGTGATAATTAGGTACATAAGTAACTCACTATAAAAAGTACTGTTTTTTAGTGCAGAGCAAAAGATTATTCAGATAAATAAAGACAATGTTTGTTGTTCTAGCTAAAAGCACTGCTAAGGGTGTCTTTACTGAATTCGTGTATCCTACAGCGTTTCGGAGAATGTACAGCGGTATTTCCTGTAAAATTTTCATAGTGCTGTCTGCTTCCTCTGCTTGGTGTGCACATGGCCCTGGATTTAAAAATCTATTACAATGTCTGACTTTAAATATTTTTCTTTGGTTCTTTATCTGTCTGTCCACCCACCCACCTATCCAGTCTTACATCTAGGCAACGTCTACCACTTTATGTGTAGAGAGTGAGGCGTGGGTCGTCTGCAGCAACAGTTTGTCAGTATGGGTGTGCCTTTCTGCTAACTGTTCTCTTTCTTGTGAGTAAGTGCTTTGGGCCGTTGGTGTAAGCCTGTCTGCTTTCTGGCACTGTCTTTGTCTGCTTATGAAGAAGCTGAGATTCTTGTGTCCCGTAGCATGTGCATTACCACTAACTGATGGGGCATCGAATCTCTTCGCAGTGAAGAGAAGTCTAGGTGTGTATGACGGCTAGTACTTATCCATGGGCTTTCTTGCCTTTTCTGAATGGCATTTCCTTTTCATGACTTTTGTATGTCAGATAAATTTTATTGCAAGTACATGAAAACAAATTTGATGTCACTAAATGAGCTAAATATACTAACCTGAGAAAAACAGTTTTCACTTGGAAAAGACAAAAGAATTTTCTTTAAATACTTAAATACTTACTGATTTGTTGAATGGCAGGAATCCTAAAGGAGGCCTCCCCATTGTGCTCATTTAGAGGCCTTACTGGTCAAACTGTCTTCTAGGTTGGTGTTTTAATAATTTGATATTCAATAATTGAATAACCTGGTAGAATTTATTTGAAGTTGAAAGTTGATTATTCTCTTCTGAGTTTCTCTACAGTCATTGTTTTTGTTTTGCTTTGTTTTGTTTTGTTTTGTTTTTTGAGACAGGGTTTCTCTGTGTAGCCCTGGCTGTCCTGGAACTCACTTTGTAGACCAGGCTGGCCTTGAACTCAGAAATCCACCTGCCTTTGCCTCCCAAGTGCTGGGATTAAAGGCGTGCGCCACCACTGCCTGGTGCAGTCCTTGTTTTTATGGTAGGTCTTAAGTGGCTGTTGGGGAAGACACTGAAGTGTCCAAGCCATGAGCTTCCGCTGGAGAAATGGCTCTCGGCTGTCGTTAGTTGAGTTTCTAAAGCGGACAAGCTTGCTTAACACAGGCGGTCTCTCCCATAGGGACAATTACACTATTAACAATACTTGATTCTCAGTGTGTTAACTCTCTTCTAAAATTTAATTGTATTTCACGGGGGTGGGTGTTTTGCCCGCTTGTATGTATGTGTACCACGTGTGTGCTCAGTGTTTCAGAAGGTCAGAAGTGGGCATGGATCCCTGGAACTGGAGTTACAGAGCCATACCTGCAGCCTTCAAAGTGTAACTTTTCACTCAGCTTTTTTTCACATTACAGCTTGTGGCTTTTTGAGTCATTCATTTTTTATTTAAAATTCTGTTGATATAAGTTTATTGATGGTGGTACAGCCCTACCATTTTGATGACTTCAAATGTAAATTTAATCACACAATTAGTATGTCATTGTTTTTACAACTTTAGTCAGAAATTATGTCATTTGGGCCTGCTTCTAGGTTATAGAACCAGGACCTGATCCTGGCTAACTTATGGATCTTAACTTAGTTATTATTGAGGGGTTACTGTGGGCCATTGCTTCCTGGGCCTGCTTTATCATAGTCCCAGTCATTTCACTGAAGCAGCAGCCCCTATTTTGCTTTTACTATAGTCATTAGCTTTGATCTCACTGTGCAAAAGTGACTGACTGCCCTTTCAGTTTAGATATAAGAATTTTGTAACATCTGTTTGAAATTCTTGCTGAAATTGTGGAGACTCTTTCTAGCTTTACCTTTGGGCTTGTTGCTGTTGTCTTGCAGGTCCTTCGCAGGGCGGTCCAGGTCCTCAGTATCCTAATTATCCTCAGGGTCAAGGTCAGCAGTATGGGGGCTATAGACCAACACAGCCAGGACCACCCCAGCCACCCCAGCAGAGGCCTTATGGGTACGACCAGGTAAGTTGCCTACCAGCCGTGGAGTTACCACGCTGTCCTTCATTTCTGTGGACTTCTGAGTCAAGATTTCACTATGTTGTTGTTTTGAACCTGTGATCTGTCAGCTTCCATGAACTGGAATTTCAACCATGATGAATCACATGTAGCCCCCTTCTCATGACTGCTAGCCACTACTACACTCTAATTAGTACTTTAAGATATTTGAGAAGACCAGCACAGTTGAATAACAATCACTCTTGATTGTAACAGCTTGAAGTACAACAGCAGCTCATTGTCCCCGGACACACTGTCATCGGTACTTCTCCAGTGTCCCTCATTAGTGAACGCGGCCCGTGCTTTCCTCTGTTCCCCAGTGCAGCTCACCCGGCATACTTGGACTTGCTGTCAGAGCTCTTTGTGTTCCAAGTTCCCTGCTCACACTTTCACACGTGTTTCTATCGCCAAGTGTTTTTTCTCTACCCTCGATTTCAGATGTTGAAATGTGTCTTACTTATCCTAAGATAAGATTCCCTAGAACCTGGTAGTATCCATCTGGGTTTTTCTCTTTTTAATCAGACCCCGCAGACTTGGACTGTGCGCCTAGGCACTTAGGGATGCCGCCGTGGTTGTTCTGACTTGCTCTGGGAATGACTATAGACCACGGAATGTTTCAGGTTTGTGCAGTGAATTTGCAGTGAGGACATCTTAATACATTCACTGCTTGTAAGGTACTAAAGTGGGGGAGTTAGGAACATGGAACTGTGTGTAGTCTATAAGTCAGGGATCTGAGGCTAATGTAGAAGATGTCACAATTTGAGAATGCTGTAACTAGCACTAGAGCTGCAAGCAGTGTTTCCTGCTCTGTCTGTCTGTCTGTCTATCTGTCAGGCCTGCAGCCCTTTGTACTGGCACTTGGTCTCTAAGTAAGGACAAGAGGACAAGAGACAGACACGGGAAGGGTGAGGTGCATGAGCGTGCCTGCTTCTGTGCAGAGCAGAGTGGGGGAGAGGGCAGAAATTGTACTCTGTGTACAGTGCCTGGGAAGGTCCGAAGGTCACACTAGGTTCCCTGAAACTGCAGTTACAGACACTTGTGAGCTGCCGTGTGGGTGCTGGGAATTGAGTCCAGGTCCTCTGGATCAGCAGCCAGTGCTCTTAACTACTGAGCCATCTCTCCAGCCCAGAAATAAAGTCTGTCTAAGAAGTAAAATTATTATTGAATAGTTAAGTTACCTTTAAAAGACCTGATGAGGGTCCTAGGGAGATGGCTCAGCTGTTAAGAGCACTTGTTCTCCTGGCAGAGACCCAAGGTCAGTTTCCAGCAGTATGTCAGGTGACTCACAGCCACCTTTGCTTCCTGCTTCCAAGGGGATCTGACTATATCACGTGTGTGCATGGTACCCGTACACAGACACACGGATATGCATAATCTAAGAAAAATGCTTTAAAAATTAAAACCAGATTAGATAACTTGATATATTTTAAAAGGTGAGACTCGTTGTTCTTGCAAGCGTGGTGTGCAGCTAAGACAGACAGATGAATGCTTCCGGCTTCTAGAGCGGATGTCTCCATCTTCCTGCTTCTGTCATTCGGCACTTCTCTGCCTCTGCCTCCTCCTCCTCCTCCTCCTCCTCCTCCTCCTTCTTCTTCTTTTATTTTTTTTCCAATTTTTTTATTAGGTATTTTCTTCATTTATATTTCAAATGCTATCCTGAAAGTCCCCTATACCCTCCCCCACACCCTGCTCCCCAACCTACCCACTTCTGCTTCCTGGCCCTGGCATTCCCCTGTACGGGGGCATATAATCTTTGCAAGACCAAGGGCCTCTCCTCCCAATGATGGCCGACTAGGCCATCCTCTGCTACATATGCAGCTAGAGACACGAGTTCTGGGGGTACTGGTTAGTTCATATTGTTGTTCCTCCTATAGGGTTCCATCCAATAGATGCCTGTGAGCATCCACTTCTGTATTTGCCAGGCACTGGCATAGCCTCACAGGAGACAGCTATATCAGGGTTCTTTCAGCAAAAACTGAAAAAACAAACAAACAAACAAACAAACAAACAAACAAAAAACTGGTGTATTCAATAGTGTCTGTGTTTGGTGACTGATTATGGGATGGATCCCCGGGTGCCGCAGTCTCTAGATGGTCCATCCTTTTGTCTCAGCTCCAAACTTTGTCTCTGTAACTCCTTCCATGGGTGTTTTGTTCCCAATTCTAAGAAGGGGTGAAGTGTCCACAATTTGGTCTTCCTTCTTCTTAACTTTCATGTGTTTTACAAATTGTATCTTGGGTATTCTAAGTTTCTGGGCTAATATCCACTTATCAGTGAGTACATATCATGTGAATTCAAGGCCCATACCTAAACATAATAAGAGCAATCTACAGCAAACCAGTAGCCAACATCAAAGTAAATGGAGAGAAGCTGGAAGCAATCCCACTAAAATCAGGGAATAGACAAGGCTGCCCACTTCCTCCCTATTCAATATAGTACTTGAAGTCCTAGCCAGAGCAATTAGACAACAAAAGGAGGTCAAGGGGATACAAATTGGAAAAGAAGAAGTCAAAATATCACTATTTGCAGATGATATGATAGTATATATAAATAACCCTAAAAATTCCACCAGAGAACTCCTAAACCTGATAAACAGTTTCAGTGAAGTAGCTGGATATAAAATTAACTCAAACAAATCAATGGCCTTTCTGTACACAAAGGATAAACAGGCTGAGAAAGAAATTAGGGAACCAACACCCCTCACAGTAGTCTGCCTCCTCTTTTATACCATAGTCCACCTGAACTGCAAGGTAGAGCACTTAGGTAGTTAGCCAAGTTCCTGAACAATCCTGCTTCACACTTTAGCCTACACAAGACACTGGCTGACTTGTTGTATTTAGAATGTGTGTGGTGTGTCTTCATCTGTCTGTATGCTGACTGGGGCAGGGTCTCTGAGTTGAACTCAGAGCACCCCAGTTCCTTTGGTCTAGCCAACTGGCTTGCTGTAGGATCCTTCTTTTGTCTGTGCCTCTGGAGCTGGGGGTTGCAACCCATGCCTGCCTAGCTTCTGATCTATGTGTTTTTGAGATTGGATGAGGGAATGAAAACCAACGCAGATTGCTTAGCACAATAGTGATAAAGTTGTCGTGGCAGTTTATATAGTTACAGTGAGAAATGGAGAGTGAGCGCCTACCTCTACCTCTTCAAGGTACATTTGTGCTCTCTGTCTCTGGAAACAGTTCCTTTGTCTGACAGTCGTGTTAGCCTCAGCAAACACACCTCCCCCTCCCATCCACCCCCCCATGAGTAAACATTGAATCAAGCAACAAATTTCATTACCTTTCCTTAAAACTGTGTCTACTAGCTTTTTTTCAAAACCTTTTTCAAAACTGCAACTGTCATTTGCCCTTCCTGGCTTAGCTGATTCCATCCTGCCCTATCTAGAGTCTGTCTGTTCTCCACACAGGACCTGGAGTGGCCTTTTAATAACAGTCAAGTTCTGCCACCTTCCCGTCAGTGGTGGCTACAGTGTTGAGAAGTGTTAGCTTTGTATGTTGGGCCTGGGAAGAGAGAGCGCACTCTTTCCAGTCTCCTGCCATACAGCCCAGCTGTGGCTGCAGCATGAGCGGCCGCAGCATGAGCGGATGCAGCATGAGCGGATGCAGCATGAGCGGATGCAGCATGAGCGGATGCAGCATGAGCGGCTGCCCTCCTTATTCCTCTTGCCTCATGCCAGCCTCCTGCTCTCTCTGATGTGCGTCAGGCTCTCTCAGAACCAGTTTGGTTTTTTGGTTTTTTTTGTTTTTTTTGGCAGCTCCTGGTACCTGGAACTCCCCCCTCTATCTGCAGTCCCTCCCTGGCCTTGTCAGATGGCTACAGTAGTGAACACCCACCTTGGATTACTTGGTCTTCCTGTCTCTATTGTAGAATAGCCAGGGGTAGTGGCTGATGCCTGGGGAGATTGAGAGGGACACAGTGGATCCTGAGTTCAAGGTCATCCTCCAGGACGGTAGTGAGTTGGAGGCTAGACTTGTCTATATGAGACTGTCTCAAAAACCACAAACAGAATAACTCTCTTAAGGTTTAATTTACATGTAACAATCTGCACATCAAAGTTATACAGTTTAAACCAGGCGTGGTGGCGCACGCCTTTAATCCCAGCACTCGGGAGGCAGAGGCAGGCAGATTTTTGAGTTCCAGGCCAGCCTGCTCTACAAAGTGAGTTCCAGGACAGCCAGGGCTATACAGAGAAACCCTGTCTCGAAGACCCAAAAAAAAAAAAAAAAAAAAAAAGTCATACCGTTTAGTGCCTTTTAACTGTATGCCTGTGATGTCATTATCAAAATCAAAATAATGAATCATCGTGCCCCACGGTTTCTGTGCCCCTGACCCCTTTAAAACCACCACTGCATCCACTGAGACTCTCCCTACATGTCTGCTGATAGGCTTTCTGTCACTATAAATTTATAGTGTGTGTGTGTGTGTGTGTGTGTATGCATGCATGCAATAAAATTTGTGAAGGTCAAAAGACAACTTGTGATAGTCAGTTCTCCCATCAGTGGGTCCTGGAAATTGAACTCAGGTCATTAGACTTGGTAGCAGATGCCCCCTGCACAGCCCTTTTGCAAGCTCAGTCAGACTTCTTTTATTGGCCATGATTGTTTTGATATTTGCTCTTACTATTGTGACCATGAACAATTCTTTATAGCTGACTAGTACTCTTTGATAAGGCTTTCTACCCAGTTTCAGTTAAAGTACCTGAACAATCAGGTTCAATTCTTTTTGGACACATTAATTTTTTTCATCTAAATACCTAGGTGTGGATGTCACATGGTAGCTGTGTGTTTAGCTTGAGTCAGTGCTGGCCTGCTGCCTCCCTTCACTCCTTGCAGCCTGTGTGTTACTGCCTTCTAGGTGACAGCAACTCAATGTTGACAAAGCTAGACACACTGGTGCCTTTGCAGAGCTGTCACCGCAGCATAGAGAGCATCGGGACAGACACTGTCCAGAAGGATTGCCTCCTAACCTGTAGCAACCACAGCTGCAGCACAAGAAGTAGTTGTGTTCATCACTACATAGGACAGTGATCTCACATGGAAAACAAAGTAGAGGAGCCCGAGAAACTATTAGTGACTCTAGTGGAGGGAAATGACTCAGGCCCTTTCCCGGAGGGAGGGAAAGGGACCTCCCTCAAACTTAGTGTGACCTGAAGCCATTCGAGCTTTTTTAAGTGAAGGCCTTGTTCGTACATTGACTTGAGTGTACATACTCACGTGAGCACCGTGGTGCCCCCATGGAGATCAGAAGATGGTGCTGGACTCAGTCCTTCCAGGACTGGGTCCTGAGCTCAGGTCTTCAGGCCTGAGCCAAGCCTTCCCCAGGCCCCTTCCCAGTGAGTTGTGGACAATGCACTTTCTTTATTAGCATCTCACTTCACATTGCCAGGGGAGAATTACCCACCAGTATTGAGACTTGGTGTGTTAACTAATCAGTTCTTTAGTTAACTTATTTTGGGACAGGCTTTCGTTACCTTCTTGGTCTCAAACCTTTAGTTTGAAGCAGTTCTCTTTGACCTCCATGGTGGCTTGCACTGCAGCCATAAGCCATGGCATCTCTCTGGGAAAACGCTTTTTCCTATCCTCTCTGAGATGCCAGGATCATAATAGCTATGAGGTAGGATTTAATATCATCAGTCTGTGGTGGAAGGGAAACTGGTGCAGAGCTGTAGCTTACCCTCTCAGTTCATGGGTAAGGAAACTGGCCTTAAAGAGTGTTTTCACAGGCGTAAAGATACCAACAGGGTTAGTGTGTGTGTGTGTGTGTGTGTGTGTGTGTGTGTGTGTGTGCGTGCGTGTGTGCGTGTGTGTGTGTGTGTGTGTGTTTGCGCGCGCGCGCTTGAGCAGGCGTGCATTTACCACAGAGTCTGTAGCACTTCATTTTGAGTGCACTGACCATTAATTACGCTTTTGAGATGTACCTACTCTCCCTGCCAGCCCAGCCCAATCCAAGACTTTCACGTGTGTGCTACCGGGTCCAGCTTTAAAGTACTAATCGTCTGGTGATGTGGGCTGTACAAACCATTTGCATTTGAGTATAATGTCAGGAAAATTAGAGTGATCGTGCATAAACACTTGTATTTTTTGGATGGATAGTCACTTTTCTGAGATGATGATATGCAAATTATATTTGTAATTTTCTGTGTTAAACTAACTTAGGTTAAGCTGTTAGCTAATTCTGTTTTTCGAATTTATCTTTCAGGGACAGTATGGAAATTACCAGCAGTGAAAATGTCCTTACATTCCAATAGCCAGTACCTATTAGCAGGCACGTTGTCACAGCACTGCACCATGGACACCCCCCTGGGAAGACTCCTTCCATTCCAGCTAGGTTTTTGGGAAAACCTTTGGCTAAGTGGCTGCTTCGTCAGCAAGTAGCTGTTATGGTTTAGTTTGTAAAGGCTTCGTAGCTACCGATGCACCTGATTTCACGTTTCTACTCTAGATGGCAACATTGGACAGAAAATGCATTGACGTGAGGAGTTTGCAGCGGTTTCAGAACTGTGCTGCAAATGGACTGTCACAGCCTGAAAGGTGTGAGCAGCTGGGTGTGTGTTCGCGGAGCTTCAGGGGGTTTCATACTTTTCCACCGATTATTTTGTAAGGGGAAGGGGGAAATGTACACTTTTTACAGCAGCAATATTTTGTCTATTATGTTTATTTCATGTGATAAATATGCAAAGCGGTACACTACACACTGGGCAGAATCAGAACCCCTGTTAATGTGGAGTGTGGTAGATGCTCGGTGCTGTGGTGCTCTGAAGACAGGCGAGGGGAGGCAGAAGCCCACCACAGGCCCGCTGTTAGTTCTTAGAGGAAACTCCTCTCTCTCTTATCTACCAGATTAGCAAGGGCGCTGTGATACAGTTTTTTGAGTACAAAGACATTTTTTAAAAAGCCTTCCAGTTTTGTGCATTAAAACCTTTTTGTAAATATGGTTTATAATACTGTTTTCAAACGCAAGGCAATAATTATGTTGCATCTGTGAACTTTGGCAGGTTTGTGTAAAAGGAGGGAAGCCTCTCTTAAAACAGCAATAACAGAAAAGGAGGAAGCGGGATGTTTTTACCTTGTCTTGTAATCAGGGAGCTCTCACCACGTCAGAGAGGAGGCAGCATTGGTCTCACCTTACTGTTTTTTACATTACCATGATTGGTTCATGGAGCAGGGAGGAGTCCACGAGACTTCACACGCTTGTGCTTTAACTTTCTTAACTGGGCACAAGCAAAGGGCGCCTTCGTGTTCCTCTCTTCATCTTAGTTAATGCGCGAGGAAAATGCTTTGATGGCCATTTCTCATTCGCACTGAAAGCCGAGAGGTGACATTTTACGGTTTCTTGTTTTTAAGCACGACATACTTAATCATTATTTGAGACTGATTATTTTAGCTAAATTTGGGGATATGCCATGGGGCAAGAAAACATGTACTGAGAGATTTCTAAACACATCTATTTAAGCATACTTTAAAAATATCTAGCCCAAAGGTAAGTTGCTGTATCCTCACAGTTGTCTGCATCCAGGGAATATGACTGAATATAACATATCTTTGTAATTGAATTAGTTTTTGCCACTTCTAACTGAAAACAGAACAGAAGGAGTGCCATAAATGCAAAGAAGCAAAGTGTACTGTTGTCAACATACTGTAATCAGAGGAGGGGTTTCAATGTGTCTGGATGAGAGTGTGTGTGTTTAAGGTCAGAGTATAGGGTGTTCTTCAACTTGGACAGTAGAAAATAGGCATCAAGTGTGAACCGGTGAGGCGTGGACAGCCTTCTTGTGACTGAGATGCTTGTAAGTTCTGTGCCAGGTTCTCCACCACTGTGTACTTTATTGCTATTTAAAACTGTATCAACTCTAACGAAAGAATAAATTATTTGTGATTTTAATTTTCTCATTTGTTTCTTTAAATTAGATCTCTTTGACTCTTACTGTTTTGTCTGGAGACTGCACTCTGGGTTTCTAGTCCGGTACGAGTAGACGGTATTTGCATTCTAGGACTTGATCAATATTCTCTTGCCATGCCCACGTTAATTAGAATTAACTGTTCAGTAATCAGCGTGTTGTGTAGGATGTTTGTTGCAGAATTCTTTCTCTGAAAATGAAGTCCGTGAAGCTATAATCAAGATGACTGAATTAGATAAATGAGTTGAAGAGACAAAATTGTGCTGATCCCAACCTGGTGGAGATACGTTATCTCATTTGAAATGAGCTCAACTGACATTAAGAAATAATTTGTCTTGCCAACCCATCTTCTGTTGTCTTATTCTCCTTTAATGGAAACTAAAATTGCAATTTTAATAAGCAGAATTTCCTCCAGGACTGTCTTCCTGGAGACTGGTGCATTTGCAAGGTTTAATTGTTTTATAACGGTCCTGTTTCGTAAAAGTTTTTAATTGGTGGTGACAAAGATTACCGTAATCCTTTGGTGCCTAGTAAGAACAATAACTTCACCGGCAGCCTTTCTACCGAAGCTGACATTTTCATATAAAAAAAAAGTAGAAATTTTATTTTATCGAATGAATTATAAATAAGTTTTGTAGTATCCCATGAAATAGCATGGCTGTTTCCGAATTGCCAAGTGTGCTGGTGCCATTGTGTGTGACTATTAGCGTCATTCTGCAGCTTTGCCTGGTGGCACAGTGACCTGCAGAGAGTGGGGACATGTGCCCCACGTGCAGCTACACACCCCACTCACTCAGCACACGGGCCGATCTTCTGTTGTTTGTCCTCCTTCCCATAAGCAGAGGCGAGCACTGTTACTTTGCTCTTAAATATTTCAGGAAGGACCTGAAGGATTCCTTTTTAAGAATTCTTTTGCTCTGAGATTCTGTATTTTCAGTAATAATATTCAGTTCAGCATCATCTTACAGGCTTTACATTCAGACTGCTGCCTTTTCTCTCACGTTAAACAAAAGATTAACAAGTAAATTACATAAAAGTGATAAACATTTTATATAACTGTCATATAAAAGGTGATGATTATTGAAGATCTGTAAAAGTGACTGTCCCATGCATAATGGCATATACTGAGAATATATATTCTCGTTTCCCTTCTGATGAGAGACTTATGCTTCCCTGTTTTGTGACTTCTTTTCCGAGTCGCCACTCTATTCTTGCACTGTTAAAGAAACAGTTTTCTTAAATTATCCAGCAGACTTCTTTGTGTGTGCTCTTGGCTGTTTATGTGCATTTCATTTCTCAGGTGCTTTGGTCTTTTAATGTCTTAAAGATCTTTCTGTCACTTTAGAAACTGTGATTATGGTATCTTCTACTGTATTAAATAAATGTCTGCAGCCTTCCTCACTGCAGATTCACAGACTCGACCCTCCTATTTGTTATCATTTTTATAATGTACATTACTTGTGTAATTCAGGGTGTTAGCCCTTTCCCTGTATAAATAACCAACCGTTTGACCATCTATTAAGAAAGTCATTCTCTTGCAGAGAGTTGAGATCCCTTTTATTGCTTTTGTTAACAATTTAAGTAAATGTAAGCTGTGTTAAATACACATTGCAACGACTAACTAGGTTCATTTAACTAGAACTACTTTATTGCCTCAAAGCTAAATTATTCTTTTCCCATAATTTTCTTCTATTGGATAAAAAGTTACTTGTCAACTTGCAAACAGTGACTAGCTTTTTAACAGTAGGAGTCATTCAGATATTTTATATAGACTGTGTAGAACACATTAAAATTTATCACTTGTTGAAATTTAGAAGCTCTTTGATTTTTTTGTACCCTGCTAATTAATTATCTCTATAATTTTTATTGTTTATTAATCCAAATCTCAGATAGAAAATCTTGTTTTATTGTTTAGTAGTTTGAGTCTTAGAAGCAGAAGATGCAATATAATTTCTACTAGTTCAGTAGAGTGCAGTAAGCAGGTTGAAGAGGAGAATAGTTTATATACATACATTCATACATACATACATACATACATACATACATACACACACACATATACTTTTATATAAACAAAAACGTGTATGCCTGAATTTTGTATGTGCATATATGTTTTATATCTATGGGTAAGTATGCTTCTAGTTTTTAAGGTTTAAGGCTGGAGAAATGGCTCAACAGGAGTGCTTGCTGCTCTTGCAGAGGACCTAAGTTTGATTCCCAGACTCCATCATGTCATGTGGCTCAAAACCTCCTACATATAACTCCCACTCTGAGGGATCTGACATCTTCTGGCCTCAGTATATGCCATTATGCATGGGACAGTCACTTTTACAGATATACACACATATATACATTAAAAAATAACAGTCATAATAAAAAGTCTTGGAATTTTTTAATGTTTTTCTGACAGGCCCCATAATTGGAGAATGTGGGTAATTGTGATGTTTTTACAGGTAGAGTCATTTGGGAAGGGCTCTTGGTTTGAGAAACTGACTCTGTAAGAGTGGCCTGTGGGCAAGTCTAGAGTGCATTTTCTTTTTTTTTTTTTTTTTTTTTTTGGTTTTTGGTTTTTGAAGACAGGGTTTCTCTGTGTAGCCCTGGCTGTCCTGGAACTCACTCTGTAGACCAGGCTGGCCTCAAACTCAGAAATCTGCCTGCCTCTGCCTCCCAAGTGCTGGGATTAAAGGTGTGCACCACCACTACCCTGCTTGGAGTGCATTTCCTTAAAAGTGGCCAGGGGGCAGAGTACCAAGGGTTGCCACCCTTGGGCTGGTGGTGTTGGGTCCTGTGTCATTTGAGTGAGTGGTATGTCTGGCTTCATAGAGTTACTCAATTTAAATATAGTGATGCCATAAATTTAAGAGTTATATAATATTTTTGGTAACTGTAAAGTCCGAGCACAGCTTGCTCTGTTTGTTTGATAGAGTTCTGTGCAAGACCTCAGAGTCTGTGAAGTTTTCACTTTTATTTTGGCTTCTGCTTCATTCTTAGTCTTTGCTGTTCTTTAATTTTTTGGCTTCCCATATTTATCTGTGTAATTTATTGTAAATCATGTGCCAGTTTTTCTTTGTTCGACTGTTTTTGTTTGTTTGTTTGTTTTTAAAGACAGCTTATATTTAATTTTATAGCTGAGTGGGGTGCTTAAAGCCTGTGAAAAGTTGAAAAAGTGAGGCAGGAATAGTTTAGGTTTGAAGCAAGCTTTGTCTACGTAGCCTCATGGAGGAGGGGGAATGAACTTAATAGTGGAAAATGCTTAGGAATTGTCTCATTCTTCATATGCTATTCCATACATATGATCAGGTTTTAGGACTTTTTAAGACTTACAGTTGGCTAAATATTGTTTGTTTGTGGCTACCACAGATTTTCTTTCCTATCCTTCTAAGCATACTAGGGGATTCTGTCCATCAGCGCTGAGTGAGTTCAGAGCAGGGAAGGGTGGCCTCCTTCTCGGGCCTGACATCGCTTCCTCTCACACAGACTTTCCTGCTCCTTAATTCTATTCTTCCTTTCCCTCCCAAGATGTTGTTTCACAGCAAGCGTTTCGTACTTCAAGCTCTTCACGTTAGTCCTCAGCCTCATTCCCACATAAACACAGCCATTTTGAAAACATGAACTGATATTAATTACCCCCTTGGCACCAAGAAGTCAGGGTTTCCTGATGCGGCACGCTAATGTCGAATGCATTAGTGCCAGCGCTGGCTCCGAGGGGTAATGCTCTCTAAATAAACACAGCGATGTTTTTCTCTGTTCACGACGCTCGGGCTCTTCTCAAAGTCAGTCATCCTCGTCACAAACACCACCCGTAAGAAGCGTTTGGAGTTTTAATAAGATACAGCCAGGTTTTCATAAAAAGCATTCCGATTCAGGCAGCAGATATTAAGCACTTAACACCTTGGTTCGATGAAGTAAACTACCTAAATATATGAGTGATTAAATGGCTTTGAACTGAAATCCGGTTTGTGTTCAGTTACCAGTGTCACCAAAGAACGTGTTTTTCACCTTTAGGCTTAATTTCTAGACATAGAACAAGATGCCTGTAGTCACGTGTTGGCTTGTTTAGGGTTATGTATATGTGAATTATTTCATTGGGGTGGGGGGCGGTGTTGAGAGTACTTCGGTATACTGGTACACGCTTTCTAACACAGTGATGTGACTGCTGCTCCTTCCTGCTGCTGCTGCTGCCGGGAAACTAAGAGAGCGAGGTCTGACCAGCCTCAGATAAAGCTGAGCATCTATGTGGACCAAAGGGAAGTGGAAATGTGTGCAGCGCAGTGAGAAAATGGGAAACACAGGTTATGAAGCAGGAGGTGGCACTTGGGCAGTTGTCCCCTGTGGATGGATAGAGGTTGCCGTGTGGCTCTCCGGCTTCCTTCCCAGTAGTTGTTGACTACCTTGAGGAAGTAGAGCATAGTGAAGGGAAGGCGGGGACCTAGGACAGAGCCGAGCTGTGCTGGAGCTTGACAGATGAGTCGGGCCGAGAATGCTCACACTTCTGTAAAGTCAGAGCACAGGAAGATGCTCAAGTCCAGGCTACACACCTCCTCACGCAGATGGGGAGAATGGTCAAAGAACAGGTAAGGTCCAGGGAGCTCCATTTGGAAATCTTGTAAGTAAAAATGTTATTGCAAAAATGCTCAATTGGTGTAAATTATAGATTGGAGATGGAGATGTTAGATGATAGCTTGAGAAATTGTCCTATTCCAGAGCACCAGGAAGCATTCTTTTAAAAAACACAAAGGAGCAATTCAGACAGAGGAGAGCTGAAAGCAGTGCGTTGATACAAAACCTCTAGAGGGGGCTTGGTCCAAAAACCAAAAAAGAAAAAAGAAAGACATGAAGAAAAGCTGACAGTTTCCTACAAATGAGTCCAAAAATCTGTCGTAAGCTCCGTGTATGTAGTTCCGTCAGATTGGGTAAAATGATTTCTTCACCTCCAGATGGTACATTGGTGTCTGAGAGGGAAAATCTTTACAACTGCTTGAAAGAAAAGGTATGTTAAACTGTTAAATAAAACTTGGACAAGAATCGTCTGCAAACACAAGAGGTAAAACAAGCCCGTCAGCTCAGGGATGGGATTGTGCGGGAGGAGGGCAGAGGCATCTTAGGCTCATGGACGACTGAGAGGCGGCCTCGTCCATCCATGCTAGGTGCGCTTATACTGACAATGATCCAGAGGGAAGATACAGAAGTTTAAAACTAGCAATTATATAGAGTTGGCAAAGTACGATTTTTTTGATAGGAAACTGAGGTTTGAAGAAATGATATAGTTAAATGCAATAGGCTGATCACCCTAATGACTTCAAGTTTTCACCCCTCTGAGTCCTCAGCCCTACTGCAGGGCCCCTTACAGTTCCCTTCAGTGAAGGAATAGACCAAATTTTTTTCTGCACTTTACAGCCACATTTGGACGTGTAGATTTTGCTGTGGCCACTGGGATGTTAGCAGATGCCTACTGAGGCTTGTGGAAATTGTTTCCACTTGTTACTCTGCCGTGGCAATCTCCTCAGGCTCGTGGGGAGTAGAAACAGCCAGAAGCCACCAACTGCCAAACAAAGGCTGCCATCACCTGGCCATCCCTACTGAAGATGTGCAGGCCTGGCTCCCTAGGCTGGCTGTCTGTATTCTGTAGGTTCCTGTAGGTTCCTGTAGGTCCCTAGGCTGTATTCTGTAGGTTCCTGTGCATTGTACAAGGCACTTGTGCAATGCACAGTGTGTTCATTTTGCATCAGTAGTATAGGAGCAACATTCAAACGGTACAGTTCAATGTGGGGGTGTGGCCAGTGAGCCTCATGCTGAGGGCGGCTTGTGAGCAGAACAGCCACTAGAAATCTCTAGAGCTTGCAGTTTTTCAGGTAAGATAGTTATGTTAAAGGTAAAAATAAATGTATATGTAAAAAATAAATGAAAAGTAGATGTAAGAATCATAAGGGCAAAGAGAGGCCCATTGGACTTGCCAACTTTAGATGCCCCAGTACAGGGGCAAAAGGGGGAGTGGGTGGGTAGGGGATTGGGGGGGGTGGATATGGGGGACCTTTGGGATAGCATTGAAAATGTAAACGAGGAAAATACCTAATAAAAAAATTAAAAAAAAAAAGAATCATAAGGGCAAGTTCAGAAATTGAGTGTCAGAAGAAGGAAAGGAAGAAATCGAGAAAATGGTATTCATACGATAAAAGTCATGAATGAGGGGAAATGGTAGGAGGGGCTTTAGAGATCCAAATGAATGGTTGTAGCTCAGCATCCTTACCTGGCAGACACGGGCTTCCGGATTTGATTCCCAGCATTGTAAAATATAGAAACATTGTCATACATAACCTGTTGTCCCAGTACTTAGGAGGTGGGAGCAGGAGGATTATAAGTTCAAAGCCAGCCTGTGACACATGAGACCCTGTATCAAACAAAGAAAATTATAAGGGAGAGCAATAGAATTCTGTCTGTATATGGCAGTAGGGACAGCAAATGTAGCCTGGTTGAGGTAACTGAAAGGATTTAGAGCAAGAAAAATGCTTTTTGTGTGAGTCTTAAAATAATACAGCAAAAGTGCAGAAAACAGGGAAGTTCAACTTAGAGCAAAAAGCACTAGAGTGATAAAGAAGGAACCCAAACAACATGACACATCTAGGGTGCAACTGTGAGTGGCACAGAGCAAAAACTTAGAAGCACATTATAAAGCTGGAGCCACACTGGGAAGGTGAATCCAGGCTTGGTGGGAACTCAGCTGGTAGATAAGTGACATGGGACAGTTAGAATATGTCATCTGGGCCTGGCAGTGTGCGTGACTACAGCTGCTGCTCTGACGTGACTACAGCTGCTGCTCTGGAGACTGAGGCAGGGGATCACGCATTCAAAGTCTACTTCATCAACTTAGACCCTATCTCAAGTGTTGAGAAAGGAGGTGTGGGGATCAGATGTAGCTGTTGTAGGCCACTTGCTGATCATGTGTGAGGCTCCGTGTTTAATCCCTGGAACTGAGGGAGGGGGAAAACAGCCACAGAGACCATGCCGATGGAGGTGTACACTTCTAGGAACTACATTTAAAATGTTGGAAAAGATTATTTTGATATTTTTTCTAATATAGCCATAGTGCTATAGTGCTAGTTCAACATCATGCACATTAATGTAGCCATAGTGCTATAGTGCTAGTTCAACATCATGCACATTAATGAGACATTCTGTATCCTTTGTATGGTAGTCTAAAGTCCCATTAGTATTCTCTTACAGTCTCTAGCCCAGGCTCAGGTGCTCAGTAGCCACATCTGGCCAGTGGCTATGCAGGAGAGTGGTGGTGCTGAGAATCTAATAGGTCAAGCAGAAACTACACTTGATGGTGCACAGCCTTCTCAAGTACATATAATACAGTTTTTTAAAAAACCTGACCTCTTGCTGACTTAAAAGCTGCCTGATGACAATTCAAAGGCTCAGTAGGCTATAAGCCACTTTCTCTGATAATAATACATGTGCCAGGAATCTTGAAAATGCATTATTCAGCAGCTGTGTTCAATGAAAAGTCGAGAATTTAAAAATTTTGGGAATGTGCTACACTGAAAGTTGTTGGCCCAAACCTATATTTGTAGTAAACCATATCTACTGCACATTTAAAATTCAATGTGCGGGGAGGGTGGAGGAGATGTTCTGTAGGTAAAGTCAAGTGGGCGGAGGAGCTGGTAATGAGACTAGCCAAATACAAGGTTCCCGGTTCAGTAAGTGAACTGGAGCGTGATCACGATGCCGAGGGTCAACCTCTGACCTCTACTGGTGTTCTTACACATGCACACACATGTGAACATACTGATGCATAACATGCACACACATTTGCCAAAAAAAAAAAAAAAAAAAAAGTGAGATGATAGTGAAGTCCTTAAAACTGAACTGAAAGCTTTAAATACTTTTAGTTAAAATCAGAAAAGAGCTGGAGAGGTGACTCTGGTTAAGAGCACTTGTTGTTCTTGAAGAAGACTTCGATTCGGTTCCCAGCACCCACATGGTGGCTCACAAACTGTCCATGGCTCCAGTTCCACGGGAGCCAAGGTGTTGTGTACACATATGCATTTAAAAGGGACTGAGATTCCATGCATGAACGTACATGAGATCAGTTAGGTTCAGGTAGCTATGAATATTTGGAAGCATTTTTGAGGAAACAATAAAGACAAGAATCATGCAATTTTTAAAAAAGGGGGGGCGGTGTCAAGAGCTGGTGAAATGGCTCAGCAGACACAGGTGGTAGCTGCCCTGCCTGGCAGTTAAGAGTTCATTTTCTCGAACCAATGTGATGAAAGGAGAAAACAGATTCTCTGAGCTCCACAAGCATGTGTGTACCCACATAACACACACACCCACAGCAATGAGCAAATGTGAAAGATGATCAGGGAGCTGGGAGAGGGGTGGCTCACTGAGTTAAGATGCTTGCGGCCAAGTCTGAGGGCTGGAGTTTGATTCCCCAGCCTCCACATGAGCACATGAGTGCTGTGGCATGCACACATAAACAGTTGTAATGTTTTGTTACAAAAAGAAGAGGATCGTGTAGGGTATAGTGGTGTGAGCCATAATCCCTACACTCAGGAGGTAGAGGCAGGAAGACTGAGATATGGAGGCTAGCCTGGTCTACTAAAAGAGGATCAAATTCAAAACCTGTTTTTGTATTTTAAACCAAAACAAGACAAAAGAGCTGTAGCACAAAGGCCTTTTGCTTTGGGTCCAACAATATACCAGAAACCGGGTGACTTAGAAACAATGGAAAGTTATTTCCAATATTCTAGAAGCCTCAAAGTCAAAGTATTGCCTAGGTAGCCCAGGGGTCTGGCTCACAGAAGGCGACTTTCATGTGTCATCACATAAGGGAAGGGGGAAGGGAACTGAGTTCCTTTTAAAAGACCACAAATGCCTTGCATAAATCCCAGGTTCCTTCAGGACCTAGTCACTGCTCACAGGCCCTGCTTTCTGATGCTTCACCTAGGATACAGTATGTGAATTGTGGCAGAGGCACTGACATTCCGAGACTATTCTGTTCAGTGCCCTCATAAACTGGAATACATCTCCAAAGCACTAAAAGTCTTAACTCATTCCGGCACCAACTTAAACCCAGAGTATCATCTGAATATCATCTAGATAGGAGATCAGTGGGGTGCAAGTTAAAGTTATTTTAGCTGTGAGTAGCTGCTCCCCAGCCGTGAGCCTGTCCATCAAACAAGTCAGTGTGCCTCCAAAATAACAATGATGGGGTAGGCAGAGAGGACAGATACTCTAAAAGGTAAAAATAAAGGAGATAAAAGTTCCAAGGCGCTTTAAAACCCACATTAAGTTCTAAATCCCCAGAATAACCTTTGGCTTGGAGTCTGGTCTTTTAGATACTCTGAAGCAGTGACTGGGGCCCCGGGTGTGCCGATGGCCTGTCCTGCTGACTTTCCCAGGTGCAGTGCCATGTCTTGTTAGAGCTGGTTATAGTTCAGCGCCTCTGTCTCTCTAGCACAGAAACTGAAGAGTCAAGATATTCCAGCCGTCTATGTGTGCCACTCTGTGCCCAGCACTCAATTGTTAGAATCCTACTCACTGCAAAGCATGTGGCTAATGTGTGTTGACCTATAGTGTCAAGCGTAGGACCATGCTGGCCTTACCATTGCCACTTCCTTCTGCTTTTCCTCCACACTGTGGCTGTGTGACAGTCTTAACTGCCCCTTCCATTTCCCAGCCCTTTATAGACTCCTCCCCGCACATTGTTAGATTCCAAATGGCTTTCTTTACTGCACAATGTTCACTCAACCATGTTCAGTCAAGCTATCTATTAAACCTGTTTCCTTTTAAGACGTTTTATGGCTTTTAAGAATTTCCAGGTCCCTGTAGTAGACGTTCAGGGTGATGTGCTTCTGGTCTGGCATGTGTGGTTGTTAGCAGTAATTTCTCCCCTTCTATGCAGAATAGACAGCAGGAGTTCATTATTTAGTATGTGCAGAATGTCATTGTTCTCTATGCTAATGCCTCAATGAGGTTGCCTCTGTGTGGGAAAATGAATACAAATCTGGGATGAGAAGGATTAGCCAAGTTGCATGGATTCAAGGTTGGAACTGAAAATTAAAAGTTATCTGCAGGGTATAGGGAGGTGGCTCATCAGGAAAATGCTTGACGTGCAAGCATAAGTACCTGAGTTCAGATCCCAGCGCCCACATGAAAGCCAGGCTCAATGGTGTATGCCTATAATCCTAGCGTTGGGGGGCCAGAGACAGGAGGATCTCTGGAGCCCGCTGCCAAGCTAAGCTTACCATTCAGTGAGCTCCAGGTGCAGTGAGAGAACTTGACTCAAAAATAAGGCATCCTCTATTCCCAAGGGTCAGACAACGCAGTGGAATAGGGTCAAAAAAATTCTAAGAGCCAGAGGTCAAGGAGGACTTCTTGAAACAGATTTTCCAGACATGGCGGGAAGGCGGTGTTATTGACCTCACAGCAGCCCTGGGTTCCTGCGCTAGAATAATCCAGTCAGTACTCCAGCATGGAGCAAGGGAGGGCTGATGACCCCAACTTCTTGCTGAGGAAAGTCTGTTTTCTTTATGGCCGTCGCCCCTTGTAGCTCATCCATACTCCAGGTGATGGTCCCACACTAGTGAGGATGATGAATCGGACACAGTGGATAATATTAGTTAAAAAAAAAAAACAAGATTAAAAAGCGCACATTGGTGGGAGGAGGTCGATCTTGGAGGAGTTAGGAGAAAACTTGGGGAGAATCTGGGCACTGGAGAGAGGCTCATTGTTTAAGAGCACTTGCTGCTCTTCCAGAGGACCTGGGTTCGGTTCCTAGCACCCACATGGCAGCTCACACCCATCTGTAACACCAATTTCAGAGACTCTGACCCCCACTTCTTGCAAGGCATGTATGTGGTGCCCACACATGCAAGCAACACACACATAAAATTAAAATAAATAAAATCTTAAAAAACACATCAAGGAATTTTCAAGGAATTAGTAAAAATATTATATTTTTAAAAATAAAGTGAAGAATAGCAGAAAAAGAAACTGGACAGCAACCTCTGGCTGCTACATACATGTGCACACATGCTCATGTTCACACACACACACACCACATGTTATCTTCAGAAAGAGAGTAAGATGTACTAAGTGAAACAAAGAATGCTATTATTCATCTGACTGAGACTGATTTTGCTCACATTTTAATATTTCTGAAATTGAGAAGATTTTTTCCCCTTTGTAACATAAAATACCAATGTGTCTTACCCTTGTACTAGTTAGTGCTTTAGACTAGTACTAAATTATGGTCAGTGTCATAAGAATATTCCCTATTGGCCAGCCATGGTCACACCTTTAAGTCCCAGAGCTCCAGAGGTGGGTCTCTGTGAGTTTACAGTGAGCTCAAGGCTAGCCAGGCCTAGATAGTGAGACTTTGTCTCAAAAAAGAAAAAAAAAAGAAGTATTGCTTTCATTTTTTGTCTTAGAAAGCTATTTCTTTGAAGTCTATAATGACTTAAATAAAAACTTCATTTGAAAACACACATGTAAAAAGCATGTTCCATTATTTATTGTGCCAGTCAGACTTTTTAGAAGCTGTAAGAAATTGCCTGTCAGTGTCTCTCAGAAGCTTAGAACTCACCAAGCAGGCTGAGCTGGGTGATGAGCCCAGGGGCCCACCTATCTTTGCTTCCCTTAGTTGGGATTAAGAGAGGATGCCACCACCCCTGTAATGCAGCGAGTGGGCAGCTATGTCTGAGTCTAGCCCTGGGAGTTCCCTCTTTGTCTACTCTCTCCCTCAATGTGACCATACAAACATGTACACCAGCTTTACTGTGGAGGCAACCCAGACCTTTGAATCCTACTCATCTCACGATCCCCCAGGCTGTGCTTCCTGCTAGAGGCAGCCTAGTGACTTCTCAGACATTGCCTTCTACTCTGAGGCACTATGTCACATCACCTGCCACTCATGTGGGATATGTCTTGTTTTCGGGAATGAGTCAGACACCCACATAGTGTTTCTTAGAATTTCAGAAACCTCGGGCAATGCGTTTCTAGGAGTTTGTGGTGACATCATGGGCTTGAAATAAGTGGGAAAACATGAGTTTGTCACACACAGCCTCCTAAATTTTCAAAGAAATTCTCATCAAAACATCACTTTGGCTTTTGCTCCCTTTACGCTGCTCTTGAGGTAGGTGTTAGCCTAAGAATCTCAGCCACCTTGAATATGTGGACCCTTTGAATACAATACTTGATTTCCTTGGGGCTGGAGCGATGGCTCAGTAGCGAGTCCTGACTGCTCTTCCAGAGGTCCCAGACTCAGTTTCCAGGACTCACAACAGTCTGTACCTCTAGTCTTAGGTAATACAGTGCCCTCTTCTAGCTACATGGGCACTAGACTCACTTGTACTACATAGACAAACTTGCAGGCAAAACGTTTAAACAAATAAAATTAATATATTTGATTTCCAAGCAATCCAGTGTGTTAGTCAGTTGTGCATAGCTGTGGCCAAAAACCTAGGAGAACAACTTGAAGGAGACGTTTATTCTGCACAGTTTCAGTGGGCTCAGTCCGTGAGCACCCTTGCAGTTCTGCTTGGGCAGAGCATCATGGTAGCAACTGACAAATGAGGTTCGTCTCCTCATGGAGTAGTCAGTGTAGCTTCTTCCCACCAGGCATAGCATGAGCATCCCATCCTTGCTTTAGAGAGAGATTTTATTGGCCAGTAGTCATACCATGGATTGGGTAGAACAATGCACAGGTAGCTGGGTCTACGGCAATGGTGATGCAGCTGTTGACCCTCACTAACAGTAGGAGGGAGTGGAGAACTGAGACTGTGGCTACTGCTCCTCGTCCTCTCTCTCCAACTGCAAGTGATCTTGGGAGATGCTAGAGTATATAAAAGCATAGATGGTACAATGGAAGGGGTCTCAGCTTGCATGGGGTTGTCACCTATGCTGGAGTGAACACTTTGCAGCTGTTCTGGGATCACTACACTCCTATATTAAGCTTCTTGTTCATGATCTACAAGTAATCCCAATAAGCTCATTGGTTCACCGAGGTGGAGGTGGATAGACTTGTTACTTGGGTCTGTTTGTGGCATTTCTGAGTAGAAGACATGTTCATTCACATCTCTCCAGGGAAAGCTAAGTATGGTAGAAGGAAGCAGGGGATGTTGACAGGGTAAGATTCAGGTATGACTTTCTCCCAGTGACCTGGTTCCTTTAAAACCAGCACTGCATTCAGACTGGAACGTAAGCATATTCATCTAAGATGTTGTCTGAATGAAGAGAGGCCCTGGAAGGACATCTGTGGATGTCCTCACCTCTTGTCATTCTTGCTACTGCTTACCTCTCATCCCTCCAGTCACCTTCTCATCAGCCCCTCTGGGCACCTTCACTACTGATACTGACCCTGCGTCTCTATCTGCTAGTTCTCATGTTCTCCATTTAAACTGTCTACTCTTTAAACATGGCGGCCTTCAAGGTTTCACCCTCAGCTACCTTTCTGTTACCAGTCTTCCAATTATATTCTTCCTGCAGGAACCTATTCCACATGTCCCTAGTTTGACTACTGTTAACCATTTGCTCTCCCACCCCAGAGCTCTTCATTGCCCTTCAAACCAGTAGGATAGTGAATCAGCTCACAAAAACCAGTCTTTACATTTTCAAGGATTTAGTGAGCTAAATCTAGTCTTTGCCAAATAGTTCATAGTCATGGTATGAACTTAGAATTTTAAGGTAATAAGTACTTAAAAAGCATTATTTCTTTTGCTACATTTCTTTTCACCTATGCTGTTGAGATGATGTGTGTCTGTTGGAGGAGGAGCAGAAAGTTGATAGAAGAGTGAGCTACTCCTGTCTCAACCAAGTGATGCTGCTACTGGAAGCTTAAAAACTAAGGGCTACAGTGGGAATATTTACACCAGAAGAATTGGGAAATGCTACAAACCAGGGCTCAATTTAGATGCTGATTGCTTTGTCTTTACAAAGTGATGTACAAAGCGTTGACTGAATAATGTATACTATGGCCAATATGAAAAACTAAGGAAGTGCCCTCATTTTGAGAAAAATCTGTTTACATGGTTCAGACAGCAGCAACACTGAAAAGCTTGTGTCTTTATTGAACAAAAGACAGTCTGATGGCATCTTCATGTTGAACTCTTCCACACTCATTAGCATAAACTCACCAACCTTTATGTCCTTCCTGAACTTGAGGCAGGAGCTATCTCACAGGAGGCAGTAAAGGAGAAAGGGTCTGAGGCATCTGTTGGGACAGTGGCTCTCAACCTTCCTAATGCTGAGACCCCTTAATACGGTTTCTCATGTTCTGGTGATTCCCCCAGGCAGACTTTTTTTTTTTCAAGACAGGGTTTCTCTGTGTAGCCCCGGCTGTCCTGGAACTCACTCTGTAGACCAGCCTGGCCTCGAACTCAGAAATCCGCCTGCCTCTGCCTCCCAAGTGCTGGGACTAGAGGCATGTGCCACCAGTGCCTGACAGAGAATGACTTTCAACTTCTGACCTGCCTTCACTTCCCAAGTGCTGGCATTACAGGGTCACTAAACCCAGTCTTCTGTATGGCTATGTGCATGTTAGAAAGGCACTGGACCTACTGTGTTATGTACATGCTCAGCTCCCTTTAGTTTTCTGATACAAGCCCAGGCTGTCTTAGAACTCAGGGATCTTTCTACCTCATTCTATGCCAGAATTAGACATCAGCTACCATGAACAGCCTGGATTTTTTATATAGCCTATAGCTCTTGACTAAAACTTGACACCACATACTATTTTTTTTTAATTTCTAAAAATTTATTTTATAAGTATGACTGTTTTCTCTTACATGTATGCATATATCTCTGTGTGTGCTTGATTCCCATGGAGTTTAGAAGAGGGTGTCAGATCCCCTGGAACTGGAGTTATAGATGGTCGTGAACCACAATTCGGGCTCTGGGAACCAAACCTGGGTCCTCTGTGAGAACGAGTACTCCTAATCACTGAGCTATCTGGACAGTCCCAAGAGCACACAGCATTCTTGCCATCACCCACAACAGGTGGCTCACAACCACTTCTAACTTAGCTCTGGGGTATCTGGCTCCCTCTTCTGGCTCCTATGAATACCTGCATTCAAGGCCACACTACCCTTGACCCATATGTACTTGAAACTAAACTTTTTGCTTGTATTTTTGTTTGTTTTTGAGACAGGGTTTCAGTGTGTAGCTCTGTCTGTCCTGGAACTAAATCTGTAGATCAGGCTGGCATCAAACTCACAGAGATCAACCTGCCTCTGTCTCCTGAGTGTTGGGATTAAAGGCATTTGCCACCACAGTTTGACTAACTAAACTCTTATTTTAAAAAGTTAAATTTGGAACTGGTTAGATGGCTCATCCAATGAAGGTTCCTTATGCTGGGCCTGGTGACATAGTTCTAACTTCAGGACCTCCATAAAAGGGAAAACTGACTCTCCAAAGTTGTCCTCTGACTTCCACATGTGCACCCCACACACATAAATAACATGTTTTTATACATATAATAAAATTAAAACTAAGTAAAAAGTCAGGCCAACTTGGCTCCTTACAGCTTACCATGTTTGAAAGGAGAATAACCATAAAAACGTACTTCCAATGAGACCAACCATTCCCAGTCTTAACGGTGTCTAAGGGAATGCTTGACATCCTTGCTGAACGCCCCGACAAAGAACTGAGTCCTCTCTCTTTTTGCTCCTCCTGTAGAACACACATTTTGTTGGAAGTTTGAGTCTGCCTGCCCCTGAAAGACAACTTGATCTCATTCTGTGCCTGACAGTCTCCCTGAGCTTTCCTGAACTGTGACATTGAAATAAAAACATGTTTGGCTCGTGGTTCAGCTCCCCATCTTTTCCTACACCCCTCCCTGGATCTGATAGCACAAATTCCTGGATCACAGAGTTTTTCTTAGCCACATTTCCTTTCCTGCTGCCATAAAGAAGTGAACATTTTGGCTGGGCCAGCGGTCTACGGAGGACACAGACACATGGATCAGGTAAAGTGTGATAAGGAAAGCACGGACACACCAATCCACAGGATGATCAGGTGCTTATTGTGTGGCGCTGTTTTGTGGTTGTTTATTATACAGCATTATTTTGGCAATAGCTAATTGATACATATTCCCCATCCCTGGGACTCTTACTGATTTTACAAAATTTTCACCAATCTTTAAGTTCAGCCCACCTGTTTCTAATATATTGTAACTCAATGATGTAGTATTTGTTTCATATAAGAATTTTTTACTCAAATCATAATCTCAGAAAAAAATATAGCAACTCCATTCTCTCATACACTAGTAAAAATCACAAAGCATTTATTTTTTCCTTAAATTTAAATTTAATTATAAACTTTTTTACCTTTTGCATTTTATGCTAAGGTTGTGATATTATAGGGGGGGGGCCCTTAAAAGTTTCCTTTTGGGGGCTGAGGAGATGGCTTATTACCTAAGAGTGCTTGCTGTGCAAGCTGAGTGAGTCTTAGCCACACAAGAAAGAGAAAAAGACAGAAGGAAAGCAATCCAGCCAGGCAGGCGTGGTGCCTATAGCCCTACTAATGCTGGGTTTGGGTCAGAGACAGGTGGATCATGGGAGCCTCCTGGACAGCTAGCCTAGTCAAAACTGTGAGCTTCAGGTTTCTTATGTCCTATCCCAAAAGAAAAAGGCGGTGAGTGACAGAGAAAGGTGCCTGATGTCCTGCTCTGGCCTATGTTGGAGTCCACATGAATATGTGTACACTTACTCCACCCCCCACACACACACCCACTTCTCACACACACTCACTCATACACATGCATACACACGTTTCCTTTTGCATTCAGGTTTTGGAATTCTCTGTGTCACACAGACCTGAATGGTTAAAAATAGCTACCTTCAGAGACCTCTCCTTGGGCTTTTATTCTCTTTTTGGGATTATTTTTAAGCCTTCATATCCAAACTGGGTCATCACCCTTGCCTAATTTAAAAATCTCCCAGATCCAATGTTCTCCACAAATCAATAAGATTTTCCCCCCTGCCAGATAATGCCAGGAGCCATGCATCGTACTCTCAGGGCTGGTTCTGCATGAGTCTGATTTTATGCACACTATTGTAATAATTTATTAACTTGATAAAATCTGCTGACTCCTCGTGGAAAATGCTTGTTGTATTTACATTCCTGCAGCCTTCTCCGGTAGCCTTTATTATTGAGCATTTACATGAGAATATGGCTTTTGTTTCAGAAGCTCATTTCTGCCTGTTGTTTATTGTGTCCCCCAAAGTCACAGCCCTGTCTGTGACATACATCGTGCTTTTCATATGGAAAGCACTCAGTGAACCCTGAACAATTAATCTTCCCATGGTGTTTAACTTATGTAGGTGACTTGAATTGGCCTCATTTTGCAAACAGGGCAACCTACAAGATACACTTGAGGAGGTACAAGTCCCAGCGTTGGATATGGTTAGTTCTGCTGAGTGTTTAAAAAAAATAGTACTTATTATTATTGTTGTAGTGATGATGTGTGCCCTGACTTATCTATGGAGGTCGTTTCAGGGGTCAGTTCTCTCCTATTACACAAGTGGTTTCCAGAGATTCAACTCAAGTCATCAGGCTTGCTCAGAGACCATCTAACCAGGTGAGTCATCTCTCCAGTCCCTACTGAGTGTGCTATATTATGCTTTCCTCTCAAAGGAATGATATCAATGAGAAAGGAAGAATACATCGGAGTGAAGGAATTCCACCAAGTCACTGCTTATCTGTCTCTGAGTAGGCAGTGCAGGGTAGATTCCCTGGCCATGTTGGACGATTTACTATGTAAGAGTGAAGCTGCAGGGACAAGGGCAAATTCTGACATTGAGTACTCCTTTCCCATTGGTTAACCCCAGCAATGGGGTCACTAGCAAACAGACAGCATGACCGGTAGACGACTCAGCACCCCTACAGTAGCCATTAAACTAGAGGGATGCAGCCAGTTCTTCCTTTTTACGCTGCATTCAATGATTGATTGAAGCATTTCCTTGCTAATGGGTGATCAGAAGCAGCGATGATGAAGACCAAGCCAAATTTTAAAATCTCTATAACAGCTTAATACTCAACGTAGTTTTGCAGCAGATAGCTGTGCAGTGCTTGAGGAGCGACAGGATGCAAGTCTCGTGCCTTCATGCCCTTGGGTATCTCGCCAGCCTTCTTTCTCTCCCTTCCACCTCGCTTAATAGATTCTTGTTAAAACTCCTCCAAGGCCCTTCTCAGTGGCAGTGCCTCCTATCTCTCTGCCCATCTTTTTCTTTTGAATCTACATCCTATTTTGTTTTAAGCTCTCTCGTGTAAGTTATCAGACTACTGTCTTATCCTCCTGCTAGATTATAAACTTCTTGGGGGCAAGGAGTATAATTAATTCATCTTTATAGTCTCTGAAGGCCCGAGTGCCTTCTATTCTTTCTACTTAAACACTGTTCAACTGAATGTTAAAGTCACTAATGAATTCTAATTTCTAAAATATGTGTGTATATGTATACATATATGTGTACACACACACATACACACACACACATACACACACGTATATCTCCTTCCCACAATTGGGTTAGGCCTGCATGAGGATGCTAATCTTAGGCCAAATTCCACCAGGAAAACCAAATGTTAGCAAAATTGTAATAGTGGTACTCTTAGGAGGTTCATTTCCAAATTCAAACCAGGCTTAAAGTTTCAGTGAATCTCCTGATGTTTGCAAGGCTACATAATAGATTCCAAACCTCCGAGCTTTGGTTTTCAAAAGGATCTATTTATCTTACTAAGAAACCAGGGGCCTGTGAATGGAAGCTCTGATTTTGAGCCATATACAGGGTAAAATACAGTCAGATACAAACGGAGAGAGAGCATCTCTTAGGTACTCAAAGATTAATTGTGTTGCTGTTCATCAACCTTTAGGAATCTGGAAACAATTTTCCCGCTGGCTATTTGTGTTAGAACAGATGTAAAATTAATCAGTCTAGTGAACAGTACTAGGTCTATCTTGGCAAAAAAAAAATCATATTAGCTTTCCCAATGGGAATCATAAAAGAAAAAAAAAAGCCTGCAAATCACATGCTCAGTAGGCCCAGATATTATGATTGAGTCACATGGGTTTATGCTTCCCACTTTGTAAACAGTTTTTAACTTTCTCCCAATATCATTTTTCCTGCATAACTCGACCCTTTTGAAAGGCAAATTATTGCTCAGAACATCTAAGACTGACCCAGTTGCTTGGCTTTCAGTAGATCTTCAAGCCCTGGCTTCCACGTGGAGCAGGCATAGTCCTGCTGAACTGCAGAAAACAAATTCAAGGTCCTTGTCGTCAGCTTGGTGTTGGAAGCGAAGCATTCTCTACTTCTCTGCTGCCTCCCAGCTTTTTGCCACTAACACAGCAGTGCAGACAACTTACTGTAGTGGTTATATTTACTATATTTACTATATTTACAATTTACTATATTTCCACATTGATCTCAAATCCTTTTCCAATATTGCATTACACATGAAAGTTACTAGTTAAACTTTGACATGAGACTGACATCTATAATTTATGAAAGTTGATTAAAGAAACCAGAAGGGTTATACCTTTAAAAATGTAAATGTATTGATACTACATTGCAGAAAATGGATCTTCTCTTTGCCTGCAGGTCTCAGTTGCAAATAGCTCCTTGATTTACTGGTGTGGCCCGGTGTCTGTTTCCTTGTCTCAGGACTGGGACCCTGTCTGGCTTGAATGTGGACAGGCCCTGTGTGTGTTGCTGCAGACTCTGTGAGTTGATATATGCATGAATCCTTGAGAGAGAACAAGGAGGAGATAGCAGGTGGGTGGTGAGAGTAAATGCCAGCATGAAGTTGGGGGAGGGAAGGCTGGGGGAGGGGAGACACGATCAAAATGCATTATAGGAAAAAATTTTAAAAATTAAAAAAAAATCCCATGTATACCATATTTGACTTTGAGGGAGACTCTCACCTGGTGTCCTAGTGTCACCATCCCCAGCTCCACCCTACTCCACGGCCATTATGTGATTATGATTATTATTCATTATTACAATTATTTTGTGTTTGTCTGCTGTAAATGTTGCTATTCATGAGCCATCATGGCATGTATGTGAAAGGTGGAAGGATGACTCTCAGGAGTGGGCTCCAGGGATTGAACTCAGGTCTGAGACATTTTGCTGTCTCCATTTTTACTTAAATATACTCTGTGGTACATTTGTTTTGCTTTGTGGAAGTTCTCGGGAACCATTCTTGTTTATGCTTTTTTGACTCCCAAGCATCCAATTCCCTGTATTCTTCAGTTCTTACAGTTGGAATTACATCTGTGCTATTCAGAGTTATTCTCATCCTTACTTTACTTTTGAAAAGCTTAGCCCTCCAGCCTCAGCACTGACATCAGTGACTCAACCTTTGGTGACCTATGAACCTTTGGTTGCCTATATCCAAGACGATTTGGCCCAGGTCTTGTGAGGATGGGAGTTGTATACAATGTACCAGAGGCAGGTTTCTTTATCTGTATATAACTGACTACATGGTGTGTGAAATTACAGCACTAAGTTGGTTTAGTTCTATTCATCAAATTTATGGAGGGCTGCTTGGTGCTGGGGTGGGTGGATAAATTATGGTTTCCTGCTCAATACAGGGAGTGGAGGCATGGAGAAAATTCAGGGGAAGCTAAGGGCATGCAGGGTTCTTCTGGGTTATATCACTCCAGCAGAGTCAGAGGGAGACTACAAGCATAAAAGCTTCCAAAGGTAAGGAATGCTTCTTAATTTAAAGCCTTCATACTGATGTTTGGGACAGTTTGGAGTTAGACAGCTGAGGAGACAAGACCATAAAGTCTCCATGAGCTTTAGTTACCAGAACTGTAAAAAACGAAGCATTAGGGGCATGATTTGCGATTTGGATGCTACGTGGTGTAGCAGCTGGGCACACCTCAGCCACAGTCAGAAAGCAGACAGGGGTGAGTGGTAGAGCCTAGCCCACAAGATGGTGCCACGCCTGCGGTGGTGGTCTTCCTGCTCCGTTACACCTCCCCGGAAACACTGCCATTACCTCCATGGTAATTCTAAATCTCAGTCAAGTTGACAACAAACAGGCTAAAAACATGTCTTCTCTTTTACTCTAACTGTATGATGATCTTTGCTTTTGGAAAAATACCCAGCTCTCACCTGTGGCAAGCATGATGAGGCTGGCTTCACTCTCAGCTTGGAGGGGGGAAGAGAAGACCGTGAACCTGGGCCTGTCAGGCCCTTGCTTCTCTGAAGAGCAGTCTGTCTGTAAGCAGATGCAGACAAAACCTGAGACTTACTCTTTGGAGAGACTTGAACATAAAATCACACTGAAGCAGGGCTTCCACCGCCAAGGAACCTCATGGAAACCCCTCTGGGCGTTTGGAGCTAGCTGAACCCCTGTACCTGGGGCTCAGAGGTGTAAAAAAGGCAAGGAGAGCTGGAGGGGGGCCACTGTCACCCCAAGGAGTCAGGACTTCCAGCAATTCCGTACCGAGGTGTGTGTGTGTGTGTGTGTGTGTGTGTGTGTGTGTGTGTATGTGTGTGTGTGTCTGTCTGCCTGTCTGTCTGTCTATCTACCGATCTATATAATATGGAAAGGATATCAGGATTTGGGGTTGAGAGATTTTAATTTTAAACACACTGCTAGAAAGGGGTTCCTGAGAAAGATGTACAGAGAACCCCGAGAGGCGAAGGAGTCAGGAGCTTGCACTGCATCTGTGTGAAGGGTATTTTAAGTGGAAGAAACGTACGCAGGCAAAAGGCTTGAAATGTTTTTAGCCTGTTTGTTGTCAACTTGACTGAGATTTAGAATTACCATGGAGGTAATGGCAGTGTTTCCGGGGAGGTGTAACGGAGCAGGAAGACCACCACCGCAGGCGTGGTACCATCTTGTGGGCTAGGCTCTACCACTCACCAGTCTGCTTTCTGACTGTGGCTGAGGTGTGAGCAGCTGCTACACACTGCTGCCGCTTTGCCCTCCACACTGGAGTAGTTACTGTTACTGTACTAAAACATGCAGACCAAAAGCAACTTACGGAAGAAAGTTTAATTTGACGTACAGTCCTGGACAGAGTGGGTAAAGTCAGGAAGGGCCGTGGCAACAGGCAGCTGAACAGGAAACTGAGAGAGAGATCAGATCCTCAACCACTGACATCAAATGGAGAGATCAGACTGGTGGGGGCGGGGGCGGGGGCGGGGGCGGGGGTGGGTTAAGGCTATAAACTCTCTGAGGCCCCCAGTAACATGCTTCTTCCCGCAAGGTTGCATCTTCTGTACCTCCCCAAAAGCTCCACCAGCGAGGGCCAAGTGTTCAAATAGCTGAGCCCATGGGAGACTTTCCTCGTTCAAACCACCACACATGATAGACCATGAAACAGTAAGCTGAAGTAGTGCCTTCCTTAGGTTGCTTCTTTTAAGCCCCTGCCCCTTCCCTCTCTGTCTTCCTCTCTCCCCCTCCCCCCTCCCTCTCTCCCCTCTCTCTCCCCCTCTCCCCATCTCCTCCCTCTTCCTCTCTCTCCCCCTCCTATTCGCCTTCCCAACTGTGTGTGTGTGTGTTTAAGCTTGCTGATTTATCTACACTGTTACACTGGCTGGCCAGAAAGCCCCAGTAAGCTGTTTGACTCAGTTTCCCCTTCACAAAGCACATACCACCATGGGTGCTGGGGATCAAAATCAATCTTCATGTTTTCATTACAAAAAATATTTCACTGACTGAGTCATCCCAACACTATATGTTGTTGCTTATTGGGAGATATCTGGTCACAGCAACGAGAAAAATGGCTGCAAGTGTTGGTAGGTCTGTTTCTCTCACCTTGGATCATGCGCATGACCAATGTAGCTAAGCACAAAATTCTCTGAGAAGAAACACTTGCACTGAAAGGAATTTGCCACCATGGCTACTTGGCTGTTGCTTTCTCTCTCATTCAGTGTTCTTGGCTTGGGCAGGTTGGGGATGGTGTACTTTGAATAAGGCTGATTGGGGGGGGGTGTGGAAAGGGAGGGGAAGGAACAAATAAGGGGAGTGAGAGGGAGAAAGGAAGGGAGAGCCAGTTACCCGAAGATGATCAGATAGCAGCTGTAAATACGGGTGCGATTTAGAGTCTCAATTTCCCTTCAATGCCTATGTATAAATTTGAAATTATGCTTCACTAAGTACAGATGAGTTCATTTTGCCTCCGCTCAGAACAAGTTGATGAGAGAGATGCTACAAACCATCCTTTTGTATTTGCTAAATCTGGACCTAATTCCATTTTTCAAGAAATCATGTTTGCAGAAATAAGGCCACATGGAAATGAACAAATAATGAAAAATTGAGTATAACAAACCCCCGAAGTCCTAGAGAATTAAAACTCTGCCAGAATTATTTATAAAATGTGTGGCAGTATCCAAAAAGTATTTACAATTTGCTCCACGGCTTGTAAAATCTGGTGCAGTCCAAACATACTTGGTGGTTCCATGAGACTCCAAACATGTTTCTGAAATCCCGTGCCCAGCTCCATTGCAGAGCAAAGAGTTCCAGATGGAGGGATCAGACTCCGACACGCAAAATTCTTCCCTGAGACAGACCTTCTGCGCCACTCAGTGTAGAGGGATTGGGCATGGAACTGGGCTGTTCTCTAGCAAGACAATGAATACACAAGAATGTTCAATTCCCTATGACCCACAGATGCTGCTCTAAAGTGGGATCAGGTGGGGGTAAAAAGAGTGAAACTTCACAGAACAAAATATGGCAAGAAAAGCAAGTGATGTGCGTATCGTAAGGCTGCTCATCTTTCCTGAGCTTCAGAGTTTGGTGTCCAGCAACTACTTAAGGATGCTCACAACTCTCTGTGACTCCATCTCTAAGAGATCCAACACCCTCTTTCAGGTTTTGAGGGCACTCACACACACAGGTGTCGCTCACTCACACAGACACACATACTACACTCGCACACAAATAAAAAAATGAAAAATAAATGACAGGCAAAGGGGATCTCAACACTAAACAAGCAAGTAATTTATTTATGCTAGAGTGACAGAGACTCAGGTGCAGCTTTCAAAGTTTCCCAGTACACAGAGATGCTGGGAGTGACCCTGCAGAGGGATTCGGATGTCCCCTTCCACTTCACTGAGCCATGCAGTCCTTGCTGTTGTGACCCATTCAGATGGTGGGAACACAGTACATCCATCTGCACCTCTTTGAAACAAGAATCTCATATTCAGGCGTCCCTTTTAAATGGTGGATACAAGAGCCAACTCTTGCTGCTTGCACAAGGTCTCACAAGGCTGTTAATCACAAGTACTGATAGCTACTGTTCATCGTTGGATGAATACCAATTAGAGAGATGGGGCAACCTGAGGAATGGAGAGGAGAGAGCAGTAGGGGACTGGCTTTGTTGTTTTGGGGAGGGGTTGCCAAAAAAATATTACCTGGGGCGCCAGTACTCTTCTCGCCAACCCTGAGGGTGGCTGATGAGACTGTCAGACTAATTTACAAAGTATAAAGTAGAGGCTGTAGCTGAAGCACCATATTATTATTAATAAGCTTCATCTTTCTAGATAGTGATGGCCAAACCTGACTTGCTTTGAGTTTTAGAATCAGGCAGCATTTGTCTACACTTTAAGCATTTGCTTAGCCTCTCACGGCAGATCCTGTCTAAAAGGGGGCATGGGGAACTTCAGGCAAGCTCACGAGGGAAATTTCTAGAAGCAAACAAACTAACAAAAGTGCTTGCCATATGCAGAAGAGAATTTACCAGGGAGCATTTAGGGGAATAGACAGAAGAAAAGTCCTAGTTAGAGGGCCCCTGACACTTGGGCAGAGTCTAGCTGAAGCCTGTTGTTAGCGTAAACACTAGGGCTTTCAGCAATACACAGTTGTGTATGCGTGCAGGTGTACATATACTTGATTATGGACATACAGGTACACACATATGTGCATGTTCACGTGCTTGAAGGTCAGATGTTAATGTTGGATGCCTTCCTCAGTTTTTTTGTTTTTTTTTTTTTGTTTGTTTGTTTGTTTTTTTCATCTTATTTTTGAGACCAAGGTCTCTTGCTGAACCGGGAACTCACCAACTGGTCAGACTGGTCCAGCAGGATCCAGGGATCTGCCTGCTGCTTCTGTTCCTACACAGGACTGTAGATGTGCACAGGGTACAGAGATTTTCCTGAGTTCTGAGGACTCAGATTCAGGACCCCGTGCTTGCATGGCAAGTGCCTTACCAGCTGAGCCATCCCTGGAGCCCCAGCATGCAACCTTCTGTGCTCAGTCAGTCACTGTCACCTCAAATGGGCACAGAGACTCTGCTCCTTGTCCTTGGGGATCCCCATCTGGCCTTCGAAGTCTCTCGGTGTCTCTGGTGGCATCTTGAGGATAGTGATTTTCAGTAGGATGATCAACTTTTAGGACTGGCTACTAGAATGGAAGCAACCTTGTTGAGAGCCAACTGCAGACTTGGGAATAGGAAAGCAAAAACATATTTTCCCCCAGTTCAGTTGCGAACTTCTTCTACTGCCCCTGAGTGCTGTAGACACAGCATGGAGCTGCTCAGAAAACTTGATTAGATCCCACAGTGCTGAGCACACTGAGTTTCAAGAGGCCAGGAAATCGTCCATGCCTTTGGAAGTTGTGTGAAAAATCTGTCTGTGTGGAGGGAGGACAAAATTAAACTGAGTTGACTGAGAAATGTATTACACCAAAATGATGTTTGATTTGCCATCAAGAGCCCCGCTCTTTCAGATGCTTCGGAGAGTGCCTCTCTGGGGAGAAGGAAAGACCGAGGCCTCTCCTCCATTAACTGTGTTCCCTGGGCTGCCGTGAGCTGTTCATGGGTAGAGTGAACCACAGGGAACTTTCAACTGGGTGGGAAGCCCTTGTGATAGATTTTCAGGAGAAAAATCTTGGAAGAAAAAAAGCAAAAAAAAAAAAAAAATCATAGAAAATACTTGGATGTTTTTGTTCCAGCATTTAGTAGGTATGCAATATAAATATATTTATATACGCGTTGTAAAAATAATACATATAAATATGTATATATTTTATAAAATATATAAAAAGTATATATATATATATATATATATATATATATATATATATATATTTCATCCAGGGTGTTCATTTTAACACAATAAAATGATAAGCAAGTTGAAACCAACTAGTGACTATGGCCAGATGTTTCTCAGATGATTATCCCATGACAAAAACCATCTGACTCTGAAAGTAGAGTTAGAAGCCAGAGCTAACGGATTTCCCTGAGAGGGAGCCTTCTGGGACATTATCTGCTCAGGTGACTTGTGATCTTGCGATTGTAAAAGTCACAGCTACACTGAAACTGTGAGATGGAAATAAAGCCACCCCAGTGTAAAGCTAAATCTTGCATTGAGTATAATCGTGGTGGCAACTAACTCACCAGTGTGTTCAGTGAGGAGAAACCACATCTGCTTTCTGTCTGTACAGAGCTGACCTTGTGGTCCAAGCCCATGGTGACCTTCTGGCTCACATAGGAGTCACCTTAGCTGTTGATGGCACATAGCCATCTGCAAGGGCTCCTGTGCCGAAGACCTTATGTGACCGAGTCTGTGTTTCTATTTCCTTTGTCTTATAGATCAGGGTATATGCCTTGCATATGTTTGCATACTTTTAAAACTTTTAATTATGTGCTTATATATTTATTTAAAATGTTTTATCATGTTATGCCCATGTGTATTTTACCAACAGGAATGAATGCATGCCATGTGAATGCCTGATGCCTGAGGAGGTCTGAGGAGGGTGACAGTTTCCCTGGGACAGGAGTTACAGATCATTGAATCTGCCATATGAGTGCTTGGAATCAATAGATGCTCTTAACTGTGGAGCCAACTTTCTACTTATCTGTCTGTCTATCTTTTATTTGTTTGTTTGTTTGTTTGTTTGTTTATGGTCTCTCTATGTGCACACACATGTCTATACATAGTATGTGGGTGCATGTAGGAGAATGACTTGCCAGATTTGGTTCTCTCCTTCTGACATGTGGAGCCTGGGGACCTTACTCAAGCCATCAAGCTAGACAGAAAACTTATTTACAGATGCATCATCTTGCCAGTTCCCTGTCTTAATATGTTGAAACCCTTTGTAACTTTCTAACGGAATTGAAGAATTCGGAACATGTTTCCATCACTGTAATAGAGAAACTTGAAAGAGCAGGAGCCACAAAGGAAGAAAAGTGTGTGGAATTATTCTAGGGAAGACACATTCCTGATGGGCCACATTTATAAGATAGCCATGTTTATAAATTTACAACATTTTATAAATGTGGCTTTACAATGAGATTCCCTTGTGTAAAGACTATCACTTCAAAATGGATTAAACTTACATCAATGAAGGAGAAAAATAGAATAGTGTGTGTAGAAGAAAAACTGAATGAAAAATAGGAACCTTCATAAACTTGGGCTGTCTGAAGACAGCAAACCAAGAGGATGGGAGACAAATGTCAGGTGCTCAGAGGAAAGCCATTCATCCGAACAAGCAAGAGGCCTGTCTGAGCGTAAGCAGGGCATGCACTGCATTGATATCTTGTCAGCACTGCTCCAAGAAGCTCAAGGAAGCCGCTCTTGGAGTGCAGAGTGGAGGCATGCAGTTCTAGTCCAGAGGGTGTTTGTAGAGAGTTCTGGATAGCTGAGAAAATGGCATGTGACTTTTGGGGAGATCGGAGGTTGTGAAAGTAGAAGAAGGTGAACAGCATGAAGGAGTAGAAAGGGGACGCAGCACAGATGTCACTTTTGACTGACTCCGAGCTTTTCAAAATTATACCAACCTATGTACTGTAACAACACATTTAAAGCAAAAGCTAGGTTCCTGGAATCCTCATAGGCTAGGCTGGATCATCTGTCCCAGTATGTCAATCAAATGGCTCAGTAATGGTGAAGAGGAGCTAAGGGAGATTTCGTCAAGGTAATGGAAGTGGGAAGCACACCCTGGGCTCAGTGAGCCCTAAGTACATCTCCAGGCCACCTGCATGTGTCCTGGTTTAAGTCAGGGAAGGATTAGGGCATGGAACAACAGGGATAAGAAGACAGTGATCCAGATGTCTCACTGATCCCTCCTGGGCTCTGGATCTGCGAGGTGGTTCAAGGAAGTCCTTGAGGGGAGCAATCTGGTTCCCACAAGATGGTGGCTCAAGCTCAAGAGTGCAGCCATCACCATGAATGATTGATTCCCGGAGGCAGGGTCTGTCCTGTGTACCGTGCCACAGGCTGGGAGTAGTTTTAGTTTTTTATTGTAAATGTTTTTCTCCTCTCCTCTCCTCTCCTCTCCTCTCCTCTCCTCTCCTCTCCTCTCCTCTCCTCTCCTCTCCTCTCCTCTCCTCTCCTCTCCTCTCCTCTCCTTTTCTTCTCTTCCCTTCTATTCTTCTCCCTCCCTCCCTCCCTCCCTCCCTCCCTCCCTCCTTCAATCCCTTCTTTCCTCCTCCCTCCCTGTTCTGGATTTGGTTTATTGCTTGCATTATGGGCTTCCAAACTGCACCCCTGTGAGATGCTGAGGGTCCCTACCCCATGCTGGTTCTGAATGATAAATAAAGTTGCCAGCAGCCAATGGCTGGGCAGGGAGTCAGAGGCAGGGCTTTAGGATTCAGGGGCAAGGAGGCAGAGGAAGGAAAAGAATTGCCTTGCCAGTGAAGGAATAAGAGCTGGCTTGAGATCTGCAGAAGGACAAGCATACAGTCATGTAAGTGCCTGTGAAGAGTGGTCCCAGGGGGCTCCCCCGTTGTGACTGGGGTAGCAAAGATGGAATATAGACTTTACTAAGTAATAATCCAGGAGTGTCGGAGGGGAGGCATTAGAAATGTGGAAGTTTTGGGTCCACATGAGGACTCAGTGCTTTTGAGCAAATGCTTCCTTAAGTTTGTCAGGGGATAAAGGGTCTGGATTAAGAGCTCTTCAACTGTAGGATTGAAACAGTAGATGAGGAGTACTCTGACCTCAGGATTCAGGTGAGACTGCCATTTTCTCTCCAGTGACTGCCTAAGGCAGGACCAGCCAGGAGCACACAGGCCTCAGAAGCAGCAGCAGCTGGGACAGGGTCCTTCCTGCCTCCATCTGCACCCAGGAGGTAGGGCTGTTCTGCAGCCCTCTGTGCACTGGTCTTGCCAGGAGAGAGCTGGTCTCCCAGGAGTGCTGGGACAGGTTTACAAACCCACAGGAGGAACAAGCTCTGTCCAGAGACAGCAAGAACATCTAACACCGGAGATTACCAGATGGTGAAAGACAAACACAAAAATCTTACCAACAGAAACCAAGACTATGTGGCATCGTCAGAAGCCAGGATTCCCACCACAGTAAGTCTTAGATACCCTAACACACCAGAAAAGCAAGACTTGGACTTAAAAATCATATCTCATGATGCTGATAGAGGATTTTAAGAAGGACATAAATAACTCCCTTAAAGAAATACAGGAGAACACAGGTAAATAGGTAGAAACCATTAAAGAGGAAACACAAAAATCCCTTAAAGGATTACAGGAAAACACAACCAAACAGGTGAAGGAAATGAACATAGCCATCCAGGATCTAAAGATGGAAGTAGAAACAATAAAAAAATCACAAAGGGAGACAACTCTGGAGAAAGAAAACCTAGGAAAGAAATCAGAAGTCATAGATGTGAGCATCACCAACAGAATACAAGAGACTGAAGAGTGAATCTCAGGGGCAGAAGATTCCATAGAAAACACTGACACAACAATCAAAGAAAATGCAAAATGCAAAAAGATCCTAACCCAAAACACACAGGAAATCAAGGACACAATAAGAAGACCAAAACTAAGGATAATAGGTATTGAAAACAGTAAATATCTTCAACAAAATTATAGAAGAAAACTTCCCTAACCTAAAGAAAGAGATGTCCATGAACATACAAGAAGCCTACAGAACTCCAAATAGTTTGGACCAGAAAAGGAATTCCTCCTGTCACATAGTCCTTGCTACTATACCCAGCAAAACTCTCAATTATCATAGCTGGAGAAACCAAGGAATTCCATTACAAAACCAAATTTACACGATATATTTCCACAAATCCAGCCCTTTAAAGGATAATAAAGGGGAAACTCCAAAAGGGAGAGAAATTATGCCCTAGAAAAAGCAAGAAAGTAATCTTTCAACAAACCTAAAGGACGATAGCCACATGAACAGAATTTCAAATCTAACAACAAAAGTAACAGGAAGTAACAATTACTTTCCCTTAATATCTCTTAATATCAATGGACACAATTCCCCAATAAAAAGACATAGACTAACAGATTGGTTACATAAACAGGACCCAACATTTTGCTGCATACAGGAAACCTACCTCAGTGACAAAGACAGATACTACCTCAGAGTTAAAGGCTCAAAATCAATTTTTCAAGCAAATGGTCCCAAGAAACAAGCTGGAGTAGCCATTCTAATATCAAATAAAATCGACTTTCAACCTAAAGTTATCAAAAAAGATAAGAAGGGGACACTTAATACTCATCAAAGGAAAAATCTACCAAGATAAAGACTCAATTCTGAACATCTATGCTCCAAATGCAAGGGCACCCACATTCATAAAAGAACTTTACTAAAGCTCAAAGCACACATTGCACCACACACAATAATAATGGAGACTTCAACACCCAACTCTCATCAATGGACAGATCCTGGAAACAGAAACTAGAGACACAGTGAAACTAACAGAAGTTATAAAACAAATGGATTTAACAGATATCTGTAGAACATTTTATCCTAAAACAAAAGGATATACCTTCTTCTCAGCACCTCATGGTACCTTCTCCAAAATTGACCATATAATTGGTCACAAAACCGGCCTCAACAGATGCAAGAAGATTGAAATAATTCCATGCATCCTATCAGATCACCATGGACTAAGGCTGATCTTTAATAACAACATAAATGATAGAAAGCCCACATACATGTGGAAGCTGAACAACACTCTACTCTATGATAACTTGGTCAAGGAAGAAATAAAGAAAGAAATTAAAGACTTTTTAGAGTTTAATGAAAATGAAGCCACAACATACCCAAACTTATGGGACACAATGCAAGCAGTCCTAAGAGAAAAATTTCATAGCTCTGAGTGCCTCCAAAAAGAAACTAGAGAGAGCATACACTAGCAGCTTGACAGCACACCTAAAAGCTCTAGAACAAAAAGAAGCAAATTCACCCAAGAGGAGTAGAGGACAGGAAGTAATTAAACTGAGGGCTGAAATCGACCAAGTGGAAACAAAAAGAACTATACAAAGAATCAACCAAACCAGGAGCTGATTCTTTGAGAAAATCAGCAAAACAGATAAACCTTTAGCCAGACTAACCAGAGGGCACAGAGACAGTATCCTAATTAACAAAATCAGAAATAAAAAGGGAGGCATAACAACAGAACCTGAGGAAATCCAGAAAACATCAAATCCTATTCAAAAGCCTATACTCAACAAAACTGGAAAACCTGGATGAAATGGACAATTTCCTAGACAGATACCAGGTACCAAAGTTAAATCAGGATCAGATTAATGATCCAAACAGTTCCATGTCCCCTAAAGAAATAGAAACAGTCTTTAAAAGTCTAGTAACCAAAAAAAGCCCAGGACCAGATGGGTTTTGTGCAGAGTTCTATCAGACCTTCAAAGAGGATCTAATACCAATACTCTTCAAACTATTCCACAAAGTAGAAACGGAAGGTACTCTACCCAATTCATTCTATGAAGCCACAATTACTCTGATACCCAAACCACACAAAGACCCAACAAAGAAGGAGCACTTCAGACCCATTTCCCTCATGAACATTGATGCAAAAATACTCAATAAAATGCTCTCAAATCCCTTCTTGGCCTTTTGGCTAAGATCAAGTGTAAAATGCTCTCAAACCAAATCCAAGAACACATCAAAACGATCATCCTTCATGATCAAGTAGGCTTCATCTCAGGGATGCAGGGATGGCTTAATATAGGGAAATCCATCAACATAATCCACTATATAAACAAACTCAAAGTAAAAAAAACATATGATCATCTTATTAGATGCTGAAAAAGCATTTGACAAAATCCAACACCCCTGCATGATAAAAGTTTTGGAATGATCAGGAATACAAGGCCCATACCTAAACATAGTAAAAGCAATAAACAGCAAACCAGTAGCCAACATCAAACTAAATGGAGAGAAACTTGAAGCAATCCCTCTAAAATCAGGGACTAGACAAGGCTGCCCACTCTCTCCCTATCTATTCATTATAGTACTTGAAGTTCTAGCCAGGGCAATTAGACAACCAAAGGAGATCAAAGGGATACAAATTGCAAAGGGAGAAGTCAAAATGTCACTATTTGCTGATGACATGATAATATATTAAGTGACCCAAAAAATTCCATAAGAGAACTGATAAACCTGATAAACAACTTCAGCAAAGTATCTGGATATAAAATTAACTCAAACAAATCAGTGGCCTTCTTCTACCCAAAGGTAAACAGGCTGAAAAGGGGATTAGGGAAACAACACCCTTCATAATAGTCACAAATAATATAAAATACCTTGGTGTGACTCTAACTAAGCAAGTGAAAGATCTGTATGATAAGAACTTCAAGTCTCTGAAGAAAGAAATCAAAGAACTCTCAGAAGATAGGAAGATCTTCCATGCTCATGGACTGACAGGATTAATATTGTAAAAATGGCTATTTTGCCAGAAGCAATCTGCAGATTAAGTGCAATCCCCATCAAAATTCCAACTCAACAGAGTTAGAAAGAGCAATTTGCAAATTCATCTGGAATAACAAAATACCTATGATACCGAAAACTAATCTCAACAATTGTTGGCAGCCGACCTGTGGCTCACAAGAAGCGGGGTACACCTGGGAGGCAGACTGGAGCTGAAAGAGAGAGAACTAGAAGGTGGAGAGAAAAATGGAGCTAAGTCAAGGTTCCTGATCAAAGCTCAAATGTTTAATAGAAAACTGTGCTTATAAAGGGGGGGGGGAGGCCCATCCCCTGCTAATCCATTCTTGGAGCCTGGAACCAGCTGCAGGTGAGGACGTGCAGGATAGGGCGTAGACTCTGGAATACCTCAGGGGTCTCTCAGCAGGTAGCAGTGTCTTGAAACTGAACAGTGGCAGTGTCTGAACAACAGAGCCATCTAGGCAGGAAGGCTCCACCCTAGGTAATCTCCTTCTTAGAGGCAGCAAGGTCAAGGTCTGGATCATCCTGCTTCAGGCTGGGGGTGGGGGTGGGTTACAAACAATAAAAGAACTTCTGGTGGAATCACCATCCCTGACCTCAAGCTGTACTACAAAGCAATTGTGATTTAAAAACTGCATGGTACTGATACAATGACAGGCAGGTAAATCAGTGGAAAAGAACTGAAAACCCAAAAATGAACCCACACACATATGGCCACTTGATCTTTGACAAAGAAGCTAAATCCATCCAGTGGAAAAAGACAGCATTTTCAACAAATGGTGCTGGCTCAACTGGTGGTTGGCATGTAGAAGAATGCAAATCAATCCATTCTTGTCTCTTTGTAAAAAGCTCAAGTATAAGTAGATCAAGGACCTCCACATAAAACCAGAGACACTGAAATTAATAGAGGAGACAGTGGGGAAGAGCCTTGGACATATGGAGAAAAATTCCTGAACAGAACAACAATCGCTTGTGCTTTAATATCAAGAATTGACAAGTGGAACCTCATAAAATTGCAAAGCTTCTGTAAGGCAAAGGACACTGTCAATAAGACAAAAAAGGCAATCAACAGATTGGGAAAAGATCTTTACCAATCCTAAGTCTGATAAAGGGCTAACATCCAATATATATAAAGAACACAAGAAGTTAGACTCCAGAGAACCAAATAACCCTATTAAAAATGAGATCCAGAGGTAAAGAAAGAATTCTCAACTGAGGAATACTGAATGTTTGAGAAGCACCTAAAGGAATGTTCAACATCTTTAGTCATCAGGGAAATGCAAATCAAAACAACCCTGAGATTCCACCTCACACCAGTCAGAATGGCTAAGATCAACAACTCAGGTGACAGCAGATGCTGGTGAGGATGTGGAGAAAGAGGAACACTCCTCCATTGCTGGTGGGGTTGCAAGCTGGTACAACCACTCTGGGACTCAGTTTTGCTGTCCCTCAGAAAATTGGATATACTCCTACCGGAAGATCCAGCAATATCACTCCTGGGCATATACCCAGAAGATGTTCAAACATGTAATAAAGACACATGCTCCAATATGTTTATTGCAGCCTTATTTATAATAGCCAGGAGCTGGAAAGAACCAAGATGTCCCTCAACAGAGGAATGGATACAGAAAATGTGGTACATTTACACATTGGAGTACTACTCAGCTATTAAGAACAACGAATTCAGGAAATTCTTAGGCAAATGGATGGATCTGGAGGATATCTTTCTGAGTGAGGTAATTCAATCACAAAAGAAAACACATGATATGCACTCACTGATAAGTGGATATTAGCCCAGAAGCTCAGAATATCCAAGATACAATTCACAAACCACATGGAACTCAAGAAGAAGGAAGACTAAAGTGTGCATACTTTGATCCTTCTGAGAAGGGGGAACAAAATGCCCATGGAAGGAGTTAGAGAGACAAAGTGTGGAGCAGAGACTGAAGGGATGACCATCCAGAGTCTGCCCCACCTTGGCATTCATCCCTTATGCAATCTTCAAACCCAGACACTATTGTGGATGCCAACAAGTACTTGCTGACAGGAGCCTGATATAGCTGTGTCCTGAGAGGCTCTGCCAGTGCCTGACAAATACAGAAGTGGATGCTCACAGCCATCCATCGGACTGAGAACAGGGTCCCCAATGAAGGAGCTAGAGAGTACCCAAGGAGCTGAAAGGGTTTGCAGTCTCTTAGTATGAACAACAATATGAACTAACTAGTACCCCCAGAGCTCCCAGGGACTAAACCACCACTCAAAGAGTACACATGGTGGGACTCATGGCTCTAGCTGCATATGTAGCAGAGGGTGGCCTAGTTGGTCATCAATGGGAGGAGAGACTCTTGGCTCTGTGAAGACTCTATTCTGCAGTGTAGGGGAATGCCAGGGCCAGGAAGTGGGAGTGTGTGGGTTGGTGAGCAGGGGGTGGACGATGGGGATAGGGGGTTTTTGGCAGGGAAACCAGGAAAGGAGATAACATTTGAAATGTAAATAAAGAAAATATCCAACTAAAAAAAACAAAAAATAAAATTAGAAACAGTAGATGATTCATTTTAGCCTATCATAAATCCCACGCCCCACATTCTGCACAAATGACAAGCAGCATATGGCCTGGGAGACTTTAGATTAAGATCCAAGACCAAGGTGATTTATCCATATTTATGTTTTATTTCTATAAGGAATGACCAGCCATATAGAAATATAGCTGGACAAATAGGTTTGCTCTAGAAACAGGCCAGGGGTGACTCCAGCAAGGCCCATCTGTTCAGATCATTCTCAGCCCTAGGTTGGAGTGCTCCCCATTCCTGGGGACTGGGACTCGAATTTCTGGAATAAGGATCTTAATTTCTGTATGGCTACTGCCACACAGGAAAGTGCAGGCAAGGAAGAGTAGGATTTCCAGGTGTGTGACTGGCTTTGAGGACAGGTTCTGGTTTCAGTGATTGCCTTAGGAAAGAGGAATTCTAGATCCTACAGCTTGCCTCACACTACAGCAGGACTGAAGACAGGCCAAAGGCCAGAAACTTTTCTTCTAAGGATGATTCCTTAAGTAAGGCTTTTACTTAGCAGAAAGAAATTTTACCCTAACACCAACAAACTTAAATCTGCACATGGATTCCCTCAGGGTCTCCTGAAAATGTTAATTCTGGCTCAATACGTTTGGGTGGGGTCTAAGACTCAGCATTTCCAACAAGACCCAGGATTATGGTCATGAGATTGTCTCAAAGACTATACATGAATATAGTATATCTCCATCTGATTCGTCTGTTCATCTCCTTAATCCCAGTGAGTTGCCTTTTTCTGTCCTTTGTTTTGTATTATCATAAATGTCATTAGGGTTGCTTATAGGAACAAGGGTGAAGAGTTGTTCACAAAAGCGTGAATCTTTTCAGTGGCTACCTCTCTGAAGAAAATGTTAAGGCCGAACTTTGGCGAGGACTGCTAGGCGGCCATTATGTTTTAATCTGAACAATTTAAATGGTCTTGGAAGCGATGACTCCGCATGGTGATGCGGTGAAAATTGTGTTTTTATATTTATTTGGTAATTTCTTGACATGGTTTTGATTGTTCCATCTAAGATAATGGTTTGTGCCTTTGGGTAGCAACTACAACCTTTCTGCTTGGTCCCAATGTCTGACAGCTTCTGTTCTTGGTTGCTGTCATTTGGTCACTACACAAGCAAAACTACAAACATGACATTGCCTTTATCCAATTCTAATTGCAACAAGATGTACTAGGATGTTCTTCCCATTCTTTCTCTTTTTTTCTCTCTTCTTTGAAGCTGCTACTGAGTCAATGGAACCCAGCCAAACCCCTGGAAACCATCCAGACCCAAGTATTTCTCTTGCCCATTACAGCTGAAACAATACCAGCAAGGCAGAAATAGCTCTATTTACACAAACATTTCCCCCTACAATTTAAGATTACAACTGGCATGCCAAATCGATATTAGGGACATGTTTAATACACTTATGAATTTTGGGGGGGGGGTGGGGAATAGAAATAACACCTTTTATTTCAGAATCAATTTGAAGGGGGCTGACTCCATGTGCTGAAAAGAAATCTCAGGCCATAATCTTGGGTTCCTGAGCACACAGCACCAGTTTAGCTTCTAATTTACTCTCGGGTGACTTAGTAGTATTGCTTAATTATAGCAGTTGCAAATTCCATCCTCCCAAATAGATCACAGGCAGCCAAACATCTGCAGGGTTCTGTAAGAGGGAGGACGCCAAAATGAAATGCTCATTTTTGTATTATTTTGCTTTTATTAGTTTTTAATACATATATGTAATAAACAAGACGAGCAAGACAACGCTTAAATATGCACCAATGGTAATCAAATGTAAGATATTAAGTTGCAAAAGTGCCCATTCTATGAAAGGAATATGATCCTCTAGAGACTCGAGGCAGTGGTGGGGGACCTGTTAAAACACATTGACTTTTCAGTGACAGAGTAGATAGAGGAAGAGTTCTTAAGATGGAGGATGTCGATCAGAGCCAAAGGAAGCTCTGCACAAAGTCCTAAATGCCAGCAAGAAATGCTGATATCCTGGGAAGCAGAAGGTAACTACTGACTGATTGAAACATCTCTGATTCCGGATGCTGGGTCTTCCAAGAAGGCTGAGAAAGGCACAATGATGTTGGGGAACTCAAAGTTCAAAACCACACTAGCTCTGAATTGTCTCAGACTTATGACTGACAGATCATACCAATGATGGTTATTTTCAATAAAAGATGTTTTCAAGAAAAATCTAGAATACCATCATTTCCAGAAATTAATTTTTTCCATTCACTGGCAAACTAAAAGATTTAAGGCTGGGTATGGTAGAGCATGCCTTTAATCTCAGCACTTGGGGGCAGTCAGCCATATTACTGTGAATTTGAAGCTAGCCTGGTCTACATAATAACTCCATGGCTAGCCAATGTGACACTATTTTTTTTTTAAGTGACCTAATTTCGTATTTGACAACTCTTTGGGGACTGTTTTTTCTTTGTTACAAAGAGATATTTACTGTCACTAAAAGAGATACATTTTAAACAAATTGTATAGTTTTAGAAAGAGAAGGCCAAGGGATAGCTCTGTTGCAAAAGTGCTTGCCTTGAAAGTGTAAGGACCTGACTTTGCTCCCAAGGATTGGTGAAAAAGCTGGGGTTGTGGTACATGCCTGGACTGTGAGCACTGGGAGGGCGGAGATCCCTAAGATCTGTTTAGCCAGCATAGCCTACTTGGTAAATTCCAAGTCAGTGAGCTGCCCGGCCTCACAAGTCAAGGTGGAGGCACCTGAGGCACTGAATCCAAGATTGACATGTGGCTTTAATGTGCAGGTGTGTGTGTGTGTGTGTGTGTGTGTGTGTGTGTGTGTGTGTGAGAGAGAGAGAGAGAGAGAGAGAGAGAGAGAGAGAGAGAGAGAGAGAGAGAAAGAGAGAGAGAGAGAGGGGGGGGGGAGCTTTATTTTTTATTTTTTTAAGACAGGGCATCTAAGTGTAGTTCAGCCTACTCTGTAGACCAGGTCACCTCAAACTCAGAGATTCACTTGCCTCTGTCTCCCAAGGGCTGAGATTAAAGATGAAAGCTGTGTGTTACCACCACCTGGCTGAGAGGACTATTTTTCACCTCAATCCTTAATGGATGGAACTAGAAAATATCATTCCGAGTGAGGTAACCCAATCACAAAAGAACACACATGTTATGCACTCACTGGTAAGTGGATATTAGCCCAAAAGCTCAGAATACCCAAGATACAAGTCACAGACCACATGAAGCTCAAGAAGAAGGAAAACCAAAGTATGGATGCTTCTGTCCTTCTTAGATGGGGGAACAAAATACTCAAGGGAGGAAATATGGAGACAAAGTGTGGAGCAAAGAGTGAAGAAAAGGCCATCCAGAGACTGCCCCACCTGGGGATTCATCCCATATACAGTCATCAAACCCAGACACTATTGTGGATGCCAAGAAGTGCGTGTTGAGAGGAGCCTGATATGGCTGTCTCCTGAGAGGCTCTGCCAGACCCTGACAAATACAGAGGTGGATGTTTGCAGCCAACTATTGGACTGAGCATGGGGCCCCCATGGAGGAATTAGAGAAAGGACTGAAGGAGCTGAAGGGATTTGCAACCCCATAGGAAGAACAACAATATTAACCAACCAGACCCCCAAGAGCTCCCAGAGACTAAACCACCAACCAAAGAGTACGCATGGAGGGACCCATGGCTCCAGTTGCATATGTAGCAGAGGATTGTTGGGCATCAGTGGAAGGAGAGGCCCTTGGTCCTGTGGAGGCTTGATGCCCCAATGTTGGGGAATGCTAAGGTGAGGAGGCAAGAGTGGGTGGGTTAGTGGGGGAGTACCCTCATAGAAGCAGGGGGATGGGGTATGGGATAGGGGGTTTCCGGGTGAGGGGAGACCTGGAAAGGTGATAACATTTGAAATATAAATAAAGAAAATATCCAATACAAAGAAAATTTCAATAAAATTATGCACATAAAGGATCAATTAAAAAAATCCTAATGAATACAACTCCAAACTTCATAGAGACTCATTCCTCTTGTGCAATAGTATTTGTGTAAATGCAAAAGAAAAGAGGAAAAGAAGGGGGGAAAAGTACAAAATATAAAAAAAAATAGTTAATTAAAAAAATTGCTTCTCCTAGGCTCAGCAGGGATCTGGTAAAAATTAAGCTGAGGCTAATGGAGCTCTCAGTCCCCATATAACGCCACAGAGGGAGGAAGGCTAGATATTGCCTTCTAGGATGCAAACAGCTTAAGGAGCTCGGTGGACGTCTCAGTGAAACCTACTGAGCAAATGCTCCAGTCCCTGTTTTGAAGATCGTCTCCAATTGGGTAATATTGCTGTCACTGCGGAGCTAGGTGTGACCCGAGTGAGTGCTTACAGCTTAGTTATCTCAATGATGCGATAACTGGAAGCTGAAGGGGCCTGGTAAGGACCTCTTATTAAACCAGCCGGAAGCCAAGGTTCTCATGGATGCCCGGGAGGGTGCTAGGTATGTATATGGTTTATTAGGAAGACTCACCTAGTCCATTTGCTGAACCTGTGTGTGTGTGTGTGTGTGTGTGTGTGTGTGTGTGTGTGTGTGTTCTAAACCCTGACAACTTCCAAGCACTCTTTGCTTAGGGCCATCCATGAGTGGCTCAAGACTACAGTCAGGCTTTTCCTGGAGAATTCTGTCTCCGAGGAGAGGTGGAAAGAGGTGGTCTGAATCTGAGGCAGGCGCTAACAAGACCCCTGAGGCACCACATTTATGCCCCACATTGTCTTCCCAGTAGGTATCTGCGAGCGAGCATACTTGCTGGCTTTGCTAGCCACTCTAAGGGTAGTCCTTGGTCTCCAGCATCACAGTGCCTGAGAGCTTGCTAGGAATGGCATGAGTGAGCTACTACTACCTTGGGCCCATGAGGGAGCTACTGCCTCTGACTGCTTTTACACTAGAGCAGAGCTAAGCCCTGTGCACCCTCAGTTTACATAGTTTATCTAGGAGACTTGAGTGGCTAAATGAATTGGTCTGTCTAAGGCCATTTACATTAGGGAGGAAGACTTTGAGTGATAGAAAATTTTATATTGAAAGAACAAAATCTTGTGACAGGTTTCTATATAACAACTTAGGGAAACTGAGTCTTTTGGGATACACACACACATATACATACACACATACATATACATACATAGACATATATACAAACACACACACACACATATATATATGTATATGTATATACAGACAAACACATTCATATATATCATACAAAAATAACATGTTTCATTTTGGCATTTCCACACTTTTTTTTGGTCTGATCCTCTTTCCTTTCCTCACTTTCCCCCTTTCTATTCACAGGTCACATGTATTCTTTCACTATCCCCTGCCTTAAAGCCCTTTGTCAGCCTTGGTTGGAAAGCACCTGTTGCACAAGATCCTCACCATTCATGTAAACTCAACAGTGCTTCTGTGACCACAGAGGAGGGTGTGTGTGGGGGGAGGGGCAGGGAGGGAGGGAGGTAGGCAAGGAGGCACGGAGGAAGAGGCTCTGGGCCCTCTGGGTTCTGCTATGAGCTTCATTTGAGCTTTAGATTCTAAGGAGATGACAAACTGATTTATAGGATGCTGGGAGACACAGCGACTGCTTGTCCTGTTTGTTCAAGTTAATAGTTTTATTAAAAATAATTACTAATTCATTAATAGATTCATTTTAAATCTAGAATTGCAAAACCAAATAATAATTATGTCAAATTCTTCTTCCTTCCTTCCTTCCTTCCTTCCTTCCTTCCTTCCTTCTTTCCTCCCGTCCTTCCTTCCCTCCTTCTTTCCTTTCTCTCTGACACAGTACGTATAGACTTGTTGTGGAATTTGCTATGGAGATCAGGCAGGCTTCCAACTCACCGAGCTCCCTCCACTTGCCTCGCCTCCCAAGCCTAGTGCTAAGATGAAAGATGAGTTATCATCACACCCATTCCCTTGTCAGATTCTTAAACTTAAGATGATATGACTTTAACAGATGGTCATATTGTCCCGCAATTTAGGGTTGAAGCATCTGAGAAGACAGAGATTGTGAAAAGTCTCATCTTAGGCTATGGGTAACATTAAACCCTCCAAGCCAAATGGAACCTGGGTCTCTTGCTATGTGAAGGTAAGATAATCAAACTTCTTTAAAGGCAAGTGGCTTGGCTCTTGGGGCTCCTGTAACCCAAAGTATTGGGGCTGCAAGCCTCAAAATTAAGAAAGTCTGTAAAGACAAGGTAATTGTGTAGAAAGGGGAATTATATTAGATGAAGAGAAATGACTGTTTTGTACCAATTAGCAAGGACATATTAGACATTTCAACATCTGGAAATAGAGACAACCTGCCCTCTGGAGTGACTCAGGTTAGACTGAACTCAAGCACTGTTGACATTGATGTTGAATTCTGACTTATACCAAGAAGTTTCCTAACTCTAAATATATTTTAGTAAAATATCCAGACTTGAAAAATGATGGAATGTGTTTTTAAGTCCGCCAAAACCCAGAATGCAAAAGTTAATAAGATCCTACTACTGTCTTACTGTGTGTTCCGATTTTACTTCAGAGACCTTTATCTAACAGGTGGGAGAAACCAGTCTGCCCATCTGAACATTCGTGTAAAAACTATGACAATTACTCCCCCACCCCATTATCAAAGGATTCAGAGTAGACTGCCAATCTGAAATGCATAGAAGCAAATGGACAAGAGGATTCTGTGTTCTAGTGGATTCCGCAGGTTGTCTCAGGCCCCTGACTGTCTTCTTTGCTCCTAATTCATTCCTGGTAGCAACATTCTCTCTTTGGAGAATGATTGGAGTGAACACAATTCCCATTGTTTGGAAGGAGGAATCTGGTGATGGTGTAAAGAGGCTAAGAACTCAGACTGTTGAATTGAGAATCCACCATCTTCACCACCACACCATGGAACCGATAGTGGTCCCTGCTATGTTTTCAGGTTCCAGTGGATGGTTCCACATCCATGTGTGTGTGGGTAATGCAAACTGGACTCAATGGGTTAGGAATAAGAAGGGGAGGGGGAGGAGGAGGAGGAAAACGAGGAGGAAGAAGATGAAGGGATGAAATTGAGAGGGGTTGGAGATGGATTTGGGTGGAGTGGAGGGTTGAATATGATCAAAATTCATTTTATGCATGTATGAAATTCTCAAAGAATACATAAAAATATAGTAGTATGCTGGCTTGGGATTGCTTCTACCCTCAGGGTGACAGGGGAGATGGCTTACTCAAGACCTTTGTGGGCAGTGAGGGCTGGGGAGAAACAGCCTTCTCTGAGATGCCTTCAGTGTTACAGCTCTCCTTTACTGGGGTTAACAAGGGCTATATAAACCTTGGGGAGTGGGTAAGGGTTTGGGGGATGAGTGTACATCATTGGTTGGTGCTGGGAATGCTTCATTTGCATGCAGAGGAGTGCCAAGTGCTTGCTGGACATGTCCTTATAGGGAGAAAGAAAGTTAAACCTGTAATTTGGCCACCAGACTATAAGACTGCCTCGCGGGGTGGCAGACATGGGGCATCGTAAGGTTATGCGAGCTGGAACACGCAGGCCCGGAAGAAGGAGGAAGCAATCCTATTCCTGTCGTGACTTCACTCATGCTCCACACTGGCTCCCCCAGGGGCACAGCTTTTGGGTCCCACAGTAGGAAATAAACTAAGGGATTCTTACACTTATTTGAACATTTTGTAAACAACATTTGCTAAAATAGATAATTTGGTGACCTCAGGCCGAGGTTGGGTATAGTTTATACTGGATGTCCCGTGAGTTAGTGGTGCAGAGGGTCTCCCCACTCCCATTGCCTTCCCTTTCGCCTCTTCATGGGGCTTCGGTGCTGTTTTAAAAAGAGGCTGATATTTTGGGAGAGAACCCTTTCCTGTGGAAGTATTTCGTCCCCTTTTCTGCAACACTGAAGTCTCCTATCTCTCTTTTTCTTTGTGATCCCGGGCATGAAACCAAGGCTCTCAAACATGCTTGCCAAGTGCTCTAGCCAGCGTCACATCCCTAGCTCTTGACCTCAGATTTAAAGATCTAGTCACAACTATCCACATGAAGTCTTTCCTTACACTGTCTGTCCAGGTGACCTGCCCTAAGTGGTCTGTCCCCTCCTTCCCCTGAATGTTTTATTGTCTGCCAGCTGCGTCTTCCTGGAAGCAATGCTTTCTCTTGTGTTATTTTCATGATAAAATACTCACTAGTCGGGGTTTTATTCTAGTGGGGTTTTGTTTGTTTTTTGTTTTTCTAACTAAATGCTACTAAAGGTCACATGAATTACATGGGGTAAAAAGCTTATTCATATATTTCATTTTAAACTATTTTCTGAAGTGTAAGTTGAGCATGTAGGAGTGCTCGACCTGAGATGTTTCAATGTGTAAATTCTACAAGGGCATTCATTCTCTTTCCTGGCCACAGCATAACCATCAAAATCAGAACAGTGGCCTCCATGTGCCACTATTATCTAATGTGCCTTATTTAAGTTTTTCTAATTTCCTCAGTGCTGCTTTTTACAGCAGGAAAGAAGTCTAAGGTGGTGCCTTGTGTTCAACTCCCATGTCTCTGTAACCCATCAACTTCTCCCAGTCTCTTTGTCAAAACCTTGAAAGTTTAAAGAATATGAATCAGTTATTTTGTAGAATGCTCAGATTCACTTATGTATTTTTTAAAGAATACTGTGATGGAGTTAGAAAACTCTTCTTACTTTAGAAACTCATAATTTCCAAATTTGTTAAGGTGCACTGTGCTCAAACAGAAGACACACTAAAGTAATAGGTATGGCTTCCAAACCATTTGTTCACACATGTGAGTTCTTAAGACCCTATACATTTTGTCTCTAAATAAAATAATACATGGCTGTAGTCATTATTTGAAACACTTGTATCTCATTTTAAGGGTAAAGTTCCATGTTGTTGGTTATAGGAAGGATTGCTGATAGAACCTTTTCCTCCTGTTAGACAATCTCTACTACTTTGTCCTAAGTCATAGAATGCAATAAAAAGTCATTTCAGAAAGGTTCAAGAGAGCTTTAGTAGGCAATTCAACCAAGTTACGGAAAAGGTGCATGGGGCAGTCGGCACAGCGTCTGTCTACCAAGAAGACCTTTTCTGAGAGACACAGGACGTTGCTAGCCAGGGATTCCTCATCTCTCTATTCTACAATGTAACTTCTTTTCATCAGCCAGTTCCTCATTTGGGCAAATCTGCAGCCCTCAGGCCTCGTCTATGTCCATAGCTGCCCATATCCTACACAAGTGGTCTCCTAAATAAAATGGAGCCATGGGGCTTCAACTTCTCCACTCTGCTCTGCTGCAGCGATAACTGCACTAGCTGTGTCAGAAACCACACTTTAGATGTTTGAGGGCTAAGTGAGATTTGCTTGGCACACTGGTATTATTGTAGCATGTAAGCATGGAGCTTTTTATTCTACTAGATAGAAATTAGCTCATCTAGGACACAAGACGCCTTGTCCACCCCTCCTCTCCCTCCTTCCCTTCTTTCCTCCTTCTTTCTTCCAGAAAACACACACACACACATACATACATACACACACACACACACACACACACACACACTCAGTCATACATGTACACTACTCAGTCACACAAACAGTTACACATGCACACTCAGTCACACACACTCTCAGTCACACATATACACTCAATCACACATGCACACTCAGCCATACATACACACTTAGTCACACATGCACATTCATAGTCACACACATAGTCACCACACACACAAACACTCAGTTACATACACACAGTCATACACAGACACACTAAGACACATAAACACATTCACTCAGTTACACATATACTCAGTCACACACAGTCACATATTCACACTCAGTCATACATACACATACACACTCTCAGTCACACATGCATACTCAGACACACACACACACACACACACACACACACACACACACACACACACAGAGTCACATGCCTACTCCAGTTTTCATAGACTTGTCCACTAGATTGACAGGAGCCTCTTGTTTTTGCTCTGGCCTTGTGTTTTGTGTCTCTACCACCATTAAGCCTTCTCTCTGAAAGCATTTCTCTGTTACTAGAAACAGTGCAAGAAGTGATGAATAACTATCTTGAGAAATCAGCTGTTGCCCTTTGGCCATTACAGAATGTGCCTGGTCACGTGCAGTATTCCTCTAATCAAGCAGCTGTGGGTCATTGACACACCTTCCATGGATGTATTATTCTTCATGGGCACAGTGATTAATATTAGAGTTGCTTTCATTGAGCCCAAACATTTACAATACTGCGTGTGTGACATTTACAGAACAATCAGTGTGGCAGATGCCTTTGTTTCCTTGTCGCTTCGTGTTACCTGCCTTTCAGAGCCAGCTGCGGTAAGGTCATTGTGTCGAGACACTTTTGTTGGTGATACCTGTCACCTGTTTTTGAGTAACTAGTGCCATCCAGAATGTTCTTGTTGAACCAACTTTTCTGGCTCTCAACTTTCTCTTCAGTGCCCTCACCTCTGTGACGGAGCTGTCAGGCCCAGGGACTCGGCTTTGTCACACGGGCGCACACTTCAAAGGCGTTTCGGCGTTCGCACTTCAAAATTAAAATATACATTTTCTTTTCAGTGACTGAGCTATGCCACAGAATCACATGGGACATGGAAGTGGTAGAGTAGAACAGAAAAAACTCAAACACAGAAGCAAGCGCTTCCCAGGGAATTAACTTTCTCAAACGTGTGTTTCCCGGAGCTCGGAAAACACTAATTTCTATGTTGTTGGTATTGTTTCTTGTTCTACTCAGCCGCTTCCTTATCCCACATGACTCCGTTTCACACCTCAGTCACCAAGTAAGAAAATGTATATTTTAGGTTAGATTTTAACTTTAAGCACAGTTTTGAAAAGAGCACTGAGAATTAAAAATGCTGATGTGGGGGGTCTTTGCTGGAAGATGAGTGTTTGATTGGAGGGACCCTTTCCTGCAGGGACAACTCTTTCACCTGGACACAGGCAGCATCTCCCACTCAAGCCATAGATCATTTAACTACAGTCCTGTGGGGACCAATGGAATCTTGGCACTTGAGCTGCCTGGTGTGTGACATGGAGGGGTCCATATTTCAGAATAATCACCTAATTACAGGCTGTTACAAAGGGAGTGATGTGTCCCTCTGCGAGGCTGATGGATGATCCACTGACGACGGACCCCACAGAGGGCTTTCCATCCTCACTATTCCCTGATTGTAGGATTGTTTGCTCTACATTTTGAGGAGAGTTCACTAGTGTGTGGGTGATCACAGAATAAAGGCTTTGTGAGAAGAGGGGTAGAAAGAGGAGAGTGCCCTTATGTGAGCCCCTCCCACCTAGAGTAAGCCAGGCTGAGGAGATGTGTGAGGTCAGCTTGGGGTCCTCACACATAGGAGTGACATAGTGGGCAGAGACCATGGATGCCGCCTATTTTCATCCCAATCGTTCCCAGGAGGCCTCCTTCCTCTTCTTTCTCTTTTTTTTCTATCTGAGAAGGAACATTTTTCTTATTTCTAGGAAAACAAAGCATACATTATCATTTTTTTCTCCCTGGGTTTAAGTGAGTTGAACCCCTTCCTCTTATAGTTAAGTAAGTGTACAAATGTTCTTTATTTCCTGGTTCCTAGTGAGTTTTAGTTTTTTCCATAAGCTAAGGGGAAATGGATTTTGGAGTATAATAAACTGAATAATTCATTGGGTTTGGATAAGCGGGGACAACAGAGACACATTTCAACAAGCTTACAACTTCACTTGGCTCATTCCTACACTGGCCCATCACTAGTATAGGTTTTGAACTGAGGAAGATTAATAACTTATTTTTTAAAAGAGGTTATGTTTGTTTTAAACTATGTGTCTCTGTGTGGGTTTGTGCATGTGAGAGCAATGCCAGCAGAAGCCAGTAGGGGGCACCTGATCTCCCTGGTGGAAGGCCCTGTGGTTGTGAGCCACTAGACATCCATCCGTTTTGGGAATTGAATTTGGGTTCTCTGGAAGATCAATAGAGGGACTTAACTGCTGCACCATTTCTCCAGTCCCAACATCTCTTAATCTAAGTGTGTTAGTCAGCACTGGAAGTAAGTGGACTTTCCAAGATCATCTGGGTGCCAGATACAAACTTGCCTCACACCATGTTTGGAATTATAATCTAATCTTAGGTTCTCTTTTCCAATAGTTGAAGAGACTCTCAGTGACCTCCTAGAAGCTGGTAAGCCCTGGGCTAATGTTAAGGATTATAAGGACCAGTCAGGGTTCCTGTCTCAAGGAGTTTGGACATATGCACAAACCTAGCTGTGCAAAGGGATCCTGGAAACAGTGAGATCTGTACAAAATAGAGTAGTGAGCTATCTTCGTGAAGAGAGGTATTGGAGGACATTTTCCCAGAAGTAATGATATCTTACCTGGATTTCTGATGAATGAACAAGAGAGATGCAGATTCATCTAAATGGAAGAGGCACAGGTAAACGGCGAGAGACACGCCCACCTTCCAGCCTGAATGGTGGTGTTGCTGCCCTTGGGAAATTTGAAGGGCATAAAGTGAGGTTTGAAACTTTCTGGGGCACTTACATCTGCTTCATGGAACTTGGGAGATTTCAATACGAAAAGCAGGTTACAGATTCTCAGGAAATCTTTTGGAAAACTAAACATAGGAAAGGATTGTTGGAATCCCGTCTTGCTGTAGAGTCTGTGGCACTGGAGTCCCCGCTTTTGGCATAGTTGCTGGTTTTAGGAATGAGGAGTTAAGATGTTTCTTGAACAGTGTCCATGATCAGGATGAAAAGCCATCACCCATGGAGGGAACTGGAGAAGTTCATACTCTGAAACTTTTGGTGAAAGAAGGAAGAGGTGTCATCAGTCTAGCCTGTCACTTAGCATTGTGGGAATGTGACAAGTACACGGAGAACCTTATTCAGTGCCACCATTGGCTTCCAGGTGAGTTTGTTTGGGGTGTTCAGAGACCAGGAGGAGGCAGTGCAGAAGGAAGGTTGCTTCTGCCAGGGCTTACTCCACACCCCTTGGTGGTACTGTTACGGACTCCAGGTCTTACCTTGCTCAAGCCATCTGTAAGTGTTGACTGAGATTTCACCTTGAAGGTTCTCTTTCAACATGGACACATGGGTGTGTATTGACTTAAAGTGACAGCTATGCTGTTCTGGCAAGAGAGCACAGGCTAGCTGGATTTCCAGCAATCTCAAAGATAGATCCTTTATTCTAGAAATTGGTGTCTGTCATCCTACTAGGCCATTCCATACAGACTATAGTTTGGCTCTTGCTTTGGTATTTATTAAAGTATGTAACATACATTTGTCTGCTCTTGAATATTGTCTTCCCAGACTGTTCAGTGTCCCATTCGTAGGGGTCATACAATTACATCCCCCTACAATTAAAAAAAAGAACCTAGTAAACAAATGTGCTTTTTATTTTTATTTTTTTCAGGCAATGAGAATGAGACAGCAGGGTGGTTTGCAAGCTGCCTTAGATACCAGAAGATACAAATTCTAAAGTTCTGATTGATTATATCTGTGTAATTAATTTTTGTTATGTCTCTTGATTTCTCATGCTTTATAAAATCTTTTTACTGTAACAATGCCTTTTATTAAAAGGGATTTAAAAATCACTTTTAGCTGGGTGCTGGTGGCTCTTGCCTTTAATCCCAGCACTTGGGAGGCAGAGGCAGGACAATCTCTTGAGTCTGAGGCCAGCCAGGTCTACAGAGTGAGTTCCAAAACAGCCAGGACCACACAGGAAAATCCTGTCTCAAAAACAAAAACAAAAACAAAATAAATAAAAATCACATTTAGAAATAGAAAATTTGAGGCGGAGAGATGTCTCAGCAGTTAAGAGTACTTGCTGTTCTTACAGGAGACCTGGATTCAGTTTTCAAAACCCTTATGGTAGCCTATAATTGTCCATAAGTACAGTACTTTTAGGAGGTCCAACATTCTTTTCTGGACTCTATGGGAACTGTGCACATGGACACATACAAAGATGCACACAAAACACTCATTTAAATAAAATATAAATAAACACATCTTTTAAAAAGAAATACAAAATCATACACAAATAATTGAAAAAAATTTTAAAGGCAAGCACATAGAAAATAATCACAGACAATGAAACCATAATAATTTACTAAGTAGTAGTGTGTTATTTTGCAATGAAATATATGTGTGGAACCTCTTTTGCCTCAAGCATGAGTTAGAGTTCTGTTTGTGGCTGTCGTCCACTCAGTCATGTTATTGACAGGAAATGGTCATTTCTACTGGAATGCTTCTGTGGAGAGTTTCCTTGTTAAATCTCCACAGATTCACCCACTCATCTCTAGAATCCTCACCCTTAGCATCTCTAAGCACTTGTGTGTGTGTGTGTGGGCAACCATAACTGTCATTACTTACGTATTTCACAGAAATCTAAAGATGAAGGAAGGCAATCACCTCAATCCCATTTAGCTGAAGCGATAGATGGGCATTTTGAAACCACGAAGAGATTACAACATAAGTTGGCACGCTGTAGGTTATTACACGGCCTCAGTGGGACTCTCTTTGAAATGTGTGCGCTGGGCCTAAGGGGCACTGGGTGGGTTTGCATTGTTCTTCCTGGAATGGCAAACAGAAACTTGGCATTGTGACTTTCTTTTGGAAAATAAATTTCCATCTAGTTATTTATTTCTGCTCTATATTTATACATGCCTATCTTCTCTGCTGGAAGGGCTGGCCCCCCAAGGCAAGAGCTATGCCTTAGTCACATTTCTTAGTCACATTGGCAGACCTCAGGCACAAGTTGTTTGAGGGAATAAATGAGTGAACAGCCTCTTTGCTACAGCTGTTATAGGGTGAGCAAAATGGCGTTGAGTAGCCCCTTATAAGGCTGAAAGAACCCAAGAGTACAGTACAGAAAGAACCAAAACGACTTGGTGAAGAGTTTGTTGTTGCATACATATACAACAAACAAACCAACAAACCAACACTGGAATATACACAATACATTCTATTTGATGATGATAATAAACAGTAATGTTTTGTTCTATGTATTTTTTTGTCTGTATTTTTATCATTATTTAGAGTGTAATACCGGGGACATGTCATAGAGTATGTGCCCCACATGCACAAAGTTCTGGCTTCCATTCTCAGAACCACAACCAATTTTTACCATAATTACACCCTGTTGCAACAGCAGCATCCCGCACACTTCATATTTCCTGCACGTCTGCCTTGCTTGTATCAGAGCCCATACTGAGTGATTTCTTTGTACTATCTTAGTGAGTGTAATTATTTTGTTTGTGAGTGTTCATGTATGCATGTGCATGTGTGTACATTTAGAGGCCAGATATCAGCTTCATGTGCCATTCCTCAAGTGTCATACATCTTGCTTTTTGAGGTGGTGAGTCTCTCACTGTGTGGAGATCATCAAGTCATCTATTCCTGATGTGCTGGCCAGTCTTACAGAAACTTGACACACAAGCTAGAGTTATTTGAAAGGAGGGAACCTCAGATGAGAAAATGCCCTCATAAGCTCCACCTGTAAGATACTTTCTTAATTGACGGGGGAGGACACAGCCCACTGTGGGTGGTGCCATCCTGGGTTGGTGGTCCTGGGTTCTACAAGAAAGCAGACTGAGCAGTCCATGGGAAACAAGCCAGTAAGCAGCACATCTCTATGGCTTCTGCATCAGTTCCTGCCTACAGGTTTCTGACCTGTTTGAGTTCTTGTCCTGACTTCCTTCCATGATGAACAGCAAGATTGGAAGGTAAACCAAACAAATCCTTTCCTCTCCAAGTTGAATTTTAGTCATGGTGATTCATTGCAGCAATAGAAACCCTAACTAAGACATTTGCTAACAAACCAGCCCCAGGAATTTACCTGCTTTTGCCTCCCCAGCACCAGGATTACAGATACCTATCACAGTGTGTGGTGATTTGAATAGGTATGGCCTCCATAGATTCATGTGTTTTAATGCTTGGCCATAGGGAGTGGCACTATTAGGAAGTTGGCCTTATTTCAGTAGGTGTGGCATTGTTAAAGGAAGTGTGTCGCTGTGGGTGTAGGCTTGAGGCTCCTAGTGCTCAACCTCTGCCCTGTGTGGAACAGTCTCTCCCTGTTGCTTTTGGATCAAGATGTAGAACTCTAAGACTGTCAGTACATTGCTTTTCCTCTCTGTGCTGGTTTGAATGGAAATGAAGCCCATAGGCTCATAGGGAGTAGCACTACTAGGAGATGTGGCCTTGTTGGAGTAATTGTTGTCTTGCTAGAGGAAGTATGTCACTAGGAGTAGCTTTGAGGTTTCACTTGTTCAAGCCAGACCTAGTGTCACTTTCTTTTTCTTTTTCTTTTTCTTTTTTTTTTAGTGTTGCAGGAGCCAAGAGTTTTACATCAGAAGGCAGCCAGAAGAAGACGGTCTTCCTTGAGCAGCCAGGAGGAGGGTCTCTTCCTCACTGGATGGAGCCTGATCATAGGAGGCTTCAATCCCCCCTCACAGTGACATACTTCTTCCAATGAAGCCACATTTCCTAATAATGTCATTTCGTATGGCTAAGCATTCAAACACATGACTCTATGGAGGAAAGCAAACCTATTCAAACCACCACACTGACAGACTCCTAATATTCACAATGCTAGTAACCAATCTAACATCTGGCTAGAAAACAAATGAGAGGCCCATGTATAAAATGTCTAAATATCTGCACAGTGGAGGTAAAGATAACGATGAGCAAACATGAAGACTGAGAAGCTTATTTCTTCAAAAGGCTACAAACAAGAAATTTTACCTTTCCCTTTATTACAGAATTTACACAGAAGACTCAGAGTGGTAAGGCCTTTCATAGCCTCCTTGAAATGTACTTGAGTCTGTTTTTAGTGTTTTTATTTTTTCCCTTGAGACAGGATCCAATTCTGATGTCTAACTGGCTGGTTGCTGAAATCAGTATGTAGGCAAGGAAAACCTTAAACTCTCTTTCATTCTACTTAAAGACTTATTTATTTTTATATGTATGAGTGTTTTGCCTAAAAGCATGGGAGTGTACTGCTTATGTACAGTGCAGGTAGAAACCAGAAGAGAGCAAAAGGAAACCCTGGAACTTGGGTTACACATAATTTTGCCCACAATGTGGGTTCCAAAAACCAAACCCTTTAGGTTTGCAAAAGCAGCAAGTGCTTTTATCCACTGAGCTACCTCTCCTATTCCAACCTTAAATTATTGATCTTCCTGCTATGCGGGAAGCGGGTGCAGCCACATGGGCCAAGATGTTTACTGCCTTGCCCGAGCATGCGCAGCGAGGCTGCATGCTTAGGCTGCCTGCCAGGCTGGACTGTTCCTCGTGATCCAGACCTGTCAGCCTACAGTGACCGACTTGAGCTTGTGCCTGGAGTGTGTGTGATTCGGATTGGATGAGGTGGTGGAGCGAGATGAGGTCAGCGCCACGAGTATAGGAATAGCCCTTGCCCTTTGTAGAAGCTAGCTGTTGTAAGAGAAGCTGTTGTAAGAGAAGCTGTTGTTACCCCTGCCAAAGTGGAGAGAGCTGTAAGAAAAAAGGCCACAAGTAAAAGGAGAAGCTGTTGCGTGAACCTGACTTGGTGTCCGTGTTGTTCTTGTCTTTCCGGCTCGAAGTACCTGCGACACTGCCACTACATTCTGAATACTGGAATTATAGTAGTGCGCTCTGACCTTACCAGTGCCCTGACCCTAGGCTATCTCTCAAAGACTTCCTTGAATGGGACAGTGAGATGATCCAATGGGGAAAGGCTCTCAGTATCAAGACAAGGACTGGAATTTTTATCAAGGCAAACATTTAATTAGGGCTAGCTGACAGTTTCAGAGGTTTAGTCTATTATCATCATGGTGGGAAGCATGACAGCATGCAGGCAGATATGGTGCTGGAAGAGCCAAGAGATCTACATCCCTGGGACGAACATGGATAATGGGACAATTGACTCCCACCTCTGACCTCTATATATGCACCACTGTGCATGTGTGCATGCATACACACACACACACACACACACACACACACACACACACACACAGACACACACAGACACAGCAGAGAAACAAACAAAATGTTAAAAATCAACTTGAATGCTGAGGGTTAGCAACCCTGTTTTTCAGATTCTAGGAGTAGTTAGGAGATTGTTTTGGTGGCAGCTTACCTGTGGTTTCAAATTTCCTTTTTTGTCAAAAAGACCGAAGTTTATTAGTCATTTATATAAAAGCAACTAATACAGAGTATTATATTAATTATCAGGTAAACTTAGAATGAACTCTATATTAGATTAACTGTCAAATCTTTATATTATTATGCATTTATTCCGTGTGTGTGTGTGTTATGGATTCATGTGTATGTGAACACCAGGGGACAACTTGTAGTAGTCAGTTCATGTGAGTCATGGAGATTGAACTTAGGTCATTAGGTGTGTTGGTTTTTGTTGATGTTATTGTTGCTTCCTGACTTGACACGAACTTAGACTTCAGAGAAAAGGGAATCTGACTTGAGAAATTGCCTCTCTCAGATTAACCTGTAAGCAAGTCTGTTGAGGCATTTTCTTGATTAATGAGTAATATAGAAAGGCTCAACTCACTGTGGGTGGTGCCATCTATAGGGATGGTCTTGTGTTGTATAAGAAGCAAGCTGAGCAAGCTGAGCAAGCCATAGGAAGCAAACCAGTAAGCAGCATTCCTCCATGTCTCAGTTCCTATCTTGACTTTCCTTCATGATGAACTATAGATGGTAAGCTGAAATAAGCTCTTTGTCCCGAAACTGGTTTTTTTTTTTTTTTTTTTTGTTTTTGTTTTTTTTTTTTACTTTAGAAAGGGCTTTATTTATGTACAAATAACAGTTAGCATTCTATCCATAAATTCTACTTTCCAAAAGCAAGAGTTTCTTTTTGGTTGTCTTTTTAAGGTTTTAGAAAAAATACTGGATACGATGGTGCACGCCTTTAATCCCGTAACTCAGGAGGCAAGGGATCTTTGTGAGTGCCAAGCAGACTGACCTACAGAGTGAGTTTCAGGACAGCCAGAACTACACAAAGAGATCATGTCTCCAAAAGAAAAAAGAAAAGAAAAGAAAAGAAAAGAAAAGAAAGAAAAGAAAAGAGGAAAAGGAAAAGGAAAAAAGAAAAAGAAAAAGAAAAAGAAAAAGAAAAAGAAAAAAAGGAAGAGAGGGAGAAGAAGAGGGAGAGAAAACAAAACCACACCCTAATCTTTGAAAGGCACCAAGATTCTTCTTCTGCTTCTAGATCAATGCTGGGCGGGAAGGAAAGGAGAATCTTTCCGGACAGATGTCACAACCTGGACATTCAGGCAAAGTTTAACAACCCAGCCCACCTCCAACATCACAGCTGCAGGCTGAATGGCTGAAGCAGGTCAGACGGCCCAACAAAACTCAGCTGTGCTGTGTGCTGCCATTATGCAACTGTCAGAAATTACTAAACATACTAGACCAAAACAAAAAAGAGTCAGGTAGACATGAGAACAGTCAGTTCCTTGCGTGACCTCCATCTCAATAACCCTAATAAACAGACTATCCCAACGCACGGAAAATAGTACATCATTCGGATTTCACACAGGAAGACAACTGGCTCAACCATTTTATGCCCACAGTTCATGTCTTCATCTACACACAAACTTTGCTGTTTGCGTGCGCATAACACAGTGAAGCAGAGTGCTGAGCTGAGACCTAACACCCACAAGGGGATGCTTTTACAGGCTGCAACGTTGAAGGGGGAAGCACATTGAATCACCCTTGTCTGAAGGACCTTATGGAACCAATGAATAACTTAGGGGCCGAAAGTCTCCACTCCACTCCAGCGTGCTCAGGGCTGGTTGCGGGGAGCACCGTTAGGAAGCTTCCTCCATGTCCACATCCTCCTGTAACTGCTGGACCATTTTTTCCTCCAGCTGCTTTCCTTTGCCGGCGAGAGGAGCCCGGATGAGATGGATGTTCTGCTTGACCTCCTTGATGTCCTGCACCTTCTGGAGCTCTTTGTTCTTCTTCAACCTGTTCATTATAAATTTGGCCTGGCGCTTCTGTTTGATCTCTTCAACTCTCTTCATGGCATCAATAGTTTTATTCCACAGCTCACGCTGGTATTTCACAGGTTCATTTCTACGTTTTTCAAATTCAAATGAGTTGTCCACCGTGAGCTCCTTGCCAGCTGCTTTCCGGAAGGCTTTAGTCCACCTGACCTTGCGTGGGTTTCTCTTCTTCTTAAAGTTTTTATGACACTTGGATTTGCAGAATCGGAACACCTTGCAATCGTTGCGGACGAACATCATTCCGTGCCCCGGGTAGATCGGCCCGGAGCAGAAATAACACTTTTCGATCCTCATGTTGACCCCGCGTGGGACCCACCTTCGGGACGCGGAGCTGGAGAGCCCGAAACTGGTTTTGATCATGGTGTTTATCATAGCAATAGAAACCTAAGACAATAGGTTTGCCAGTAAGCATCTTTACCTGTTGAGCTAATTCTTTGTCCTGTGATGCTAATAAATCTTATTTGAGAACAATTAATTTTTCCCTTCAAAAATGAAGGAAAAAAGATGTGCTTGCTTGGCTTTATAAAGGGTGAGATTTCTATTGTTGAAGTTTCTCAGTGGTTGTCTTCAATGTTCACCCTGTGTTGACTTGACATTTGTGTAGTAATAAAACTATTGTCCCTACCTTTGTGTCCAGTGCTCCTAGACTAGAGACAGTTTGTTTCAACTGCATTTTCCAACATATCTTTTTATTTAGACAAACACCATTCCTAATGAATTGTAAGATGAGGCTTAAGTAAAGGATTCACAGATTTTCAGGATTCTCAGTCAAATGTAGTGTGATGGTGAGAGCTAGATCTGTCTCACCACAGTCACCCCTTGTAAGAGGATGTGTGTATATGTCCACACCAATACATCCTCCTGAATCCTAATCTTCCTCCATTAGCACCATAGCTGCCTTTGACGGATTCGATATAGTCTCTGGAGGTGTGCAGGCTACTCTTGAGAATGGTCTTGGAAATGAGCTGTACATAGGCTCTGATCTCCTAGAAGGGGCATTCTGGAGTCGTACATACTGGAAAGGTTGCCTACCCTTATGGGCAAAGATTCTGGGTGTATGTATGGCCCTGGAATTGGAAGCTCCTAGGCTTGCAGAAAGGCATGGTGGAGGAGGGGCAACATGAAGCTTCAGTGGGGTCTGAGGTCTTAGTCCAGGACTAGGAACAGAGTGCTGATCCCCTTATGCTGAACTCAGGATAAATAGTGAATGTGGGAGACAGAGTCAGACCTTACCCTTTTACTTCCTGCGCTAAAGGTACCCAGTTATTGTCAATAGTTGAGTGTGTGTCTTCCTCTATGGCCAGCTTTATGTGTCAGTGTGGCTGGTCCGTAGAGTCCAGGTATGTAGTCAAAGATTATTCTGGATTTTTCTGGGAATGTTTTTTGGAGTGGAGTTGCAATTCATATTGGTGAGTTTTAAGTGAAGCTGATTATGCTCTACAATACAGAGAGCCTCTTATAATTAAAGTAATGCCCTATTATAAAAAATGATCCCAGTCAACCCACCCCGGGTTTAAATGGATGGACCCTGGACTGGAACCGCAGGTCTTCCAGGCTTCTGATTCTCCCCTCCAGAGAGATGGGATTTATGATTGCAACAATCTTTCCTAATTGCACAAACCAACCCCTTAAGATTCCGTGGACTCCTCATCCCTCACCTTTCTTTCCTCCCCTTCTTTTCCCTCACCCTCTTCCTCATTCCCTTTAGATTTAGAATATATGTGGGGAATGCTATTCATACATAAACATATAGCTACACACCTTGGTGTTTGTTTCTCTGGAGAATCCCAATACACCTTAGCATCCTTTTCCTCCATGAATATCTTCTAGTATATCGGCTCAAACACGAACACTTTAGATTCTATTTCCCTGCGATCTGAGATTTGCTTCTTTCTCTTGGCATCTTCTTTCCATGACAGTATCTGTACTTTAGCTGCAAGAATGAAATAAAGCACTCAGCACTGCTCCTGGCTGTGTCAGTGCTTGATAAATACTAATGCATCGTTACCTGGACATGCAAGGGGACCACCATATAGAACCCTGCGCACTGTATTCAGAGGTGGCTGCTTCTCCCTTTCTTCTGGATGTGAGCCCCATGGGTCCTGCAACTCTTCAGAGTGTCCTTATACAGTGACAAGTCACTTTCGGTTGTAACACAGTGTTATGGTTTGAATCGGAAATGTCCCCCTAAGGGCTCATGTTTTGGATGCTTGGCTCCCAGCTGATAGTGTTGTTTGAGGGGATTTCTGAAAATTGAGAGGGAGTAGAAGTGGGTCACAAGGGGCTGAAGAGATGGCTCAGTGGGTTAAGTGCTTGCAGTGTATGTATGAGGACCCAAGTTCAGATCTCTAGAAACCCACATAAATGCCATATGGTGGTGACCCACCTACAATTCCAGCCGCACAAGGTAAAGTCAGTGGATCCTCAGAGCAAGCTGGTTAAGTGAGAATAGCCACATCTTCAAGACCCTACCTCAGTGAATAAGGTAGATGAATAAGATAATTTTCAGCATCAACCTTAGGCACACACAGCCACAGCCACACAGCCACACAGCCACACAGCCACACAGCCACACAGCCACACAGCCACACACACACAAAATACATATAAAAGGTGCATGTTAACAGGGATATGCACACACACATGTATACTCAGGCTTGAACAGACACAAGATGTGCACTAACACACACACACACACACACACATACACACACACACACACACACACACACACACACACACACACACACGCACACACACGCGCACACATAGTCATGAGAAATGGAAAAAGAAAAACAAAGTAGATCATAAAGGATTGGTTCTTGGGGGTTATAATATCGCTCTTCCTGTATCCATCTGCTTCCTGACTGCTGTAACACACACATCTGTCTTCTGCTACAGGCTCCTACCACTGTGGTGTTCTGTTCAAGTATATGGGGCCAAGAAATTGTGAACTGAGACCCAAGAGCTAACATAAATCTTTGCCTCCTTAAGTTATTTCTGTCAGGTACATGATCACATAGATGACAAGAGTAATGAACACAGAGGCCATAATTCGGGAATTAGAAATGTCTGGAACCCAGTGAAAAACACCTTTAGATTAGATTTCTAAATTTTGCATCTTTCCCTTGCTCAGCGAGGATTTGCTGTGGACTGGAAACTTTGTGTGTGTGTGTGTGTGTGTGTGTGTGTGTGTGTTGTGTTCAAATCTTCACACCCCATATTTTTTGTCCATCTCCTCCTCCTCCTCTCTTCTGGCCTCTTCTGTGGTTTCTGTTGAGTTCCGGCTTGCAGCGGAAGGATCAACAGCAGACAACAGGAATGCTTTTCATAACTGAATGCTACCATACGTCCTGAATCTGGAAAATTTCAACAAGGGCTCTTTCTTTCATGGAGGTTTGCAAAGAATCTTTGGGATGTCTTCCAACCACTAGGAACTTCCCACCTGTATCTCCCTTGACAAGAATGATGACCTCACTTCCAGCTGGCTGCTTTCCCGTTATGCAGCCTCTGGGAATGTGCTTCTCTCACCTGAGTTCTGACCCCTTCCCAGTTGGCTCAATTGGACAAGTCCCAAGAAACAGGCTGGTTGTTTCTTTCCTATAGTCCACATCTGGCCCACTCAGGTCTTCTTGCCTCCAGGAACTCTGGGAGTTCTGGCCACCCTCAATGCAGCCACTTCTCTTTTAGCTCATCCATCAGTAGCTAGACAACCTGCGTCTCCTTTTAGGTGTCTTAGGGGGAATCAGGTGCGGTTCATCAGGTTCCCTTGCTCTTCATACACACTGAAGACAGAGAATGCTTGTTTAATTTTCTGAGTAGTCTTGTAGGAACATTTTTTTTTCACACTCTGAAATGTATAGGAGTACCCAAAACTTTTTTACCCTGTTGGTACTTACACATAAACAGTTTTCAGCTAAGAAGTAGCTGTCAAACCATTTTAACTTACCACACATTGACCTTGCATCTTGAATCTTCGAATTGGACAAAATGTCTCAGAGTTTAGTAACTGTTTTCTGTATTACTTTTGTTGAAAATTAGATTGTTCCTGGTGACTTTGTGTGCTATATTCTCTGCATGTTGGGAACTCTTACATTATCTAAACTTGCAATTTGTCATCTTGTTACATCAGCTATGACTTTTATCCTCCCTGACCCATTCTTCCCTCCCTCCTTCCCTCCCTCCCTCCCTCCTTCCCTCCTTCCTTCCTTCCCTCCCTCCCTCCCTCCTTCCTTCTTTTTTGGATACATATTTCTCTGGTTGGCCTGGAGCTCCCTATGTAGACCAGGCTGTCCTCGAACTTACGTAAACACTCCTGCCTATTGAGCACTGGGATTAAGAGCGTATACACCACAACCCAACTTTTCTTATAAAAATTAAGATTTATTTTTATTGTGTATGAGTGTTTTGCCTCCATGCATACATGTGTGTGTGTGTGTGTGTGTGTGTGTGTGTGTGTGTGTGTATAACATGCATGCAGTGCCCAAGGAAACCAGAAGAGTGTGTCAGATCCCTGGGAACTGGAATTACTATTAGTGAACTGTCATATCATGAGTGTTTGGGTGTTTGGATCAAACCCAGGTCCTCCAGAAGAGCAAGAGCCCTTAACCACTGAGTCATCTCTCCAGCCCCATTATTCTGCTTGTTACTATCATTTAAGACTAAGCCACTTTGCTGGGTATGGTGGTGCACGCCTTTAATCCCAGCACTTGGGAGGCAGAGGCAGGTGGATTTCTGAGTTCGAGGCCAGCCTGGTCTACAGAGTGAGTTCCAGGACAGCCAGGGCTACACAGAGAAACCCTGTCTCAAAAAAACCCAAAAACCCAAAAACCCAAAACACCAAAAAACCAAAAAAAAAAAAACCAAACAAAAAAACAAACAAACAAACAAACAAACAAACAAAAAAAACGACTAAGCCACAGTGTTTCATAGTATGAATGTTATACTTTATTTAAATTTTCCACTGTCAGTCATTCATGTTACCTCTAACTTCTCTTTATTAAAAACAAGGCACAAAGGTTTGTTCAAAGATCTTATCTGTGTGTACATCTTTGGACTGCTTATAGTACAGATTCTTAGAAATATTTCTGAATTACAGAATAAATACAAATTAAAATTGGAATGCTGCCCAATTACTATTGCTAGAGCAATGCTTCTGTAACTTCTTGGTGACACATGTGTTAGTGTTTTTACCAGTCATATCAAGTTCTTTCCCTTCTTGTTTCAATTGACATTTTTTCCGGACTACCTGAGAATCCTTTGTCTGTCTTTATCAGCCACTAGTAAGTCCTTTGCAGAGAATTTATCTTATAAGAATTTTGCACGTTTCCATTGGCTAACTTCTTTTTTTTCCTGTTTATGGGATGTGCAGCTGTGGGATGTGTGTATGGGATGTGCAGCTGTGGGATGTGTGTATGGGATGTGCAGCTGTGGGATGTGTGTATGGGATGTGCAGCTGTGGGATGTGTGTATGGGATGTGCAGCTGTGGGATGTGTGTATGACTGTGGGAAGAGGGAAGCAGAACAGCTAGGGACTTGGTTCTCTCCTTTCATATCATCCACTTTTCCTTTACCTCCCTCAGAAGTTAGAAAGCATTTATAAGGTTGTGTTTGAAAAATTTAAAGAATGGTTGTATTGCTAAACATAGTGTTTAAACTAGATCATCTCTAAGTATCACCACTACTGTTATTATAATCTTTAATTCTATGAATTTAATAATTCTCTAGTCATTCTGAGATAGAGAATGACCTTGGGGTTTAGGTTTCAACCAATGGATTTGGGAAGAACACAGTTATGCCAACCACAGTGTATCTGCTGATCTTCAATCTATTCTCTATTCTAGAGTTTCTCTGTACAAATCATAATCTTAGTGGAGCAGAAAACTCAAGGTTACAAAGAAAATCAGGTTTTTACATGAGGGCCCATGCATGCACATCATATCCCTTCCTCCATTTCTTCCCACCAAAGTCCTGCACACCCTTAAAGGCACAGACCTAACGCACCTCTTCATGCACAGTGTTTCCTGACCAATAATTTTCTTTCTAAACTCCCACAGGGGACAGAGAGACAGTCCAGGGCCCTGCTGCATAATCCTGACAACCTGAGTTCCATTCACAGCCCACAGTAAAAGAGAACTGACTCCCAAGATGTCCTCTGACCTCCATGGGGCAGTGTTGCATGTGCATGCCTGCACTCACACGTCATACATGCATGTGCACACGCATGTGTGCAAGCGAACACACACCAATAATAAGAAAAATGTATACCAACTCCCATAGTAAGGGGAATAACATCATCTTTGGTAGATTCCCTCCTCTTGAAGGAAGGCTAGAGATGAGGAGAGGCTGCAAACCACGTCCTTATTCAGCTGCCGCACACACCTTATTCAGCTCTCACCCAGAGCTGTGAGGCCAGGGTTAGTGTTCTCATGTGATAGTTGATGGAATTGAGATGCAGAATGCTTAGAATTAAATAATTCAGGGCACTGTATACACACACACACACACACACACACACACACACACACACACACACACACCTATACCTTTTACAAAGTTGATTGTAGCCTTTTGCAAACACTTTTCCCTTTCTGGATTAGAATCTAACTTGGTAGTAAGGTTCTTTCTTACTGTTCTTTTGTGGTTGCTTTAACAAAGACAAAGACAATGACTTTGGGAGGTGGTTAAGCTTTGAGTAGGTCTGGTGCCCTTATAAATCACATTTTCAAAGCAAGCCAGCTGCATGAGGACACAGGAAGAAGGCACCATCTTTGAGGGTCTTAACTTAGCACCTTGATCTTAGACTTCCAAGCCTCCAGAACCATGTGAGGCATAATTGGTGTTTGTAAGCAGCAATCCTGTTGATGCTATTTTTATTAACGTGTCTCAAACAGACAGGGCAGATGTCTTCATTTGGGCTTTATTGTTGTGAAGCCATTCCCCTACCCCATGACTAATACAGCTTTTATAAAAGCAAAAACTAGCTTACAGTCTCTGGGATTTAGTCCATGATCATCAGCAGGAAGAGTGGCAGCATGCAGGCATGGTACTGGAGTTGTTGAGATTTCTATATCTTGATCCGAAGGCAGCCAGGAGGAATTTCTGATTCCACTGGCCAGACTTGAGCATATATATGAGACTTCAAAGCCCCATCTCCACATTGACACACCCCTCTAACAAGGCCACACCTCCTCTGGTAAGGCCACGCCTCCAATAGTGCCACTTCCCAAGGGCTATATTCAAATCACCTCAGCAAACCATTGTATTTTTTAAGGGTTCTGATACTCACTTTCTAAGTCTGACTGAGTGCCTACTCTGTTTTTAGCACACTGCCAAGTGCTCACACAGCTATGCAGGAGATGAAGGAGGTTCCTTACATCTTAGGCTTGAGATGACAGTAGGTAAACAAATCACTGTGATACTATGTATGCTCGATACGTCAACTTGGCACATGCTGGGATCATCTGAGAGGAGCTAATTTCATTTAAGAAGATGTCTGCATAAGATGGAGTTGTAGGCAAGCCTGTAAGTCCAGCCCATTGTGAGTGGGGCTATCCCTGGGCTGGCCTGGGTTCTTTAAGAAAACAGGCCGAACAAGATTTGAGGGCAAGCCAGTAAGCAGCACCCTCCATGGCCTCTGCATCAGGTCCTGCTGGCAGGGTCCTGCCTTGCTTGAGTTCCTGCCCTGACTTCCTTTGGTGATGAAGGGAAATGTGAAAGCATAAGCTGAATAAATCCTTTCCTTTCCAAGTTTTTAGTTTATTGTGTTTCATTACAGCAATAGCAACCCTTACTAAGAAACACTCATCAAGGGTCATAAAATCCACATGTTATTTGAAGGGCATGGTGAGGAAATGATGGTCAGAAATTAACATGCTGGAGGTGTGTGGGTGGGCTTTGCAGGACTTGCTCCATAACAAATAGAGCCCATGATACTCAGGCATATTTACATACTGATGATCTAGGCAGAGAATAGATTAACATTAGAATTTTGTTGGATGTTTTCTGTATGGCTCGACTACTTGACTATCTCCCAAACATCCTGTACTCCTTCCTTCCTTCCTTCCTTCCTTCCTTCCTTCCTTCCTTCCTTCCTTCCTTCCTTCCTTCCTTCCTTCCTTCCTTCCTTCCTTCCTTCCTTCCTTTCTTCTTTCCTTTCCTTCCTTCCTTTCTCAGTAATTTCTCTTCCTCCTTTACTTCCCCTTCTTCTTCTTCTTCCTCCTTCTCCCTCTCCTCCCCCTCCTTCCCCTTCTCCTCCTTCTTCATAACCAAACATTTAAAGGAGAATAGTTAATCCTCTGTGTGACTCTTTCTCCCCACCCCTTCACTCTACTTTGAGAACCTGCCTTTAACACGTTATTCTATGTGTATAAGTATTTCACCTGCATTGATCGATGTGCACCACATGTGTACTTAGTGTCCTAGAAGGCTGAAAGAAGGTGCTGGGTCCCCCACAACTGGAGTTGTGGTTGGTTGTGAGTGACCATGTAGTAGGCACCAGAAATTGCACCCAAGTCCTCTGGAAGAGCAGCCAGTGCTCCTAGCTGTGGAGCTGCCATTTCTCCAGCCAAGTGCCTTCTCTTTCTCTCTTTCTTTTTTTAAAACAATCTTTTATTGGATATTTTCTTCATTTACATTTCAAATGCTATCCCGAAAGACCTCTATACTCCCCCCCCTCCCCGTCCTGCTCCCCAAGCGACCCACTCCTGCTTCCTGATCCTGGCATTTCCCTATACTGGGGCATATAATCTTTGCAAGACCAAGGGTCTTTCTTCCCAATGATGGCCGACTAGGCCATCCTCTGCTACATATGCAGCTAGAGACATGAGCTCTGGGGGTACTGGTTAGTTCATATTGTTGTTCCTCCTATAGGGTTGCAGACTCCCTCAGCTCCTTGGGTACTTTCTCTAGCTCCTCCATTGGGGGCCCTGTGTTCCATCCAATAGATGACTGTGAGCATCCACTTCTTTATTTGCCAGGCACTGGCATAGCCTCACAAGAGACAGCTATATCAGGGTCCTGTCAGTAAAATCTTTCTGGCGTATGCAATAGTGTCTGTGTTTGGTAGCTGATTATGGGATGGATTCCCGGGTGGGGCAGTCTCTGGATGGTCATTCCTTCTGTCTCAACTCCAAACTTTGGCTCTGTAACTCCTTCCATGGGTATTTTGTTCCCCATTCTAAGGAAGGGCAAAGTGTCCACACTTTGGTCTTCCTTCTTCTTGAGTTTCATGTGTTTTGCAAATTGTATCTTGGGTATTCTAAGTTTCTGGGCTACTATCCACTTATCAATGAGTGCATATCATGTGAGTTCTTTTGTGATTGGGTTACCTCACTCAGGATGATATCCTCCAGATCCATCCATTTGCCTAAGAATTTCATAAATTCATTGTTTTTAATAGCAGAGTAGAACTCCATTGTGTAAATGTATCACAATTTCTGTATCCATTCCTCTGTTGAGGGACATATGGGTTGTTTCCAGCTTCTGGTTATTATAAATAAGGCTGCTACGAACATAGTGGAGCATGTGTCCTAATTACCAGTTGGAACATCTTCTGGGTATATGCCCAGGAGAGGTATTGCTGGATCCTTCGGTAGTACTATGTCCAATTTTCTGAGGAACCACCAAACTGATTTCCAGAATGGTTATACAAGCTTGCAATCCCACCAACAATGGAGGAGTGTTCCTCTTTCTCCACATCCTGGCCAGTATCTCCTGTCACCTGAATTTTTGATCTTAGCCATTCTGACTAGTGTGAGGTGGAATCTCAGGGTTGTTTTGATTTGCATTTCCCTGATGATTAAGGATGTTGAACATTTTTTCAGGTGCTTCTCAGCCATTCGGTATTCCTCAGTTGAGAATTCTTTGTTTAGCTCTGCACCTCATTTTTAATGGGGTTATTTGATTTTCTGGAGTCCAGCTTCTTGAGTTCTTTGTATATATTGGATATTAGTCCCCTATCAGATTTAGGATTGGTAAAAATCCTTTCCCAATGTTGGTGGCCTTTTTGTCTTATTGACAGTGTCTTTTGCCTCACAGAAGCTTTGCAATTTTATGAGGACCCATTTCTCAATCTTACAGCACAAGCCATTGATGTTCTGTTCAGGAATTTCCCCCCTGTGTCCACCTTCGAGGTTTTTTGCCACTTTCTCCTCTATAAGTTTTAGTGTCTCTGGTTTTATGTGGAGTTTCTTGATCCACTTAGACTTTAGCTTTGTACCAGGAGATAATGGATCAATTCGCATTCTTCTACATAATAACCGGCAGTTGAGCCAGGCAGTTGAGCCAGCAGCATTTGTTGAAAATGCTGTCTTCTTTTCACTGGATCATTTTAACTCCTTTGTCAAAGATCAAGTGAACATAGGTGTGTGGGTTCATTTCTGCATCTTCAATTCTATTCCATTGATCTACCTGTCTGTCGCTGTACCAGTTTCATGGAGGTTTTTTTTTTTTTCACAATTGCTCTGTAGTACAGCTTGAAGTCAGGCATGGTGATTCCCCTAGAGGCTCTTTTATTGCTGAGAAGAGTTTTTGCTATCCTAGGTTTTTTGTTATTCCAGATGAATTTGCAAATTGCCCTTTCTAACTCTGTGAAGAATTGAGTTGGAATTTTGATGGAGATTGCATTGAATCTGTATATTGCTTTTGGCAAGATAGCCATTTTGACTATATTAATCCTGCCAATCCATGAGCATGGGAGATCTTTCCATCTTCTGAGATTCCTTTGATTTCTTTCTTCAGAGACTTGAAGTTCTTATCATACAGATCTTTCACTTCCTTAGTTAGAGTTACACCAAGGTATTTTATATTATTTATGACTATTGTGAAAGGTGTTATTTCCCTAATTTTTTTCTCGGCCTGTTTATTCTTTGTGCAGATAAAGGCCACTGATTTGTTTGAGCTAATTTTATATCCAGCTACTGCACTGAAGCTGTTTATCAGGTTTAGGAGTTCTCTGGTGGAATTTTTTGGATCACTTATATATACTATCATATCATCTGCAAGTAGTGATATTTTGACTTCTTCCTTTCCAATTTGTATCCCCCTGATCTCCTTTTGCTGTCTAATTGCTCTGGCTGGGACTTCAAGTACTATATTGAATAGGTAGGGAGAAAATGGGCAGCCTTGTCTAGTCCCTGATTTTAGTGAGATAGCTTTAAGTTTCTCTCCATTTAGTTTGATGTTGGCTATGGGTTTGCTATATATTGCTTTTATCATGTTTAGGTATGGGCCTTGAATTCCTGATCTTTCCAAGACTTTTATCATGAATTTGGATTTTGTCAAATGCTTTCTCAGCATCTGAGGAGATGATCATGTGGTTTTTGTCTTTGAGTTTGTTTATATAGTAGATTATGTGGATGGATTTCCATATATTAAGCCATCCCTGCATCCCTGGGATGAAGCCTACTTGATCATGATCGATGATTGTTCTGATGTGTTCTTGGATTTGGTTTGCAAGGATTTTATTGAGTATTTTTGCATTGATATTCATAAGGGAAATTGATCTGAAGTTCTCTTTCTTTATTGGGTCTTTGTGTGGTTTAGGTATCAGAGTAACTGTGGTTTCATAGAACGAATTGGGTAGAGTACCTTCTGTTTCTATTTTTTGGAATAGTTTGAGGAAAATTGGAATTAGGTCTTCTTTGAAGGTCTGATAGAACTCTGCACTAAACCCATCTGGTTCTGGGCTTTTTTTGGTTGGGAGACTATTAATGACTGCTTCTATTTCTTTAGGGCAAATGGGACTGTTTAGATCATTAATCTGATCCTGATTTACCTTTGGTACCTGGTGTCTGTCTAGGAAATTGTCCATTTCATCCAGGTTTTCCAGTTTTGTTGAGTATAGCCTTTTGTAGAAGGATCTGATGGAGTTTTGGATTTTCTCAGGTTCTTGTTATGTTTCCCTTTTCATTTCTGATTTTGTTAATTAGGATACTGTCCCTGTGCCTTCTAGTGAGTCTGGCTAAGGGTTTATCTATCTTGTTGATTTTCTCAAAGAATCAGCTCCTTGATTGGTTGATTCTTTGTATAGTTCTTTTTGTTTCCACTTGGTTGATTTCAGCCCTAAGTTTGAGTACTTCCTGTCCTCTACTCCTCTTGGGTGAATTTGCTTCCTTTTGTTCTAGAGCTTTTAGGTGTGCTGTCAGTCTGCTAATGTATGCTCTCTCTAGTTTCTTTTTGGAGGCACTCAGAGCTATGCATTTTCCTCTAAGAAATGCTTTCATTGTGTCCCATAAGTTTGGGTATGTTGTGGCTTCATTTTCATTAAACTCTAAAAAGTCTTTAATCTCTTTCTTTAATTCTTCCTTGACCAAGGTATCATTGAGTAGAGTGTTGTTCAGCTTCCACGTGAATGTTGGCTTTGTAGTATTTATGTTGTTATTGAAGATTAGCCTTAGTCTGTGGTGATCTGATACGATGCATGGGATAGTTTCAATATTTTTGTATCTGTTCAGGCCTGTTTTATGGTCGATTTTGGAGAAGGTACCATGAGGTGCTGAGAAGAAGGTATATCCTTTTGTTTTAGGATAAAATGTTCTGTAGATATCTGTTAAATCTATTTGTTTCATAACTTCTGTCAGTTTCAATGTGTCTCTGTTTAGTTTCTGTTTCCAGGATCTGTCCAGTGATGAGCGTGGGATGTTGAAGTCTTCCACTATTATTGTGTGTGGTGCAATGTGTGCTTTGAGCTTTACTAAAGTTTCCTTAATGGATGTGGATGCCCTTGCATTTGGAGCATAGATATTCAGAATTGAGAGTTCATCTTGGAACATTTTACCTTTGATGAGTATGAAGTGCCCCTCCTTGTCTTTTTTGATAACTTTGGGTTTGAAGTCTATTTTATTCGATATTAGAATGGCTACTCCAGCTTGTTTCTTTGAACCATTTGCTTGGAAAATTGTTTTCCAGCTTTTTACTCTGTGGTAGTGTACTGGCTAGTTTTGTGTCAACTTGACACAGCTGGAGTTATCACAGAGAAAGGAGCTTCAGTTGAGGAAATGCCTCCATGAGATCCAACTGTAAGGCATTTTCTCAATTAGTGATCAAGGGGGAAAGGCCCCTTGTGGGTGGGACCATCTCTGGGCTGGTAGTCTTGGGTTTTATAAGAGAGCAGGCTGAGCAAGCCAGGTAAAGCAAGCCAGTAAAGAACATCCCTCCATGGCCTCTGCATCAGCTCCTGCTTTCTGACCTGCTTGAGTTCCAGTCCTGCATCCTTTGGTGATCAACAGCAGTATGGAAATGTAAGCCGAATAAACCCTTTCTTCCCCAACTTGCTTCTTGGTCATGATGTTTGTGCAGGAATAGAAACCCTGACTAAGACAGGTAGTGTCTGTCTTTTTCCCTGAGGTGGGTTTCCTGTATGCAGCAAAATGTTGGGTCCTGTTTGTGTAGCCAGTCTGTTAGTCTATGTCTTTTTATTGGTTAATTTATTCCATTGATATTAAGAGATATTAAGGAAAAGTAATGATTGCTTCATGTTATTTTTGTTGTTAGAGTTCGGGTTCTGTTCTTGCGGCCATCTTCTTTTAGGTTTGTTGAAGGATTACTTTCTTGCTTTTTCTGGGCTGTCATTTCCCTCCTTGTGTTGGAGTTTTCCCTTTATTATCCTTTGAAGGGTGGATTTGTGGAAAGATATTGTGTGAATCTGGTTTTGTCATGAAATACCTTGGTTTCTTCCACTATGGTAATTGAGAGTTTTGTTGGGTATAGTAGCCTGGGCTGGTATTTGTGTTCTCTTAGGGTCTGTATAACATCTGTCCAGGATCTTCTGGCTTTCATAGTCTCTGATGAGAAGTCTGGTGTAATTCTAATAGGTCTGTCTTTATTTGTTACTTGACTTTTTCCCTTTACTGGTTTTAATAATCTGTCTTTATTTAGTGCATTTGTTGTTCTGATTATTATGTTTCGGGAAGAATTTCTTTTTTGGTCCAGTCTATTTGGAGTTCTGTTTGTTTCTTGTATGTTCATGGGCAATCTTTCCTTAGGTTAGGGAAGTTTTCTTCTATAATTTTGTTGAAGATATTTACTGGCCCTTTAAGTTGGGAATCTTCACTCTCTTTTATACCTATTATCCTTGGGTTTGGTTTTCTCATTGTGTCCTGGATTTCCTGTGTGGTTTGGGTTGGGATCTTTTTGCGTTTTCTTTGATTGATGTGTCCATGTTCCCTATGGAATCTTCTGCACCTGAGATTCTCTCTTCCATCTCTTGTATTCTGTTGCTGATACTCGAATCTATGGTTCCTGATTTCTTTCCTAGGATTTCTATGTCCAGAGTTGTCTTTCTTTGGGTTTTCTTTATTGTTTCTACTTCCATGTTTAGATCTTGGATGGTTTTGTTCAATTCCATCACCTGTTTAGTTGTGTTTTCCTGTAATTCTTTAAAGGATTTTTGTGTTTTCTCTTTAAGGACTTCTACCTGTTTAGCAGTGTTTTTCTATAATTCTTTAAGGACTTCTACATGTTTAGCAGTATTCTCCTGTACTTCTTAAAGTGAGTTATTAATTCCCTTCTTAAAATTCTCTACCAGCATCATAAGTTATGATTTTCAACCTGAGTCTTGCTTTTCAGGTGTGTTGGGGTATCCATGACTGGTTGTGGTGGGCACACTGGGTTCTGATGATGCCAAGTGGTCTTGGTTTCTGTTAGTAAGATTCTTACATTTGCCTTTCGCCATCTGGTAATCTCCGGTGTTAGATGTTCTAGCTGTCTCTGGCTGGAGCTTGTTCCTCCTGTGATTCTGTTAGCCTCTGTCAGCACTTCTGGGAGTCCAACTCTCTCCTGAGTCCCAGTGGTTAGAGCACTCTCTGCAGGCAAGCTCTCCTCTTGCAGGGAAGGTGCATAGAAAGAAGTCTGGAGCTTAGATCCACCTCCTGAGTCCCGGGGTCAGAGCCCTCCCTGGAGTCCAACTCTCCTCTGGCGGGGAAGGTACCCAGGGGTCTGGGTCTCAGCTCTGTCTCCTGGATGAGGATGAAGGCCCGAAGGGACCCTGTCCAAGAAGCTCTGTTGCTTCTGCCACCCATGTGCTCTCCTGCATACACTGGTCTCAGTAATCCCAAGATCCTGCGTGTGCTAGGGCCCACCTAGTTTGTGCCCAAGATGGCAAGGGGCTGAGGCCACCAGAAGGAATCCCAGCCACTGGTTAGGCAGGTTTCCTTTGTCCCTGTTCCTGCTGGCACAAGACCCTCCGGGTTCTTTTGGAACAGATGTTGCATTCCACTCACCAGTGATCTCAAGATCCTTGGTGTGCTAGGGTGCCCGCACCATGGAGAGTCCTCTGGGGACCTTGGGACCCTCTGCTGAGATCGTGCCCAAGATTGAGTGCCTGTTCTTTCACGATCTGCTTTCTCCCCTGTGAGTATCTTTACCCTGTTGTTTATTGCTCCCTTGCAGTGAATCCTGATCTTTTCTATTGATTAGCTTTAAGCTTTACTTGGTGCTTCTGAAAAACAAAAAGAAAATAAGAAAGAGCAGGCTGGAGAGAGATAGTTCAGTCATTTAGAGCCTATAATGTTCTTGTAGAGGACCAAAGTTCAGTTTCTAGTTATAGACTCATAGCTACTCTTATCTCTAGCTCCAGGAATGTGACACCCTCTTCTGGCCTTCTGGCCTTCAGGATACCTACACTTATGTGTATACACACACACACACACACACACACACACACACTCATTTAAAAATTAATGAATAAATAAATTTCATTCTTGGCATCACTTTCACAACTTCATGGCAAAAGCAGCTGCTATGGTTCTGATCTTCCCAGCCTGGGTATTTTCTGCACCGTCCGGCGCTCCCTAAGCCCTTGTTGTTCTCCAAACTGGTTTGATACCCTCTGGCTTTCGTGATAAAGCTTGGTTTTCTCCATGACTGTCTCCCTTTTTAGAGACCACTCTTTCTCTCTTCTTCTTCTCCCCTGAGATGTGTATTGTGTATTCTTTCCTTTCCTTTCCTTTCCTTTCCTTTCCTTTCCTTTCCTTTCCTTTCCTTTCCTTTCCTTTCCTTTCCTTTCCTTTCCTTTCCTTTCCCTTTCTTTCTTTCTTTCTTTCTTTCTTTCTTTCTTTCTTTCTTTCTTTCTTTTTTTTTGAGACAGGGTTTCTCTGTGTAGCCCTGGTTGTCCTGGAACTCACTGTGTTGACCAGGCTGGCCTCAAACTCAGAAATCTGCCTTCCTCTGCCTCCCAAGTGCTGGGATTAAAGGTGTACACCACCAATGCCCAACGAGATGTGTACTCTTGAGACATCTTCTGATGGAGACAGACCTGGCTGACTTTAAGCCAGAAGTTGTCTGTTTAGCATCTATAATGGTTGGCATTCACCAAACCAACATCCAAACACACTCTGTTTTTGTGAATGGTGCTGTATTCTCAAAGGAGCCCAGAATCCTGAACTGTGCTGACTCCGTACTTTCCTCACCCCCACTTTTCTCCTTGTCTATCAGCTAATACAAACAAACAGCCCAGTTCATTCAGGACAGCTGAATTCTGTGCCCAACATCTCATTGTACTACATCATTGCTCCCTCATAACAGTTTCCTGGGTGAAACCATCCTTAGATAGTTGCCCAGCCACTTGACAAGTGCTGGTGCAGATAATGAATGCCCATATGATTCCTGCTTTTCCTCAGTATAGGTGACTGGACATAGGGCCTCACATTCAAAACCATGGAGCTTCTGCCCCAGCCCTTGGGATCGCTCCAGACCCGACTCTTCTCTCTAGCTCTTCTTGATGGTGTAGCACTGGAATACATATTTCAAATGTACTTATCTGCTTTATGCCCACTTATCATTGCCTTTTAAATAAAGGAGATGCTGTTTGCCCCTTAAGGACTCCCACAATCTGCTGTCTGTCATTCTGTATTTGCAGCCATCTCTCTTGCTTCTTTCAGAAGGAAGACCATGGTGTATCAAAGCAGGAGGCAAGTCTGGGCCAGTGTCTCAACATGACTGCTTGTATGTCCATATTAGATGTTTGAGGGACAGTTTGAGCCAAGAATAGGCCTAGGGAAGAGATAAGCTCAGAACTGGTTCTTCTAATCTCAATGAGACAGGAAGTTTAGAGTTTTACCTTCTCTCAGTCCAATATATAATTTTTAACTTTTTGCCCTGTGTATGAGTGTGTGTGTGTGTGCATGTGTGTATGTGGGGGGGGGGGTCTGGGAATTAAACCTAGAGCCTTTTGTATGTATGTATGTATGTATGTATTATGTTTGGTAGGCAAGTATTCAGCCACTGAGCTACACCCCAACTATCACATACAATGATGTAACGGAATCTTTTGATGTCTGTGAATCTTTTGAGGACTGCTTTACTGCCAGAACATCTTTTACCCCTGAGATAATATGATCCCTCATTCAGAGGAATGGCCTCACACGACTTGTCGGCTGCCCAACTTTAAAAGCACATCCACAAACATATTCCTAAGGCCCAACATGCTCTTGGGCATGACTATTCAGTCAGGTTAGGGCTGGAAATGAAATCTAATCTTATTTTTATCTTCTCATTTAAGATGAACTTTTGATATCTGGGAAGGCTATGTGGGCAAAGCACTTGCTGCTCAAAGGTAAGGGCCTGAGTTTGAATCCACGGAACCTATGTAAAGCCAAATGCAGTAGCGCATGTGTATAATCCCAGTGTTCTTACAACAAGGTGAGAAGGGAGAACAGAGTTTCTGGAACCAGACCAGCTAGTGTGGTTTATGAAGCACTACCAACACAAATACCCTGTCTAAGCAAGATGGAAGGCAAGGACCAAGATCAAGGTTGTCCTTTGACCTCCTCATGCATGGCAGCAATTTCACAGATGAATGAGCTCACACACATACGCATGCACACATGCATGTACACACATGTGCACACATATATACATGCACACACATAACACACACAAACATAAAACAATAATATTAGCTTTTAAATTCTGGAATGGAGGAAACTGTATGGCAAGAAAGTATAATCTCAACGCAAGGATTGGCTTGGGCTTTCGTTGAGAAGTTTTGGTGCCTTCCCTTGCAACTGTGTATGAGTTTCTTTCTTGTTTTGAACAGGAATTTTATACATAGGAATTATGTTTGATAATATTTGAGTTTTAAATGAATAGTTTATAAAATTATAGCTGTGAAATATATTTAATTAAGATTTTAATATTAGCTTAAAAATCTATTAAAGCAAGAGCAAGTAAGTTCATGCTTTTCTTGGATTAGATATTTAATTAACTCAAATGGAAAGACTGGGAGTCCTTAGAAACCAGTCCCATTTATAAATTTAACTCCTTATGCATTTGAAGCACATCAATGCATTTACTATAGTTTATTTTACAGAACTTTGGATGTTTGACAAATTATTGACTTTTACAAGTCTAAGTATTAACTTTACCAACATAAAACATGTTCAACATAAACAAGTGTTTCAAAGCATTTCAGTGTAATTCATGTTTCAAAAGTTCTTATCATACCAGAAATTATAAAATTAACTGCATGTTGTGAGTTGGAATTATGAAGTTTAAAAACTAGTTAGGATCTTTACATTTTAAATGTATTTTTACATTCCCAAATACCTAAACTTTAGATGCTTATGCTTATTCAATGTAGCTAAATTTATATTTTATTCTGTTTTTTAAACACATATTTATTTATTGGAACATGTCTTACAATGATGAACTGCTGTGGATGAGTTGAGTCCAGGAGTAGGCCCTGGGATATAGAGTTTGAGGGCTATATGATTCTCCAGTGCCATTCCTCTTTTTTTTTTTAATTAGGTATTTTCTTCATTTACATTTCAAGTCCCCCATGCCCTCCACCCTCCCCACTCCCCTACCCACCCACTCCCACTTCTTGGCCCTGGCGTTCCCCTGTACTGAGGCATATAAAGTTTGCATGACCAATGGGTCTCTCTTTCCACTGATAGCCGACTAGGCCATCTTCTGATACATATGCTGCTAGAGACACGATCTCTGGGTGGGTACTGGTTAGTTCATATTGTTGTTCCACCTATAGGGTTGCAGATCCTTTTAGCTCCTTGGGTACTTTCTCTAGCCCCTCCATTGGGGGCCCTGTGATCCATCCAATAGCTGACCGTGAGCATCCACTTCTGTGTTTGCTAGGCCCCGGCATAGTCTCACAAGAGACAGCTATATCAGGGTCCTTTCAGCAAAATCTTACTAGTGTATGCAATGGTGTCAGCATTTGGAGGCTGATTATGGGATGGATCCCTGGATATGGCAGTCTCTAGATGGTCCATCCTTTCATCTCAGCTCCAAACTTTGTCTCTGTAACTCCTTCCATGGGTGTTTTGTTCACAATTCTAAGAAGGGGCAAAGTGTCCACAGTTTGGTCTTCGTTCTTCTTGAGTTTCATGTGTTTCACAAATTGTATCTTATCCACTTATCAGTGAGTACATATCATTTGAGTTCCTTTGTGATTGGGTTACCTCACTCAGGATGATGCCCTCCAGGTCCATCCATTTGCCTAGGAATTTCATAAATTCATTCTCTTTAATAGCTGAGTAGTACTCCATTGTGTAAATGTACCACATTTTCTGTATCCATTCCTCTGTTGAGGGGCATCTGGGTTCTTTCCATCTTCTGGCTATTGGTTTTTTTTTTTTTAAATGAGACAGGGTCTTGCTATATTTCCAGGTATGTCCTGATGTCCTGGGCTCAAGAGATCTTCCTGCTCTAATGTCTTCATACCACCATGCCTGGCTTCTAAAGACCCCATATTATGTGTGTTTTAAAAAGACATTTCATGTTAGGAATTGAACCCAGGGCTATAAGCACAAGAAGCTGCTCTGCAGCTGAGCTCCACCCTAGCCCTCCATAATGGGTCGGTATCCTCTATAAGGTCTACATCCTCTGTAAGGTCTACATGCTCTGTAAAGTCTATATCCTCTGTGATGGGTCTGCATCCTCTGTAATGTATACATCCTCTGTTATGGATCTATGTCCTCTGTGAGGTCTACATCCTCTGTGGTTTACTCAGTCTTCCAAGCATCTACACCAAAGACTGAAATCTAAACCCACATTTGGTCTAGCCCTGATGTCCGATGTGAGTCTTTACCTCTTCCCACACCACTGCTCACTTTATTTACTTTTGGTCAGCTAGTGGCTGAACTCAGGGCAAAGGGGGTGCCAGACAAGTGTGTTGTTATAATAGACCATTTCTAGCCTTTTTGACTTTTTGCTTTTGAGACAGCATCTCACTAAACTGCCAAGATGACCTTGAGTACTGTCTGACTCAGATGGGTCTTGATCTCGTGATTTTCCTACATCAGCTGCCCAAGAAGCTGGTGTTACAGTTTGCACTTGGCTGCTACCTTCATTTGATTAATTACCTTACTTCTTGCCTTTAATCAGGGTCTTTTTCATTCAGCATCTGGGGTAGCAGAATCTGAAAAAATGTGCTGCAAAGCACACATACAAGCTAGATTACTAGCATAGAAGTAGGAGAGAAACAAGCTGGGACAAAGAAGGGAGGTCAGTAGGACTGTTAGGAGGATAAGGGAGGATAATAGGGTGTATACAATGTATATGATGTATGTGTATATGTATGTGATGTATATATAGGATGTATATGTGTGTGTATATGTGATGTGCATGTATGACACATATTATGTATATGCATATGATATATGTATATGATGTATATGTGTATTTATATTGTTATGAAAACAAACACAACATTAATTAAATGCCAAGGGAGGCTCACAAGGCTAGCATCCCCCAAGGGATCTTCACCTAATACGAGGTTGGTCTCTTGACATGCATGTTTTTATACTCTTAGGCCCTTCATATAAAATGTTCAGCAACTGGAGTCCTGTCAGTTGTTTAGAATTTAGATTTTTCTTTAGAATTTCATGTTAATTTTGTAAACTCGAAATTGAAAGAAATCTTGCCTGAAATATTCATAATCAAACACTGTACTTCTTACCAAGCTTAGTGCCATCAAGCAAACCTCAGGTGGGCTGAAGGATTGATCAAGGGACTAGACAGATGCTTAAATAAAGGAAATTTGAAAAACTCCAATGATTACAAAAAGGAAAAGAAAACATTAAAATTGAAAAAGGTAAAGCTATTTTACTACTCTGCTTTTCTTTTTTAGAACTTGGAGTATGTACTTATGAATATTGATTCAAAAATACCCAACAAAGTTCTATCAAACAGAATCCAAGAACACATCAAAAACCATCATTCACCACAATTAAGTAGGCTTCATTCCAGGGATGCAAGGTTGGTTCAATATATGAAAATCCATTAATGTTATCCTCTACATAAATAAATGCAAAGAAAAGAATCACATAATCATATCATCAGATGCTGAAAAAGCATTTGATAGTATACAACATCCATTCATGTTAAAAGTACTGGAGAGATCAGGAATTCAAGGCACATACCTAAACATAATAAAAGCAATTTACAGCAAACCAACAGTTAATATTAAATTAAGTGGAGAGATACTTGAAGCAATCTCGCTAAAATCAAGGAGAAGACAAGGATGCCCACTCTCTATCTATTCAATATAGTATTCAAAGTTCTAGATGGAGCAATAAGACAACAAAAGAGATCAAGGGAATACAAACTGGCAAAGAAGAAGTCAAGGTATCACTATTTGCAGATGATAGGATGGTATTCATAAGTGACCCCAAAAATTCTACCAGAGAACTTCTACAGATGATAACCAACTTCAGCAAAGTGTCCAAATATAAAATTAACTCAAACAAATCAGTGGCCTTTGTCTACACAAAGGATAAACAGGCTGAGGAAGAAATTAGGGAAACAACACCCTTCACAATAGTCACAATATAAAATATCTTGGGGCAACTCTAACTAAACAAGTTAAAGATCTGTATGACAAGAACTTCAAGTCTCCCAAGAAAGAAATTGAAGAAGACCTCAGAAAGTGGAGAGGTTTCCCATGCTCATGGAGTAACATAGTAAAGATGGCCATCTTACTAAAAGTAATCTACAGATTCAATGCAATATCCATCAAAATTCCAACACAATTCTACAAAGAAATGGAAAGAGCAATTCTCAATTTCATATTGAAAAACAAAAAACCCAGGATAGCAAAACCAATTCTTAACAATAAAAGAACTTCTTGGGTAATCACCATCTCTGACCTCAAGCTGTACTACAGAGCAATAGTTAAAAAAGCTGCATGGTATTGGTATAGTGACGGACAGGTTGATCAATGGAATAGACATGAAGATCCAGAAATAAAATCACACACTTATGGACACTTGATCTGTGATAAAGAGGCCAAAAATATACAATGGAAAAAGAAAATATCTCCAATAAAACGTGCTGGTCTTACTGGCAGTCGGTATGTAAAAAAATGAAAGTAGACCCATATTTGTCACCTTGCACAAGTCTCAAGTCCAAGTGGATCAAGAATCTCAACATAAAACCAGAAACACAGAATCTAATAGAAGAGAAAGTGGGAAAGAGCCTTGAGGCACGGGGAAATTTCCTAAACAGAACTCCAGAGGCTCAGGCTCTGAGATCAAGAATTCATAAATGGAACTCAGGAACCTGAGATGCTTCTGCAAGGTAAAAGACACAGCCAATAGGACAAATCGACAGTCTACAGCTTGGGAAAAAAAAAATCTTCACTAACTCCACATCTGATAGTGGGATAATATCTAAAATATATAAAGACTCAAGAAGTTAACATCCAAAAAAACAACAACAAAAAACACCCCAAAAAACAAACAACCCAATAAAAAGTGTTGTATAGAACTAAACAGAGAATTCACAACAGAGGAATCTTGAATGGCTGAGAAGCACCTAAAGAAATGTTCAAAGTTCTTATTCATCAAGGGAAATCGAATCAAAACCACTCTGACATTCTACCTTACACCAATCAGAATGGCTAAGATCAAAAACTTAGGTGACAGCCTATGTTGGAAAGAATGTAGAGAAAGAGGAACACTTCTCCATTACCGGTGGGGTTG